>NC_137609.1:40038272-40638272 GCF_963280865.1 Gymnoscopelus braueri
CCGGATTATTGTGTGGGTGAAACACACCCACTCTCCCTCCCTCTCTCTCCCCCTCAGACCTTCTAGCTGTGAGGCGACAGCGCTAGTACCGACTGCGCCACCGTGCCCCAGTTTGAAGTTTTCTTTAGTTAAATGTATCACCAACTCTAATACCATGTTCATTCCTTCATTGTTCGCTCCTCCCAATGTTTTTAGAACAAAATAGAAAATAGTCACATTAATGTGCCAAACAGTGTTTCATTGCGCCCACCTTCTGCTAAACCGGACGTCATTAAATGTGAATATATTTCACATTTAATAATCTCTCAAGAACAGATTCTGCGCTGCGTTGGAATCTGTCGGGGAGGTTCGTCATAACTTGTGCGCATTCAGATCAGGAAGTAGGCCGCGCTTTACCCAATCAAATGTAGTGGGCGGGATTCACATGTCCGTCGATCTTTCCCCCTCGAAACAAACCCAAACTAATTTAACAATAGCGTCCGCGGAGCAGACAAAACCACGGAAAGATATTCACATTTTAACTTACTCTTTCATCATAGAAACAAGTGGGCTTATAACCAAAACGATCCATGTTCTCTGGGAGAAGTGGTGTTAGTGTTCCGTGTAGAAATATTGTTAGTGGGAATGAAAACATAGTGGCACCCACCGGAAGAGAAAGCTGAAGGCAGACCTCTAAACCCCGGTTTCCCTGAGCACTAGCGTTACGTTTTCTTCCGCCCAGAGCCAACAGACATAGAACAAACAGCAGAGGGCGCTGTTTTTCATTTTCAGTTGGCGATGGGTTCCCAGATTGCACATTTAATGACACATTAGTAACTAAGTACAGTTACTTAAGTGCTGTACTTAAGTACAATTTTGAGGTATTTGTACTTTACGTGAGTATTTCCAATTTCCGATTTACTCCACTACAATTATTTGAAAACTTTAGTTACTCTGTAGATTTATTATTACAGTATTATCACAAAACATACATTAACCACTTCAGCCCTATATACATTTCGGCCATTTGAAAATAGCAGATCTACAAACTCACAATGCGTCACGATGTGACGTATTGTGCGCTTGTAGATTTGCTATTTACTGTGTGCGTGTGCGTGCGTGCGTGCGTGCGTGCAAGGCAAGCCAGACATAATGTCTGGCTTGCGTCACAATGCGACGCATTGTGAGCTTGAAGATCTGTGTGTGTGTGACCGACAGACAAACAGACAGGCAGACAGAACGCCTGAGAGTAGCTCAAACTCATGGTTTAGTCTAGAGAGAAAATCAAGGATTTTTGCCCGCGTTTTTCTGGAGGGTCTAATACATATAACACTGAAGTTCAGAGAAGTTGCCCTTTGTGTGTGCAGGCAGGCATGTAGGCAGACGGGTGATGAACTCTTCTGTCCACCACGCCTTGCCCACTCAGACGGCACGCTCGTTGGCGCTAAAGGCCATTGGCTGTTCACTTGCTCGCCTTGCGGTTCGCTAGGGCTTGAAGTGTCTTTGCAGCATAGTGGTTCTGGTTCTACAGTACAGTAAGTCAGTGAATTCATTGGGTGGTTTCAGAGATCCACAGGGTTCTGTAAATGCATTGTGGAAACAACACCTCAATTTGATCATTTTAAGAAGAAAATGTAAGTTTGAATAGTTAACACATCGAGTGCCAGAGGTTTTTTGAAACGGGGTACATCCAGTGCCAGCGCTTCTTACCGTTTACACCGATCTGATCTGTTTAGAGCTGTAGAAGCCTCCACGAGGACCCGGATCTAAACAAAAGGTGTCTGCGCGATGGACGAGGGTCCCGTCTAACGACTGGAACAATAATATTTCTACCGCGATCCGCCATTGCAGAGTGATCGCGCGTTGAAAATGGCTTGTTTAGACCACTGTAAAAAAAAACGTTTTCTCAAGATCCTATCATTGGAGCGGACGGAAGTGACGTTTTTTGGACTGACGTCACCTCCGACCAACGGTTGGATTTGAAAAAACGGCTATAGACGTGTGTCTATAGCCGTAAAAAAAAAAGCCGTTAAAAGCAACTACTTCAGTTCCTTATATCAAGTAAAACATCTGACTGAGCAACTTTCACTTGTAGCGGAGCAATATTTTACCAAGAGTATCTGTACTTTGACTCAAGTAATGGGGTTGTGTAATTTGTCACCACGTTGTGTACCCAACGGAAGGTTGAGTGAAGTCAAAACAAGTAAATGTTTACTCAACTTTTAATACAATAATATTTGGTGGCTATGGGACCGGCACCGCACCCGGCTTCAACCCTCAGAGAGCCTGTGAAGCAACACACACACACATCCTATCACAAACATGACTAGCAATTGAGAGAGCGAGATAGAGAGAGAGTGGGGGGGACGGGATGCGGCAGAAGTTAGAGAAGAGAGAAAGAACAAGGTTGAAGAAGAGAACAATATTAATGGCAGTCTGGAGACTTTGGTGGTGTGGGATGATGGATGCAATGCTACACAAAGGACATGAAAATGATAAATATCTGTTTGTGTGCGTGTGTGTGCGCGTATGTCCATCCAGTTGGGGATTGGGAGCCATACAAAGTGATGGAAACGGCACTGGGGATGAAAGACAATCCTGTCCCAGTGATGAATGATTCCACTAGAAGTCCCAAAACGTTCTCTAAGTTGTTATGTGTCATGAATAGGTGATGGTGTCACTGTCCTGAGGTGCCTTCGGATGTGGGTTCTTAACAGCGAATAGTCTTGCTTGTGTGGTTTCTCACATTTATGGAGAGTACAATGTGCTCACAAGGAGACTATAAAGAGGCAGGCTTTTAGCCTGGTTGTTTAGGATGTTGCCGTGATGTTTCTCTCAAAATGTGTCCTTCGGCCGATGGCTGTCAATATAGTTCACAAATAATTGCGATTAACAATTTAATTGTGATTTTGGTACTGAACACTGGAACATAAATAAATATTGTATTACTGTTTGGCTGTGTGTCCCGGGACACACATACAGCCATACAGAGATTCCCTGAATTAACAGACCGATAAAGGTGACTAATGCACAACGAAGGGAGAGGCTCACTCCCTTTCAGCAGTAACAGCAGTTATGATACCCGGTAAGGTACATAGTAGATAACTATTATGTGCTCTTTTACTGAGACAGATTGCACATTACCGTATATTTATTTGTGTCTGGCGAGGTCTAGTGCAGGCGGCCAGGCCTATCCTAATCTCTCAAGAACAGATTCCGAGCTGCGCTACTGCATCTATCGACAACACCACGGAAAGTTAGTAACATTTTAACTTGTTCTTCCATCATAGAAACAAAGTGGGCTTATAGAGTACAGAGGTCCTGACGTCACTCGTTCATCCCCTGGGTCGGGGAAGTATTTTCTCTATGGAGAATAACATTGGGTCATCTTAGAATCGTCATATAAGAATTGTGGTCCAAAAATAAACACACTGTCTCTGCGATATTGTCAGGGAGGTGGCTCTGTATCGTTTATGATAGTCAGTCACTCATATTTGATACAGTCTGTTTCTGGCGAAAATTTTACTAATTCGGCGGAAGTAACATTAACGTTTTCTCACCATCAGTTGATGCTTCATATCCATAGGAGTCAAACCGCCGGGATCATTTGTTTATTTTTGGAACACAGTTCTTATTCGACGCGATATTAAACACGTCTATGGAAATTCAGAATGGGGGGGAAAAAGGCGACCCAGGTAGGATGCGTAAATTATGTCAGACTTTGGTGCTCTATAACCAAAACGATCCATGTTCTGTGGGAGAAATGCTGTAAGTGTTCCGTGGGAGAAATGTTGTTAGTGGGAATGAAAACATAGGCGCCCCACCGGAAGAGTAGGGCTGAGGGCGGACCAAACGGGCCAACATCCTGTTGTCAACATTCTATTGGGCGGTCGCCCCAGAGTCAAATTCAAAGGAAAGAAACAGCCGAGGGATGAGATTGGGTCTATCCTAAGGTCTTCAATGCTGTTTTTTTTATTGGTGATTGAATGCAAATGTTATACCTTCGCCTCCATTTCCACCTATTACAGTTTACTGTTTAGGCATTTAGCAGACGCTCTTAATCCAGAGCAATTTACAGTAAGCAATTACAGTAAGCTATTGGTGGCCTGTTGGGGTCCCAGACCCCCTGTTGAAGACCTCTGCTGTACAGTATATACTTATTTGTACGATGACAAATTTGCCCAAAATCAGGACGCCCAGGGTTAATGTGGTTAACATACATTTTTCATTAAATTGTGATATTCTCAATCAGAATGATCAAACATATATGTCAGTCTATATATATTTCGGCTGTTTTTGCTACTTTTGCGTGACACGCTTGTACAACAAAGCAGGGCATGAAAAGAAAAACATCAAACTTTGAAATATGGAGATGGTAGATTTCTGCACGACAGCAACATAATGTGGGATTTTGTTTCACTTGGTGTAATTTTTGTGAAAGGACCAAGGTATATACTTTATTAGACCCGTCAGCAGATGCAGATTCAGATTCACTTTATTGTCACTTAGATCAGATGCACTGTTTAGGTATATACATACATGTGAAAAACATACACTCAGAAGCTCCAATACAATAAACAATAAAAACATGATAAAACAACCTAAAAAACACTCGATAAACAATAAACACAGGGCAAGAATATCAAGAGAAAGTGCATAGTGCAGAGTACAAAGAGTTTTTGCACATTCACTTTTCACTGTCATTTAACGGTCTGAAAAAAAAAACTGTTCCTCAGCCTGCTAGAGAGGATCCCTTCACCCTTTTGGACTTTAGAGGGGGGAAAAGTATTTTATGGGGGTGGGTGGGGTCTTTAATGATCATCACCAGGGATTTATTGAGGCAGCGCTGTGTAGAGGTCCTCCAGACTGGTCAGTTCAGTTTGCAGCAGATGAGTAATGACTGTCATTACTCGTTGTACTTTAACTGTCCGAACTGTCCGCTCCGCTCCGTTGTCTTCTGTACAATATATACCCTGAGCAGTTTTCTAGGAGGCCCATGCAGGTGTGTGTGTGTGTGTGTGTGTGTGTGTGTGTGTGTGTGTGTGTGTGTGTGTGTGTGTGTGTGTGTGTGTGTGTGTGTGTGTGTGTGTGTGTGTGTGTGTGTGTGTGTGTGTGTGTGTGTGTGTGTGTGTGTGTGTGTGTGTGTGTGCAAACAAATATTGTTTCTATATTCTATGTGCAATGTAGCTATGTTCTGTTGTGAGTGATGGCTGCTAGAACAAAGCTATTTTTACTTTCTTTCCTTTCTTTTGCACTTTCTTCCACACCGTGGGACTATAATAAGCCTCCATCCAAGAGGAGGTTGAACGTCACCGTTAATCGTCTGGTGTGCAGGGATGACTCATCAATCGGCCTACATTCAACTAATTAAATTCAGAGCTTTTGTGTTCTTTAAAGATAGCTTTCCGAACCATGAAGCCTCAGAAAATTATACATTTGATTCAGTAAAGGGTGACTATTTCACAGGATTGTTATATGCATTTGGCCGCGGACTCCTATCTCAAAGTATTTAGTTCCAGGGACCCCCCAGAAGCAAAGATTTGAGTTACAAATGTTCGCTTTAAAAAATATGTATATTTAAAAACCTTAAATGTACTTTTTTAATTTTTTTTCCAAAACAGCAGATCTACAAGCTTGTAGATCCTCTTTTGCACACGGCTTCACAATTTCCTTCAAAGTCAATAACTGTGGCACACGGGTGGCACAGTGGTAAAGTACCTGCCCACCGCCGCGAAGTCTAGACTCCAGGGGTTCGAATGCACCAGCACCATGGTGCATCCGGCTTTGTCGAGCGTCTATACAAAACCACCATTTTTGTGTTCGGGGGAGCGAAGCCGGGTGGGGAGGATGATATTAATGTGTCACTGCACGTAGTCCTTTGGGCTGTGAGCGGGAGCAGGGCGGAGCGGTGTGCGGGCTCCTCACCGGCAGCCGAGCCAGCTGGATACAACAGCTGTGACGACGTGCACACAGAAATGTGTGTGGGGAGCAGTGGTGGGACAAGTACTCAAATGTTTTACTTAAGTAAAAATGTCAATACTGCAATTTAGAAGTACTCTGTTACAAGTAAATGTCCGGAATTAAAAATGGACTTGAGTAAAAGTACAAAAGTATTGGTATCAAAATGTACTTAAAGTACCAAAAGTAAAAGTACTAAAATGTTTGAAAATAGCAGATCTACAAGCTCACAACGCGTCGCGATGCGACACGTTGTGAGCTTGTAGATCGGCTATTTTCAAATAGCCTAGGTATAAAACAGAGCTAAAGTGGTTTTGTAATGTAATAATTTATATCTGCAAAGTAACTAGTAACTAAAGTGTTCAAATAATTGTAGTGGAATAAAAGTACAATATTTGTCTCTGAGATGTATTGGAGTAGAAGTAAAAGTATAGACAATTGGAAATACTCCAGTAAAGTAAAAGTACCTCACAATTGTACCGAAGTACAGTACTTGAGTAAATGTACTTAGTTACTTTACACCACTGGAAATGTGTGTGGGGAGGAATCAATTGGCATACCGACGTTCCACTGTCTGCCTCTCAATTAGGAGAACTTCAAGTGTGTTGCCCAGTGTTGATTCATTCATAATTCATGCCTCTCCCTGCCTGGATCATATCCAGGTTGATTATGCTCTGTGCCTCTGAGGAGATATGTGTGGGATCTTTTTGATTGTTTTTTTCCCCTGTTCTCTAGGGAACACCAGTAGAGAAGGACAAGCTGTTTGTTGCTGTGAAAACTTGCCAAAAGTTCCACTCTGATCGAGGTGTGTGTGTGTGTGTGTGTGTGTGCGCGCGTGTACGTGCGCGTATGTGCATGCGTTACCCACGCACTACGACTACAGCTGTTGAATTGAATATTGTATTTTTAAAGTGCGTTGTAGTGTATCTTACCATAAGACAAGCCAAATAATTGTATACAAGCCAAACATTCATAAAACATCTGCTTTGCCGAACATAATTGACAACCCAAACCCTTTTTCTTTATACTGTATTTGCAGTGCAGTGTTGCTTAATCAAACACTTAGCAATCTCAAGTTTCAGCAAACTTTTGTCCACGACCGTTTATCCTCATGAGAGATCATTGTGCTAGTGGTTTGAAAAATAGAAATGACAGCAGATGCTGTGCGGTTTGTCTACAGTCACCATATCTCACCTCCACTGGCATGATAAATTACTGTCCTTGGTTTATGCTGTCTGCCGAGCAACACACACACACACACACACACACACACACACACACACACACACACACACACACACACTGTGTGTGCGCTCGCACATGTATGCATGCGTGTGTTTTGTGTGTGCGTTTGTGAGTCGATTGGGGTTAACGTGAAATCACTTTACCATACAAAACAACATTAGAGTGTGCCTCTCCATGTGAGTTATTTGCTTACACTTAGGCCACATTTACACGGCAACGATCAGAACAGAAAACGACAAAGTGCCGTTGCGTTGTCACATCTTATTATGCATTTACACGGAGACACTCCAGTGATTTAAAACGCTGTAGTGTGCATGCTACTGTAGGTGTTATGTGTCAGTGTGACTCGCTGCCATATAGACCAGTCACGCATGCGAAGACTGGTCGCATGCGAAGACAGAACTTCCGTTCTACTTCCTTTATTTACATACACCAGTGCAGCAGCGTGGTTGAACGCAGGGTTGCCATGTCCACTTATTATAAGCGACTTGGGGCTTGTTTCTAAAGTGTAGTTGCTTATTTGGGCTTGTTTCCTAATGTTGTTTAAACCAGTGGCTCTTAAACATCATGTGAAATTAAAATGTATTTGTCCACAGATCCCCATCTGAAAATATTTTGTGCCAGAGACCCCCATACAAGATTTGTGTTGTTAAAATATTTCAAAAATGTTCCAAATTTACTTTTTATTTTCTCAAGATTACTATTTTCTTTTTTGAAAATAGCAGGTCTACAAGCTCACAACGCGGTGCATCGCGACGCGTTGTGAGCTTGTAGATCGGCTATTTTCAAATAGCCGTAGCCTAGTCGCTTCTTTTGAGTTTTCATAGACCTGTTGCTTATTTCTCTCGCAAAATCTGGCAACACTGGTTACTGGTTAACACTGTCTTGTCCGTTTACATGGAGACGCGAGGCGCAGCGTTTTCCACTGGAAGGGGGTTTCACTCTATTGCGTTTTCAACCCCTGATAACACCGTTGCCGTCTAAACGGACGGCACATCTGATACTTTATTTTGCCGTTTTCTGTAGAGACCGTTGTCGTGTAAACGGGGCCTTACTCTGATGGCTCTTCAGGGCCACTTAGCCAGCCAGCTGAAATCGACCTGTTCAAATCGCAACAATCTGCATAATGATGAAAATATTCTGTTTCCAACATTGTTGAAATCAACCAGCCGTTTATGGGCTATTTTCTTTTTTGTAAACGGTAAACATCGTCAAAATATGAGTCACCCATGATCCTGACTGCAATTTAGCAGCGCCCGGAGCCCTACTTGAAATTCAATGACAGAGTGAAATGTCTTGCATAATGGGGTGCGTTTCAGACATTTCGTCCTGAACCAGGCATCACCACCATGCCAGCTTGTGATGAACATTTTTTGTGGAACTTTATTTTTGCCACAGTCATACAAAAGGAGCGCTCAGCAATATTGGCAGAAACACATAGACCTAGCCGTACATTTTTACTAGTGGACTAGCGTTTGTGAATGAATTAAATCAGTATATACACTGAAGAACACATGGAGACAAGTCAGGCACTGTGTAGTGTACTGACTGTATACAACGTCAGGTAGAATGTGATTTGAAATCCATCTCTGTGTCCTTCTCTTCTCTTCTCTTCTCTTCTCTTCTCTTCTCTTCTCTTCTCTTCTCTTCTCTTCCCTTCCCTTCATCAGTTCCTGTGGTGAAAGCCACCTGGGGCAAAGACGCTGCTTTTTTAGAATACTACAGCGATGTCACCGATCCCTCCATACCCACAATCCATCTGGGGATGCCCAACACTGAAAGAGGTCAGTTGACGCATTGTCTGTGTTTACATGTTACAGTCTTGGCTCTGGTGCACAGTCAAAATCTGATTTCTGAGTAAATCCCCACATGAATATCTTCACGGTTTTGCTTCCAAAACAATTTGCAACATTTTCAGCAGCTGCCAGTGTGATCACACTTATACCCGTTGAGAGAGAGGCTATTATCCCATTATGTAAATAGACTGCATTTTACAAAATATGCTCCTTTTGTAGTCTTCAGACCACTCAAATGCTCTTAACAATGTCCTTTTACGAGCTCTTGTTTTCTTGTTTTATTTTATCTTGTTTATTCAATACACATTTGTTTTAGCTCTTGCTCATTTGATTTTCCTACTTGTCTCATCTGTTTAAGATAGTAGGTAGCTGATATATTGCACTTTTACCTTAGCGCTAGTAGTCCATGAGCCAGAGCCCCAAAATTGAGCAATGATTATCGAAAGAGTGGGCAAAACCAAACCTATTTTAAATTGTTCATAGGGTCAATACGAGTAAATAAATATATGATAACCTTTCCACAGGAGCAGCTTTTTCATGGTTATCACACATTTTGTTATTTTCCCCATACGTACATGACAGGTGAAAAAATGACAAAATTTAAAAAAGAGTTATCATAATGAAACTTCCTGAGTAGATTACTTGCATGAAGACAATGATTTATCGTATTACAAGTTTTCTGAAATTGTATATTTAAATATGCAAATTAGGCATTTAGTCCATGAGCCAGAGCCCCAAAATTGAGCCAGATATTGAATATTCCCTCGTTAAAAACCTTTGACTCCAACATCTTAACAAAATGAAATAAGAATGTTCACTCTGGCTTTGTCCAATGTTCCAATGTTGATTCTGGAAAGTTCGGGCATATTTTCGTAATGCCTAATTTGCATATTTAAATGTACAATTTCAGAAAATTTGTAATACGATAAATCATTGTCTTCATGTAAGTAATCAACTCAGGAAGTTTCATTATGATAACTCTTTTTTAAATGTTGTAATTTTTTCACCTGTCATGTACGTATGGGGAAAATAACAAAATGTGTGATAACCATGAAAAAGCTGCTCCTGTGGAAAGCTTATCATATATTTATTTACTCGTATTGACCCTATGAACAATTTAATATAGGTATGGTTTTGCCCACTCTTTCGATAATGAAATCTTGTCTGGCTCATGGACTATAGGTATACTCTTAGCTGCTTGTTTTAGAAGAGAATGCACTTAAGACTTCTGGTGATTAGTAGTTTCGTTACGTACCTATGTTGAATGCACTTATTGTAAGTCGCTTTGGATAAAAGCATCTGATAAATGACTAATGTAATGTAGTTTTCAGCAGCTGCCAGTGTGATCACTATTGTACCCGTTGAGAAAGAGGCTATTATCCCATTATGTAAATAGACTGCATTTTACAAATGCTCCTTTTGTAGTCTTCAGACCACTCGAATGCTCTTAACAATGTCCTCGTGCAGCCAGACAGCCAGAGATCTCCACTTACCGATAGATACATCTGGGGGGTTTCAAATCCAGATACAAACTAGATACCTGAGGAAAGTTAACTTTGAGCTGCATCCAATACATCCACTGCCATTCCCGTCGGCTTTACCGTTAGGCCGCTATGGGCAGTTGAAATTTATTTTTGGGTAAAAATAGATAAATAATAATCAGTCCAGAGAGGGCACTTTTTTAACGATGGGTAAAAGGGCAGGGGTTCAAGCCCCCTTTCATGTCTATGTGTGCACGTGTATGGCCTTGAACACAGCAACGGTATCATAGTGTGTGTAGTGTGCAGCTGACATCGGTAGCCTGTTTGCAGCAAGGCCAGCAGCAGTCAGTCTCATTACAGACAGCCATGGTGAACACACCAGTGCCCAAATAATCAATCATCTGTCTTTCTGGAAATGTGTTCCACTGCTGTGTGGTCTCCTGGATGTCTCTTTCTCAACTATGGTTTATGGTTTCAGTGTTTTGTTTTGTTTAAAAATGGAAAACACCTGGAGTTTGTAGAATAGCCTACAAAGAAATAGTTCCCCCTTAACTTGATGCTTGATTTGACGTTAATATTATACAGTTTGCTCCTATTTCATGGAACACTCTACAACTCACGCTAAAAATCAATGCCCGAATATCCTATGGCCAATTTAATTACCTGCTCTTAAACTTCATCATGTAATAGTTTTTAACTTACACATTTTTTGTTATTGTTTTATTTGTTGTTGTTTCTGTGTTTTATATCTGTACGTGTCTTAACACATTGAGTACCAAACACGAGAATTCTCGTGTTTGTAAATGTTTTTATGTAGGCCTATTTTTTTTTTCCCACAAGGGTAACACAGGGTTTTACAGGGTCATTTTATCGTATATTGTATGACAGACCGGTTATTAGTAAAGAACAGGATTCATTCTACTTCAAACTAGCAGTGTTACATTCTGTTTTTCAAAGTGACCGCATGGCAGTTCTCTTCTCATAATTAATGTAACTCCAATCTGAGACAGTTTGAAAGCAATTAATGATTAATTACGTAAGCTTTCAATCTAATGTGGGATCTGCACAGCCTTGCTGTGCCACGGTGCATTCACAACGCTGCCAGTGACAGCTGAACTACATTTACTCTATCAAAAGCTGCGATACTAACGCTATCCTGTTGGATTCATCCAACATATTGAAACCTTTATTTATTCTCGAAAAGAGCATTGAAGTTTACCCTCATTTGCAATGCTGTCGAGAGTACATACACAAAAATCATCAATTGATAAAAGGTGATCCAGGACAGGTTGGTCTCGAGTCGGGTTCCGGCAGAATTATTTCCGTCAGCAAGTTTTAAGTTATTCTCCTTATATCTTTGTCTGGACGCATGCTGACGTGAACGAGCATGTTGATCTGCACTTCAACAGTGACACAGTGACTGTATCTTTTGTAGCTGCCAGTGTGAACGCAGCGTTTGGGTTTAAAATGTCCCAAGTTATTTTTGTATGCCATTCGTAAAATCACAGTCCTAAAATGCTGATATCCTCATATAGTAACATAAACGATTCTGTGTGTGTGTGTTGTGTTGTCAACACACTGTGAATCTGAATAGGAATGTTGAATTGAATGGAATGTGTTCAGACTCCAAGCCGATGGTCGATATGCGTCTTCCAGCCAGCACAACAAAACTATAACACTAACACTTCAATCCAGTGAATTGGGCCCCTGCTGGGAGCTTCCAAGTGTTGCAGTTGATCATTCTATCCACCTTGTAAAACAAGGAAAGTAAGGGCTACTACACACTGCAAGATATTTGGTCTGATTATGCTGTCGGGGACCTTTTTTGGCGCTTGCTGACAAAACCCCCGATCTGACGCAAGATCGGGCTTCGCTCGCCGAGGTTTTGCTCGCTGTCTGTGAAAGGCTCTGCGAGACGAACTGGTCACTTTTCCAGCGCTCGGCCATGCCTTCGCGAGCGGTTCTAGATAGTTTGATATTTGGCTCTGTCGCTGACTGGACATCATACAGTATGAACGGGGTTGCGACCGCACACCGAGGAGATCCGTGTTACAGCCAATGAGAGCACAGGACGGCTGTGCTCACAGACGAAAGTCTGTCTGTCTGTCTGTATCGATAGATGGATATCATCATATAGACCTTTATTCCGTGGGTAAATTCAGGTGTCATACATATCGGTAGCTATATCAATATTGCTGTTAAATAATAGTCTATAAAACAAACACATCTCACTTGAATATGTTGATAAAACCACGTAAGAATCAGCAGGCATGCTGATTATGACTATGAGACTATGAAAACATTTAGAACACGCGCTCTCTCTCTCTCTCTCTCTCTCAAAGCTTTCCTCATCTTCTAATCCGGATGACCCTCCCTCCTTTCAGAAGTCAATTTCACACTTGGACGATCCGTTTTACCCTGTTCGATTCCCGGCCAGCCGGGAATGTCAATCCTCTTCGTGTTTCTAGTCTCTTTACACTGTACTATCAAATAAAAGCTCAGAAAATCCGACCAGAATATCGTAATTACTAATTAGTCAATTTCACGGTGATACATACAGGGGCCGGTGTGTTGGAGCCAAAATGCCTTTTCTGTTTATTTTGTTTTATTTTAACTCACTGTGCAGAGGTGTGTCATTGTGAGTCACCATGGCAACCACCACAGGAGAGGTGTCACATTGTCTGTCACCATGGGAACCACCACAGGGGGTGGTTACCCATTTATACTTGGCCTTGGGTGACGATCCCCAGGTGTGCAAGGGGAAAAAGGCCAAACAATTTTTGACCGTGTCATGTTGATGTGCCGTACAGGTCGGCGTTCAGTGTTATTTGTTTAAAGAGTTTGTTCATATACTTTTGGTTTAAATGGTCAATAAATGGATTGAAATATCCGAATTTATACAAGCACTCTGGACACTGAAATTCTTCAAGCTCGCGTCTAACTAAAAAGCAACCCAGTTGCCCCTCGCCCCTTGCAGTGTATAGCTACAGGTAAAGGCTCTGCGTGTATGTCCCCAGTCAGAAATACATCCAGTGTCCCCAGTGACACAACACTTTGACCGTAGGGGCAAAGGAGCTATACGTACGGACAGATTGACAGTATTTCAAATAAAAAAGTCACCTTGAGTTGAATTGTAAGCGTTGGAAGCCAGAGAGTCAGCGCTCTCCCCTGTTCTCTACCTCAATGGTTCTCAACCAGTGGTCCGGGGACCACCAGTGGTCCTTGAGGCGGCTCCAGGTGGTTCCCAGCTAAATGATGGCGAGTTGGTAACCAAATCGACCCTTATAGATCTGAATATTGTTAAACATCTGCATTACTTAATTTACAAGAAGTATTAAAGTTTTGGGTCTGAGAGGCTAAATCTCATCAAATGGTGGTTCCGTGGCTCAAATGCCGAATAATTAATGGACCTTGATATGGGGGTATGCGGGTTGAAAACCACTGCTCTACCTCTCTCCGTATCTTTCTGTATTTCTGTCCTCTCTTTCACCGGTCTCTACTTACCAGAAGCACAGGCTGTGCTGACAGCAGGCTATTATAAGTTTAGTGTCTGTGTTGATGATGCAGGAAGCTACAGTAGGAAGCAGATCAGCACGTTCTCAAGTCTGCTCCCTGGCCAATAGTACACACAGCCATTCACTGCGATAATAACCTTATCTGCAAGAGGACATCGTTGTTGTATGTCTTGTAAAGGTTCTTGTCCAACACGTGACAAGCTTGTAGATCTGCTATTTTTGAAAAATCGTGAAAATATGTGCAAATCTTTGAATAATATATTTTTAAAGCAAACATTTTCAACCCAAATCTTTGCTTCTGGGACCCCCAGGAACAAAATATTTTGAGATGGGGGTCCGTGGCCAAATACATTTTGGGGGTCCTTGACATGAAAAAGATTGAGCACCACTGATATAGAAACATACAGTGGTTACCTGTTCGTTCATGCGCGATCTTCAAACGGCCGCCTATTGGACTCCATTGGGTTTCATAGGTGTTGGTGGGTACCTTTTAAAGTTGACGCCCACAGATTCTTAACACCTCCCATTGAAATTTTCAGAAAGTTTAGTGTGGCCGTTCAGCCACGAGGTGGCGCTTGGTATCAAAATGTACTTAAAAAAAGTAAGTACAAGTAAAAAGTAAAGGTACTCCTTATGCAGAAAGTCCCGTTTCACATGTTATGTCAAAATTGAAAATAGCAGATCTACAAGCTCACAACATGTAGCTTAGTTCTGCTATTTTTAAAATAGACAACGTTTATATAAGGCTGAAGATGCGTCGCATCGCCAGGCATTGTGAGCTTGTAGATCGGCTATTTTCAAATGGCCGAAATGTATATAGGGCTGAAGTGTGTTTTGTGATAATAACCAACATCTACAAAGTTGGCTACTAACTAAAGTTTTCAAATAATTATAGTGGAGTAAAAAGTACAATATTGCCTCTGAGATGTAGTGGAGTAGAAGTAAAAGTATTGAAAATTGGAAATACTCCAGTAAAGTAAAATTACCTCAAAATTGTACTTAAGTAGGCCGACAGTACTTGAGTAAATGTACTTAGTTACTTTACACCACTGCGAGAGAGATGGGCTCGAGTCGCAAAGCAAGTTAATTCAGCCAAAATCTGTCTCTTGCGTTTCGATTTGTATTCTTTGATCTGCTGGTGCCTGGTGTACGTTTTTTTTAGAATACTGTTGGGATTTAGGAGACATGTAGAATCGGCTTCAGGTCTTAATGGGTTAAGCTAGTGCGGGACTGGTTGGAGGTGGATTTATCCATCTATTGTTCACACCCATTACCCTGACTGCCAGAGGTGTTAAACACTTCACAGTTCACACACTTCTAGATTTCAGAGCACCATCAGCTTCCCAGTGAAGGTCAGACTTTACTCTCCACCCTACTCTATGGTTGTGAGAGCTGGGCACTCATAGCGGACAGTGAGCGCAGGATACAGTCCCTTGAAAGCTACAGAAGGATGCCACATATATCATATAAAGAACATGATTACGTCAAACAGTTTTACCACTGCGCTCGGGTGGCGCAGTGGTAAAGTCACTGCCCACCACCACGGAGGTTGTGGGTTCGAATCCACCGCGGTGCAACCGTCTTTGTGGAGCATCTACACAAACACAATTGGCCCGTGTATTGGTCCTGTTACAAGTAAAAGTCCGGATTTCAAAATTTACTAAAAGTAAAAGTACAAAAGTATTGGTATCAAAATGTACTTAAAGTACCAAAAGTAAAAGTACTAAAATGTTTGATAATAGCTGATCTACAAGCTCAAAACGTGTCGCGACGAGTTTGTAGATCGGCTATTTTCAAATAGCCTATGTATACAATAGGGCTAAAGTGGTTTATGTGTGTTTTATAATGTAATAATTTATATCTGCAAAGTAACTAAAGTTTTCAAATAATTGTAGTCGAGTAAAAGTACAATATTTGCCTCTGAGTTGTAGTGGAGTAGAAGTAAAAGTATAGACAATTGGAGATACTCCAGTAAAGTTAAAATACCTCAAAATTGTACTTAAGTACAGTACTTGAGTAAATGTACTTAGTTACTTTACACCACTGATATTAACAGCGTGAGTCTGGGCTCCTCAATGGACTCTGGATATTAACCCATTAAGACCTGGAACGCATACTGTGTAATTTCAAGATTTCTTTGGCTATTCAAAAATAGCAAATTTACAAGCTCACATAGCGGCACTGAGCTTATAGATCTGCTATTTTTGAAAGAATCGTGAAAATGTGTGCAAATCTTTGAATACATATATATATTTTTAAGCGAACACAATATATTGAGATGGGGGTCCGTGGCCAAATACATATCATTTTGGGTGGTCCTTGACATGAAAAAGTTTGAGAACCACTGCCATAGAAGGCACAAAATCCTAGTTCATAGAAAGGAATACCAGCACTCACTTAAGTCCTTTTTAGGCTCTTGTTTTTCATGTCAAGGACCCCCAAAATCATATGTATTTGGCCGCAGACCCCCATCTCAAAATATTGTGTTTGCTTAAAAAAAAAAATCTATTCAAAGATTTGGAGGAACGCATGACATCAGGTGAAAGGTGTAAAAAAACTGAAACGAAGATGGTCGTTTTAGTTAGTTTTGCATTTTTTATTTTAGCTCTTTAGTTTTCGTAAAAAAACCTAAGAGTTATGCGTAGCATAGCGAGGAGTTGTCTGTGGGCTGATGTCGCACCTCCTGCTATGGTGGCACCAGCGCCCCTGGTTAGCTGTGGTGTAAAGTAACTAAGTACATTTATTCAAGTACTGTACTTAAGTATTTTTTTATTTTAATTGATTTGCGGTGAAACGCACGTGGCGGCATGCATGATGTGACATGTCTTGATGTTCCTTCGGTCTGCCTCTCACTGTGATGTTTTTGTGACGGAACAGCGGGTTCTGCTGGCGATGGGCTCGTCTTTATGGTGTGAGGTGACAGGCCCACACTGTTATGTTTTGTCAAGAATGAGGTGTTGATGATTGAAAGTGTCTCGTGGGATAATTTTATTTGGAGTGTTAACTATGATTTTGTGAAAAGGAAGGAAGCAAGCACTCATGAGACGAGTTTTCGAAGTACAAATGTACAGGGTGCACGGTTCAGGCAGATAAAGTTCATAGAAAGGAATACCAGCACTCACTTACATACTGTACGTTTTTCCAAAAAAAACTGTTAGGATTTAGAAGACATTTGTAGAATCCCCAGAAGCAAAGATTTGACTTTTAAAAAAAAAATCAAAGATTTGCACAAATTTACAGGATTAAAATAAATAAATAGCAGATCTACAAGCTCATTATACATTTAAATTAATGGTTTATTTTTTTTGGCTATTCAAAAATAGTACATACTGTACACAAGCTCATAGCGCGGCACTCGATGCCGCGCTATGAGCTTGCATATCTACTGTCTTTGAATAGCCAAAGAAATCTAAAAACGACACGGATGCTTTCCCCCGGTCTGCATAAGCGGGAGTCTGGGCTCTATTAGTCTAGCCTGGCTCCAGCCCCTGAAATTGCTAGCCTCACATTCAGGGTCTGGTGACGCTGTAGAAGGCGGGCTTTTCTCATTTGCAAATCTAAACGACCCAATCGGGTTTGGGATAATCCAGTATGTTATGTGAACCAATTTATTGACTTATTAGTGCATTAAATGTCCCCATCCACTTTAATGGGAAAATGAAAAAACTCAAATTCAAGTAATTTTGTCTCAGAAACCGTAAGGGCTAGAGTTACAAGACTTTGAGGGAACGTTCATAGTTTATTGCCGCATCTATCGACGCATCTCCCCATATAGGCCACGCCCATTTGCGTCTGGATAGATTTTCCGCCATTTTGAATTTTCTTCAAAACACACTTTTAGCTCCTTTTCCCACATATTTTGTCCAAATCTCACAAAGATCGGTACACATGATCTCTGGACCCATGCGATAAAGACCTCCAAGCGGAATTTTGATAGTCCATACCGTTCGTCCGTAATTGGCTTCCAAATTTAGTGGGATGGGCCTGTTTTACAAAAAACGCCAACGAAACGTCCAATAAATCCCAAATTTGAATCACATGTCAATGGTGGTTCACGAATCCCCAAAAGCATTTCCATTTTGATCCATAGGGGGCGCCACAAATGCACAAAACGTAACCGTTTGACGCAAAAACATTATTTTGGGGGGGATCAATCCTTTCAAAATGAAACACAAGTGATCTCAGGAGTGACGTGACTATATAATTGTGCCGTTACATTTGTGGGAGGGGCATATTTCTTTAGTGGGAGGGGCCTATTTCCTAAAATCAAAATGGCACCTATCGCTAACGCGGGATCCGATCGGCACCGAATTCAAATCGCACGTCGCGTGGCCTCCGACGGTATTCCTCCAGGCGTATTCCTCGAGTCCCGGCGGCGTCGGCCGCGACCGGCGTCGGCGCAACCACACTTTGCACTTTCCCAAAATTGCGACGCGTCTAGTTTATATTTATTATTAGTGTCAGACTATAGTACTCTACCTACTATGTTCTTTATTCTAGATAAACTTTATTTCATCGCGCTATTTCTCCCACAGTTTATTTTTCCCACACTCGTGCCTTATTTAAAATTGACCGGCTTCATCTGGAATCAAGGGCTTGTACTTTGCTAAGAGATAGGTTGTATAGTTTAATTGATATTGATTTATTAGTGCAGTACCACTTTGCCCCATCTCAGAAAAACGGCTGCACTTTCAGACTGAATAATGGGAGTGAAACGAAAATGAAATTCAGGCAGATAGTCCATGAGCCAGAGCCCCAAAATTGAGCAATGATTATCGAAAGAGTGGGCAAAACCAAACCTGTATTAAATTGTTCATAGGGTCAATACGAGTAAATAAATATATGATAACCTTTCCACAGGAGCAGCTTTTTCATAGTTATCACACATTTTGTTATTTTCCCCATACGTACATGACAGGTGAAAAAATGACAACATTTAAAAAAGAGTTATCATAATGAAACTTCCCCAGTCGATTACTTACAAGAAGACAATGATTTATCGTATTACAAGTTTTCTGAAATTGTATATTTAAATATGCAAATTATGCATTTAGTCCATGAGTCAGAGCCCCAACATTGAGCCAGATATTGAATATTCCCTCATTAAAAACCTTTGACTCCAACATCTTAACAAAATGAAATAAGAATGTTCACTCTGGCTTTGTCCAATGTTCCAATGTTGATTCTGGAAAGTTATGCAAATTCGGGCATATTTTCCTAATGCCTAATTTGCATATTAAAATATACAATTTCAGAAAACTTGTAATACGATAAATCATTGTCTTCATGTAAGTAATCAACTCAGGAAGTTTCATTATGATAACTCTGTTTAAAATGTTGTCATTTTTTCACCTGTCATGTACGTATGGGGAAAATAACAAAATGTGTGATAACCATGAAAAAGCTGCTCCTGTGGAGAGGTTATCATATATTTATTTACTCGTATTGACCCTATGAACAATTTAATATAGGTATGGTTTTGCCCACTCTTTCGATAATGAAATCTTGTCTGGCTCATGGACTAAGAGTGTTGGGCTCTATTAGTCCTCCTCAATGGGTCCAATTTTACCACAGGGAGAGGATTTCCATGGCATCAATGACTCATCCAATACCTCAGGCCAATTTCCTCTGCTCCTCTTCACCACGGAGCCGAGTGTCAGAGTGACACGGAATGTCTCGTCCTCTATTCTTCGGTGCTGATGGAAGCGTTCTTTAGTGGTGGGAAAAAAAGTTAATTTCAGTGAACGAACGATTTCGTTCGTGTTCACGGCAATGATTCTTCGTTCACGTTCGCCTTCGGTAGCGCTATTTTCTAGTGAAAAACACTATCGCGGGAGCGTTATTATTACGTTGCGCGTACGGCCCGCCCTCCCGTCTATTTTCGTCCAGTATATGGGGGGAGGGGATCGGGGGCATGAACGATAGCGCAAACTTAACAGTTTCAGGAAGTGAAGGAGTTTGTTCAGGTTCACGGCAATGAACTAGTTATTTTGAACTAATCGATCATGAACGACCCATCACTAGCTTTCTTTACGTACCAACATCACAGTGCAGAAATACTCTGTTTCAAGTAAAAGTCCTGTGTTCAAATTTTACTTGTGTACAAAAGTATTGGCATTACAATATGCAGTACTTAAGGTACTTAAAGTGCCAAAGTAAAAGTACTCATTATGAATGGTCTTTTTCAAATATTACAACATTTCTCCAACTTTTTTGTTTATCGAAAATGGCAGACACCACAACGCGTCTGCATTGTGAGCTTGTAAATCGGCTATTTTCGAGTAAACAAACTTTAAAATAGGGCTTAGTTGGTTGATGTACTGTATGTTTTGTAATAATAATCTAAATCTACAAAGTAACTAGTAACTAAAGCTGTCAAATAATTGTAGTGGAGTAAAATGTACAATATTTGATATGTAGAGGGAGTAGAAGTATAAAGTATCAAAACACTTTATTCCTCACGTGAAGTAAAAGGCAAGTACCTGAGTATTTGAGTAAATACTGGCTTCCACATGGTTCCCTGCCTGTTCTCTCTCTCTCTCTCTCTCTCTCTCTCTCTCTCTCTCTCTCTCTCTCTCTCTCTCATTCTGCTTCGGGGCACCAAAGCCACTCTTTTTCCACCTCATATCCCAGCTGACACTGCCTCCCTGCCTCTTTTCCTCTCTCCATTAACGTCAATCTTCTCGCCCAAATAGCAGCCAAGAGGCTTCGAGATGGGCCTCTCATCTTCTGCCCACATCGCCCGTCATAGCTGAATGACTACGTCCCCCCCCACAGCCCCGGTAACCCTGAGCAACACACTGATAGCCTGGTTCCAGACCAATCTACAAAAAAAAATTGCCCTCAGAAGATCAGGTCTGGCCCCTCTCAATAGAGATTGGATTTCTCTCCCTCCGAAGTTGTGAGGGACCAATCGGGGCCCAGTATGCAAATGTGAGGCGGGTTTATCACCAAAGGCCTTTTTCTTTATTTGCCCCTCGGAAATGCAGGTTCCTCCAGACTATTATCTACGCAGTGATATTAGTCTGGTCATGCCAGGCTAACAGAACCCATAACTGGGCAATGAATCAATGACACTTACCCACTGCTCCTAATCATTTAGTTAGGTTGGGTTAAATACAGAAGACAAATGGCAAATATATTGTGGCAAAAATATATATTATTATTATTATTTTATTGTATCATATCCATTGTGAATATCTCTGGTTGACACTGCCCCAGGGGCACCGATTTATGTCTGCGCTTTTGGGTGCGCAACACACACGCGCAGTCAGTGCGCGCACAGTGGCACACTGACTAAATTTGCGGTTATTTTCCAGGTTTGTTACCTTTTTGGGGAGGTTTTGTTACCATAATGCGGTTAATTTCGGTTAATTTGGTAAACAAAATGTACTCCATGAAGTGACGATGTCTGAGGTTTTTTATTTTTATTTTTTTGTGATGAGTTTGTGATGGGTGCTAGTCATCTCCCCTGGGTGCTTTAGCCCCGAGGCACCCACAGTATCGGCGCCCTTGCTCTGCCCCCTGTCCATTTCTATTTGTTGCATGTCATTCTCTCTCTCTGCCTCTCTAGCCTGGGCAGCATATCTTTTCGGGTCTATGATCCGGTCGGGAGCGGAAGTAACTCTACGTCACCAGGCGCGTCATCCGCGTCATCAGGCGGCCGGATGGGCAGATGCCGAAAGACTTAAGTTAAGTTTTAAGATAAGTTTAGCTTATTTTTTGAATATAAATGTGCGTGCACTTTCCGGAGACTATTTAGCGTCTGTATTATCCCACGGGGAAATTCTATTTCATTTAAATAGGGATTGGGGAAACAAAACAAAGCGGCACCGCAAAACCGGATGGGCAAAATCCGGAAAGAGATTTTTTTTCCCCCAGTAGGCGTGGCCTAGACCAGATCACACAGGTCTTTAATAACGCATACCAGGCTTTCCTCCAAGGTGGAAAGACTGGTGACGCGAGGTTACTGCCTCTCTAGGCCCTATTTAGATGATCGGACCACACAGATCATCTAAATAGGATAACTGGGACAGTCGTTATTACGCCATGCATAAAAAGGTCTGCTGTGCATAATAGAACACCATTAGTTTTTTTTGTCCAGCACCACTAATCTGTGTGGCCAGGGCCGCATTAAGGCCCCTCAGGGCCGTGGAACTACACCAAATCAAAGGCCCCCCCTCAACATTAATCGGACAATATTGGGTGCGTTCACGCGCACGTGTGTTTGGTGCACGTGCCACCGCCAGCACGATCGGTGCTGACACAGGCACTGGGCACAGCCTTTCCAACTTCGGTCTAGATGCTATAACTACAGTGTCTATCATTACAAATTACATTTATTATTAAGGAGGTTACTTTATGGTCATTACAGTCGTAGGCTACTAGACATATGGTGATGAGATGGGTAACAAATGTTTCATATTTATTTTCTTATTCTTAAAAAGAAATTCAACAATTCAAGTTTAGAATTGAGAAAACAATACTCAGCAGAGATGGGAAAAGTACTACTCACTTTCTTTACTTAAAGTAGAAGTAGCCTCAGATACATTTACTTATGTAAAAAGCGACTTTAGTAAAAGTACTCATTCAACTAATTACTCAAGTAAAAGTACAAAAGTACAGGCTCTGAAATGTACTTGAAAAGTTAAAGTAAAAAGATCCCCACCAAACATGTGACAATCATGCAAGTAGACCCACCTCTTGAAGTCTACCGCAGTGGTTCTCAACCTTTTTACCACCTCAAAAAATAATATTATGGCTCACCATTATGACTGACTGATGTTAAAATACAGTAGCGTAGACCTACTACCCCATCCTATTCAGCTATTTATTTGCACAGTACAAATGTATTAAGAATATGTCATTTAGATTTTCACAGTGTACATTATGGTAGCACTAAGACAGACAGACAGACAGACAGACAGAGTCACAGAGATGACATTAACAACCGTGAGCTACATTATTCAAACACAGCACGTGAGATACAGTCTAAGCTAAGCCTACTTCAAACAAACACACACACACACACACGCACACACACACAGATTAACTCACCATGCGGCGCCGAGGTGCAAAGAGTTTAACACACGGCACTTCCAAAGTTTGTACAATGTTTAAGTCACAGGAGCTGTTCTTGTTTATTTGTGTTGCTGTCACAGACCATGATAGCAGAGTCATACTGGTTAACAGAAACAAACTTACTCTAAAAGCGGAGGATTTCAAAATAAGAGCCGCTTGTAAAGATTAGTCGACAGTAGTTTTATTTTTTTGTCTACTTACAGGAGGTAGAAGTGACACATCAGTACCAGCGACGGTATGCAAGAGGTTTGCATCTTTTCTGCCGCGCAACATTAAAACTAAAGCAACATATGTTTCTAAATATATATAATTCACACAGCAGGGCCCGAATGTATACATTTTTATAAATAATAAGAATAAGAATATATATAATATTATAATAAAATAATATACATTTTTTTTTAAATACAATAATATATATTTTTTTAAATATATAATACACACAGCCTGCAGGGGCAGTTCCACTAAGTTCCACTAAGTTCCGCGGTTAATGCGGCCCTGTGTGTGCCTTAAGATACTGTGCATGTGATGAGAGAAGGTTTTGTGAAATAAATAATGATAAATACTTTTCACTGAACGTTATCCTATTTATGACATGCCCAGAATAGGGTCGCAAGGCTTCAACTGGTTAAGGTTTGCTCTGTGTGCGTGCGTGTGAGTTCATGCTCGTGCACATGTATTTGGAGTGGGGGGAATCGTAGGGCTGTGATGACATTAAGTATGATTTACGGGTCTGATAACCAGTGGTGGAAAGTACATTTACTCAAGTGCTGTACTTTAGTACAATTTTGAGGTATTTTTTTTACTTTACTGGAGTATTTCCAGTTTACAGTACTTTTACTTCTTCTCCACTACATCTCAGAGGCAAATATTGTACTTTTACTCCACTACAATTATTTGAAAACTTGAGTTACTTTGCAGATATGAATCATTATATTATAAAACATACATTAACCACTTAAGCCCTATTTTATACATAGGCTAATTGAAAATAGCTGATCTTCAAGCTCACAACTCGTCGCGGTGCGACGTGTTGTGAGCTTGTAGATCTGCTATTTTCAAACATTTTAGTACTTTTACTTTTGGTACTTAATATACTTGTATATTTTGATGCCAATACTTTTGTACTTTGAACACGGGCCTTTTACTTGTAACAGAGTATTACCCCCCCCCCCCCTGTCCCTCCCTCTCATTCCCTCAGGCTTTAAGACATTTGGTCCGCAGCTTATAGCTGTAGCCTCGGACGAGAGATGTTATCGATTTTTGCATTATGCCCTTCAGTCTCGGTCAACCACCCCTATTATCCACTGGCAGCTCCTCGTTTCACAGTCCTCCTTCTGTGCTAGATTTTTTTTTTTCCATTTTCAGAAAAGTTACGGCTTTGGACATACGTTTACATCCGTCAGCTGGATGGTACATCTGTGTATAGAAATGGAGTCAAAAGCCCAAAAATAGTCAAAAAGCCACATAATAGTATGATGAACCATAGAAACATATTGTATTTAGTGAAACTTGACTTGTTTCTGAATTGAATTGAAAAGTTTATTTCGAATAAATTTAAAAACAATATAACAAATGAAAGCAAATATTTCAGAATAACATAACAATAATATCATGAGTGATGACCCCATGGGTATCACAGCACAGGAGGTGTATAATGCCGTACACAAGCTATCTAACAACAAAGCAAGTGGCCTTGATGGTATTGAGGCTGAGCACCTGAAATATGCCAGTGTGAAAACATGTCCTCTCCTCGCATTATGTTTTACTGGTTTCATGTTTCATGGCATGCTTCCTGATTCTATGCTCTCTGTTCTATTAGTATCTGTTATTAAGGACAAGACTGGAAAAATTAGCAGTCTAGATAATTACAGACCCATAGCATTGGCAAGTATAGTGTCTAAAGTGATGGAAATGATCCTGTTGGACAAAATATATGAGTATACATTCACTCCACAGATAATCAGTTTGGTTTTAAACCCAAGCATGGCACTGACCTCTGCATTTATCCGCTAAAGGAAATAGTAGATAAATATCCTGGGAGCATAGTTAGGATTTTAGCCTACTGGTATACCAACCAGACTATGAAAGTTAAGTGGGGAAATAGTTTATCTCTCCCCTTTCGAGTCACTAATGGTGTCAGACGGGGGGGAATTTTCTCCCCTATTCTTTTTAATTTATATATGGATGATCTATCTAAGCAGTTAAATGCCTGTAACACTGGTTGTATGCTGGGTGATAATCTAGTGAATAATCTGATGTATGCAGATGACCTGGTGGTACTGAGCCCAAGTAGCGCTGGTCTCCAGCAGCTTCTCAACATATGCACTGTGTATTAGGGGTGGGACGATATATCGATATCGCGATATATCGCGGTACTTTCTCCCGCGATAAATAATCGATATACTGCCGGAAAAAATCGATATAAAAAGATAAAAAAATTTTTTTTTTAATTTATTTTTTTAGTTTATGATACGTTGTTTTTCCTACTGTATTTGTGTCATGATGATTTTGAACTGTTTGGTGCTATTTTATGTGTTTATGAATTGAATACAAGGACTATCGTGATATATCGTTGGTGAAATGTCATGCAATATATCGTGATATCGCAATATATCGATATTTTCAGATATCGTGATAAATCGTTGGTGAAATTTCTTGCAATATATATCGAATATCGCGATATCACAATATATCGAATATCGTCGAATATCGTGATATATATTGTTATCGTGGGCCTAATATCGTGATATATATCGTATCGTGAGGTACCCATATCGTCCCACCCCTACTGTGTATGGCATTGAAAATGATGTAATTTATAATGCCAGTAAAGAGGACATGGATCAAATATTTCCTGATTTTAAACTCTCTTTTAATGTTCTCAATGTCTGTAGTAAGGTCAAGTATCTCGGCCATTTTATTACAGAACACATGACAGATGATGATGATATTCACAGACAGTGCCGCAGGATGTATGCGCAGGCGAACATCCTCGCACATAAGTTCAGCATGTGCTCTGAAGCGGTTAAGATCACTCTGTTCAGAGCTTGCTGCACACCACTCTACACTGCCCACTTGTGGTCAATGTATAAGAGAGCTAGTTTTCAAAAACTGCAAGTTGCATATAATGATGTATGAGAATGCAAGTGAAATGTTTGTGGCTGCAAGAGTCAATACTCTCTAAGCTGTTCTTAGGAATCTAATGCACAGATTCATGTGCCGTTTGGATGAATCCACACACACACACACACACACACACACACACACACACACACACACACACACACACACACACACACACACACACACACACACACACACACACGAAACATACATACATACACACAAAACATACATACATACATACACACAAAACATACATAATGTACATACATACGTACATACATACATACATACATTCATACATACATACATACACACAAAACATACATACATACACACAAAACATACATGCATGCATACATACATACATACATACATACATACATACATACACACACACACACACACACACACACACACACACACACACACACACACACACACACACACACACACACACACACACATACATACATACATACATACATACATACATACATACATACATACATACATACATACATACATACATACATACATACATACACACATACACACACATACACACACACAAAACATACATGCATACATACATACACACATACACACATACACACATACACACAAAACATACATACACACATACATACATACACACAACACATACATACACACATGCATACATACGTACAAACATAAATACACACATGTACGTACATACATACATGCATACATACATCCATGCATACGCACACCATACATACATTTATACCAATACAAGTACATACAATACAACTACAATACAATTTCTACTTTACCATAAAAAGAAAGAAAAGAAACCTACCCTGTACCTCTTTCGTATGCTTCTTTTTAAACAGTTTCATGTTTGCACATCTCTTTAACTCCACCGTAAAATCTTTCCATAGACTCACCCCGGAATTGGAAATACAAAAACTTTTCAGTGTCAAGTAAATACAAAAATAATTGCCCATAGTGCCAGCGATTTTTAGATTTTCTTACCTTTTTAAGTAGTCACAGAATATTTTTCTCCAGTATGATCGATCTCCTGATGGTTGCTAATCACGGAGGGTTTCACTGTGCTTCCGTGAAAAAAATAAAAGTAATCGCGACCTCCCGTTTGCTTGTTATACGCCGTTGAAAATAACATGTCTCGCCAAAAATACATAGTAAAACACAGGAGCCGAGATACAAGATTTTTCCCAAATACTTTAAACTGCAAGTCAATGGAGCAGTAAATCTTCGGATCACGTTATATCCTGGTTCTGTGTAAAAAAATATATATAATAATTATAAATAAATACATTAAAAAAAACTCAAAAACACGACAAACACGTCATTGGCACCCAGGGCCTATGGGGAAAAACACATCAAACACGTCAATGGCACTGAATGAGGTAAGATTACATTCAATTTCCCCATTAATTTTTAACCCCCTCCTGTTCACCAAACTATTTCTGTATGTTACCTGGTAGTAACATATTATAAGCTTTGAACATTATTTGTGCTGTTTGGTAATCCACAATGTCCTCAAACTTTAGCCATTTTGACTGTAAAAATAATGAGTTTGTATGTTCCTGATAACCCACATTGTTTATTATACATATTGCTCTTTTTTGTAGAGTTGTTAGTGCACTTAATGATGTCTTGTAATTATTCCCCCAAACCTCTAAATAATATTGTAAATAGGGCAGGACTAAGGAACACTACAACATGTGAAGTGATTTCTGATCCAATACCTTCTTAGCTTTATTTGTAAAGCACACCTCCTTGATACTTTAGTTTGTAGTATGTTTCATATGTGATTCCCAGTTTATTTTTTCATCTATGGTTACCCCTCAAAAATGTATTGATATAAGTGAATTCATATCCATCCAATTCAAAGTCTATGCCTCTTTCAGAACTTATCCATGTTTCCGTTATTGCTATTATATTGAATGGCTGTGCAAAAGTTAGTAGGTAGTTCTTAATGTTCTTGAAGTTGGCATATACAGCTTCTGTTGTTGAAATAGATGGCTTGCCCTCCGATTTGATGTTTCCTTCTGCTCTCTGTTCTTGGACAGTCTCTTGCTTGGATCCTTTTGAATTATCCAATGCTTTCAGTTTCATTATACCAGTGTTTGAAACTGTGTTATTTTATTTTGTTTTGAAACTTTTGTTACTTTTCAAATAGTTTAGGCAAAAGCGCTTAGATTTTTCTCAGTTTTGTTAAACCAATGTTTGCTTGGATTTTTTAAATAACATTTTTGTATCAATTTGTCCGATGTTTTCAGCTTAAACCAATGTTTGAAACTGTGTTACAATATATATATGTATTCTTTTTAATTCTTAGTTACATATCAAAAAGGGTAGGCAAAATAAGCATCGACTTCAGCCTAGACTTTTTCGGTGCCACTAGCATTAGTGCACTTCACTGCATGTATGTATATCTGCTCTTTTAAATGGACCGAAATAAAATGTACTACTACTACAGCGACGATTTGTACATACAGACTGTAAGGTCAAACTAATCAGACTTGGACAAAGATTAGATTTGAAACTTTATTGCAAGTATTTTCAAACAATGTGCATCACTTGGATAACAGATGATATAGGGGTTCAAGGATTTCAGGAAAAAAAAATCTTTATTTGCAAATTTCCTTTGGGAAACTTGGCCCACTGTCCGCAAAGTGCCACAGAGGTCTATCCCTCAACCTTTGGTAACGGAACCCACACAGTGGATACTGGATAGTGATGCAACCGGCTGCAACCACACCGCATCATTCCAAAGTAATGTTTTATTTAATATAATTAGGTCTTCTGGCAGCTAAACAAATGATGGCCTTCTTCTGAAATGGAAAAAGTTTAATTGCGTTGTTGTTTGCTGTTGGTGTTTGTAGTCAAGTCACCTGCTGTGGAGCGATAAGGAGCACAGAGCAGAGCTCCACTAGGGTCATTATGCTGTGAATGAAAATGGGGAATATTAAATGGTGACATTTTTTTCCCCTTTATTGCACTGCTGCTCCCCTTGTAAACTTATTATTACAAGTTTTAGCTTTAGTGGCAGATGTTGATGAAGACCCCCTCCCCTGTCAGGACAAGGGGTGCACAGCAGCTTCTCTGCCATGTTTATTGCTCTTTTTTCAACAAATAAAAACTATTCTAAAATGTTAGTGAGGGACTAGTGGAGAAGAGATCCAGTAGAACTAAAAGTTTTAAAACATTTTAAGTTTGGTTGCGCTCGGGTGTTGCGCTCTGAAAATAGCAGATCTACAAGCTCACAATGCGTCACACTGCGACCCTTTGTGAGCTTGTAGATCTGCTATTTTCAACATGCAACCAATTGTAAAATCGGCCATTACGACGCCAAAATACATTTTAGTCGACTAAATCAACTGTAGATTTAGTCGACTAAAATCTTATGATATTTAGTCGACTAAAACTTGACAAAAACAAAAAAAATCAGATGACTAAAATATGACTTAAACTAAATGGGATTTTATTCGAAAGACTATGACTGAAACTACATTTAAAAATCCTGTCAAATTCAACACTGCCGCGTACCTGTGTCCACCGAGATGTTTTTTCCTGATACGTTTACAATTTCAATGGCAGTATCACGTGTTTACGCTATGCTGGAAACGTGATGAGGCACCACTGAGCGTCTACTAGAGATGCATGGATGGGGTTTTTCGTCACCAAAATACGCGTGTACACACGTTCATTATCCATCTGCCATCCAACCACATAAATGATATCATCCTATTTATAGATCCGCACAAACCGCATCATCCGCATGTCAAATAAGTATTATTTTCCTGACGTTAGTTTTCTTATAAACAATGTTACACACCATGTCACTCCATGGTAACAGCAAGCCCTCCGTCTTCATTCAATCACTTTCACTTTCACTTTCTGTTGCCATCCATGTCTGTTTTTTATAAGTGACTTTTGGCGCTTGTTTTGGGCTTGTTTTCACAGACCTGGCTGCTTATTTCTCTTGCGAAATCTGGCAACACTGACTGCGGTACACTGTTGTTGTTTGTAAATGGAAGGACCCCTTGCCGGCAAAGCAGCGTGGTACAGCAACGTGCAGTAGGCGGCTACTTTGTGCCTGATCTAAAATTACGTAATATTAAAATACTACAAACGCACCCACGGTGAGATTTCGTGCTTTTTAAAAGCTATAATTGGCCTATAGTAGATATCATTAATTTAATTACCGCATTATTTCACCAGCGTTTTATCCAATATTAATTAATAATTATATTTGATTGACCCAAATCCAACCAAACTGCGGTTATCCGTGGCAACCGTGGCTAAAACCGCGATCCGCGCACCTCTAGCGTCTACTCTGCTCCGCGCGTTAACGTAAGTAGTTTTCATATGATCTCAGAAAGTTTAAATATTTTCAACTCTGGGGCGTTTAGATGAGAGCACCTTGCGTTTTCAGCTGGGAGACAGCCCCTAAGTATTGTTTTTAGCTCTGTTTGGAGGATGCAATTGATGCTTTGATTGGAAAGCACTTTGGGCCAACGTTGTTTTTAAATGTGCTATATAAATAAAGATTTTTACCATAGAAATGCATGGCATAAAGGTGTTGACAAAAAACCTTTCCTGCGGACACAGCCCCTTATCAAACTGTCTCCGGCATTCAGAAGATTTTTCTTTAAATTCAACACTGTGAAGTGTAATACTTGTAAAGATCCCTAAGAGGTTCACACACATCAGTGGGCACAGAGCGGGCTTTGAAAGCATCCTCTGAGATCACGCATCAGAAGCCTTTAAAAGCCTGCTACAGTAAATTCCCACTATCGCTGTCTGTAACACACACAATTCGATTTGCTGGGAGGGATGGGGGAGAAAATCTATGCCACTGCTTTGGATTCCACCACCCCACCAGTGGTTCATTTCATTTCCATGGCCAGTGGGCCCCCTGAGCAGAGAAGCTTGCTGTGTTTTCAAGGACAGGAAAAATACAGATTTTATCATTCTCCAGCTCAGTGGCCTTGTGGTTAAATACTACAAACGCACGCACGGCGAGATGTTGTGCTTTTTAAAAGCTATAATAGGCCTATAGATTGATATCATTCATTTAATTCCAGCATTATTTCACCCGCGGTTTATCCAATATAAATTTATAATTATATTTGATTGACCCAAATCCACCCAAACTGCGGTTATCCCTGGCTACAACCGCGATCCGCGCAATCTCTACCGTCCTGGGATTTGGAGGTCAGGGTTTGATCCCTGGTCGTGTCATACCAAAGACTCTAAATGTGGGACCCAATGCCTCCCTGCTTGGCACTCAGCATCAAGGGTTGGATTGGGGGGTAAGACCCTGCGACACACTAGCGTCATGTCCAGGGGGTGTACTTGTACATCAAGCTGCCTCACGCTACAGAAACAGGAGTTAGGCTCAAAAGGTAATACTATAAACCAGGGGTCTTCAACCTTTTCAGGCCAAGGACCCCCTAACTGAGAGAGAGATGAAGCAGGGACCCCCACTATATATTAAATAAAATTGTGTTGCAGATTAAAAGCTTTTCATAGATGTTGGATTCATGTTAATGTGTATTTTCAGACAAACGACTTTATGTCAATACTTAGTAAACTTTCACTCTGTACTTGGTCTGCTCTTTTTTCCCCTCTTTGCCGAAAATAGCCGATCTACAAGCTCACAACGCCTCGCAGTGCGAGGCGTTGTGAGCTTCTAGATCTGCTATTTTCGGCTAAAGTTGTTCTTAGAATAGGGATGCTAGGGTTCAAGTGGTTAATGTAAAAAACAATGATCCTATCACACAGAGATTTGGCGGACCCCCTGTAGCAACTCTGAGGACCCCCTAGGGGTCCCGAACCCTCTGTTGAAGACCCCTGCTATAAACAATAAAACACACATTTTAACATTCAACATTTTTAAGTCATTCAAAAAAAGCAATTGTATTCATGTGTGGGCCACATGGCTTGACAAGGCATACTTACTTACTTATCATTCTCCACCCTCCCGTCGTTGACTTCTGGGGGTGTAACAAATCCGATTTTAGCAGCGATTCGATACGCATCACGATACATGGTTGATGATACGATACATGGACGATATTGGTTCATTCATGGCGATACGATACGATTCAATGATTTTAAAATTGATACAGTAACTATTTAGAAAAAAGAAAAAAAAACATGTGGATAGGGCAGGTTTTTTAAGGGAAAAATGTATTATTATGGATATAAATAAGTAAACACAGTGATTATCTGGCAAATACATGGACATTGTATTTGAACACATGGACAAAGCCGCAATTGACATGAACACAGAGATTACACGCATGTATCGATAAACCAAGTGTAGCGATATGGAATGGAAAAGTAATTAAACCCTCTTTCTCTGTGGAGTTTGCATGTTCTCCCCGTGTCTCCTAGGGTAGTTAATACCCTCACAAAAACATGTAGTAATCCTGGTCGCTATACCGCCTCCCCCATGACAGCCGGGGCGCCTGATGGAGGGGAAGGGAACTGGTTGGAATAACGTGTTCCTTCCACGCGCTACGTCCAACCGGGGAAACTCTCCCCTGTCAGGTGACAAGGAGGTCAGTTGGCTCTCATGTAGTGAAGGAAGCATGAGCTCGGCCCTGGCCTCCCTGGCTGTGGGGGACTGGTGTAGCGCTGGTGTAGGGCTGGTGTAGCGCCCAGGATCACTTAGGAAATTGGCACCGGGTGAAAAAAATGGGTTACAAAAATCGCGGGATAAAAATGTAAGTAAAAAAAAAAAAAGTTATCTTTTTTCTTCTTAAAATTGCTAAATACAACGCACAAGAACTTAGTATCGATAAAATGTATTATTTGCATTGCAAAACGATTCGATACGATTATTTGCATTACTATATCGTTTCACCTCTAATGACTTCACTGCTCTCCCCCAGGGCATTGTGGGAAGACTTTTGCCATCTTGAGGCGGTTCCTGACTGATGCTGTGCCGAATGCTGATTGGCTGCTCATTGCCGATGATGACACACTGATAAGGTATAGCAATGTGGTGGCTTAGTTTGCTTTTGAGAATATCATTCCATTATGAATATAAACAGGACATTACATGGATCTCGGACTTCATGTGACCAGCCTGTGGCATCAGACGGCTACGCAGTGGTGGAAAAAAGTACTCAAATGTTTTACTTAAGTGAAAGTATCAATACTGCTATGTAGAAGTACTCTGTTACAAGTAAAAGTCCGGAATTCAAAATTCAGTTGAGTAAAAGTACAAAAGTATTGGTATCAAAATGTACTTAAAGTACCAAAAGTAAAAGTACTAAAATGTTTGAAAATAGCAGATCTTCAAGCTCACAACGCGTCGCGATGCGACATGTTTTGCGCTTGTAGATCGGCTATTTTCAAATAGCCTAGGTATAGAATAGGGCTAAAGGGTTAATGTATGTTTTATAATGTAATCATTTATATCTGCAAAGTAACTAGTAACTAAAGTTTAAAAATAATTGTAGTGGAGTAAAAGTACAATATTTGCCTCTGAGATGAAGTGGAGTAGAAGTAAAAGTATTGAAAATTGGAAATACTCCAGTAAAGTAAAAGCACCTCAACATTTTACTTAATTACAGTACTTGAGTAAATGTGCTTTGTTACTTTACAATATCAATGTGACGTTAAAACGTTACCACTTGAATGGAATATCTCTATGAGGAGATTCCTACATGCTTCATCAACTTTCTCCAAAAGCTGTCCTAACCAGACGCAGGGACTGCATGCCCTGCCTATCTATGACAGTGTAACCTGTGAGTAGCCTAATGTATTGCCTTAACGGCTCAGCTGAGCCACGTTAAAAATGATTAATCTAAGTATCCAATTCTGGACAGCAGGCTACCCTTTGATTGTTTGTTATTCTGAAGGAAAGGTGTTCAAATGCAACGCAATATTGAGAAACCATTACGCACGCTGCATGCGCTCAATGCGCAAATGTTTATGTAGGCAATTAATGTATTTGTGCAAGATGACCCTGCTATAAAAGGTGTATATTACTAATTATGTTCAAACAGTTCAATCTAAAATATCATGCTGTAAGTGTTAGGCTGATTTACGCACCTGCTTGTCATTAATGTTTAAAAACATCTATGACCGTTATTTGTATCAGATGTCCGATACATTTTAATCATGCCGGACAATGGGACCGGCCGTTTAAAATCCTAGCACGACCCCTGACGCACGCATACGCACGACCCCTGACGCATGCACACACACACACACACACACACACACACACACACACACACACACACACACACACAACCCTGTCAGACAGCTAGACAGCTAGCCTCTTGCAGAGCCACACCATAACAACCAATTTGACCAAAGAACATTGTTGAACTGTAGTTTTGATTGAACTTTGAGGTTGGGAACTGCGCATTTTTAACTGTGTGTGTGTGTGTGTGTGTGTGTGTGTGTGTGTGTGTGTGTGTGTGTGTGTGTGTGTGTGTGTGTGTGTGTGTGTGTTTGCGTGTGCACTTTTTTGCGTGCGTGCGTGTATACCTCCAGTCTCTCCAGATTGAGGAGGCTCCTGAGCTGTTATGACCCCAGGGAGGCAGTCAGTGTCGGGGAGCGGTACGGCTACAGTCTGGCTCGCAACGGATACAGCTACATCACTGGAGGAGGAGGGTACATACTGGAAGAATATATATATATACGCTCTTAACCCAGTGGTTCTCAACCTGTGGGAAATGTTTAAAAACTCTCAAGAATTGTCAATGAATTTCAAATAAAAAATAATTTCCCCTTCAAAATTTCAACATAAATAAAAATAGCTAATCTATACAAGCTCATAACATGTCACATTACATCACGCATTGTGAGCTTATAGATCATCTATATTTCACTTTAATGTACATAATTGTGTGTGTGTGTGTGTGTGTGTGTGTGTGTGTGTGTGTGTGTGTGTGTGTGTGTGTGTGTGTGTGTGTGTGTGTGTGTGTGTGTGTGTGTGTGTGTGTGTGTGTGTGTGTGTGTGTGTGTGTGTGTGTGTGTGTGTGTGCGTATGTGCCTGCCTGTGTAGTGTGGTATTGAGCAGAGAGGCCGTCTCCAGGCTGGTCTCCAGTGGTTGTCGTTGCCATAGTGACGATTCTCCTGATGACATGGTGATGGGGAAGTGTCTGTCCTCCCTGGGAGTCCCAGTAACTCACAACAGCCTGTTTCACCAGGTATATACACACACACACACACACACACACACACACACACACACACACACACACACACACAATGTATTTATGTCCACATAAAGGAGAATACATACAGTACAGGGACACAAATATTATAGGTGCAGTAAGGTTACATTCACACAATCATGGCATATGTCTTAGGCAATAATAGGCATGTCACTCAGTACTCTTCTATGGGTATAAATAACAGCGTCTCCGAAATATATGGCAGCTGCCAATTATAGCAGAGACGGCACAATACTTTGCCAGCCTTGTTGCCTCCTTTTTGGGCATCCCAAGTTGTTGAAGCCCTCTAACAACCAGTCTGTGGGTATGTCCCAGGCTGCCAAATACAAAAACAAATAGTCTGCACCTATAACCTAGCTCTGAGACGGTAGGTAGGAGTGGTTGGTATTTAATGACCTTGGTCATAAACGCTTCCTCTAGGCTAAGGTCAAAGGTGCATGCTATCTCTCACACAGACACTGTACTCTTCATCAACCACAACATTTTTTTTTGTATTAGCTGTCAAAGATGTAAATATGTCTGGGTTATCACAGAGATGGAACATGGATGAAATGACACAGGAATGTTTGTACATTCTCACTGTAGATGCATGATATTTTGATGTGTCCATCGCTATGGGTTCCATTATTCTATCGTGACGTGCTAAGTACTGTACATCCCTTTGTATGCATAGCTGTGATGTGCGAAGATGTGCGACGGTGCTTCAGTGACCTGTTCTGTGGTGTGGTGCAAGCATGAGGAACCTGAGTGCTGGGGAACCAGATGGAAAGATTGCCTCCGGTGGGAAAGACTTGTAGCCTGGCTTGAATGTGGTGATGTCCTCATAGACCATATTCACACGGCGGCCATTTTGCTATTAAGTTAATAAATGCCACCCCGTTGCCACCCCGTTTCTTCAATGCAAAATGCCAACATGGCCGCCCTGTGAATATGGTCTACATTCTCTGCCAGATATTAATTAATTGATTCCTCCGCTACTGGCAGCGTTTTTTACCTTATTTTGACGATCCACGGAGATCCACGGAAGCCACGTTGTGGACACGGATGTGAACAAAGGCTGTCTGGGGGGAGGGGGAGGGTCTTGTCTATCCACCGGAACAACATTTGTTGTCCATTCTGTTGTTATCGGAAGTTGACTATGGCTCGCTTTCATTAAAGAAAGAAAGAAGTCCGAGCTAAATGTGTTTTTCTACATCTCATAACATGGGAGTGAACGGATTGACGTTTTTTGGGATGACATCATGTCTGCTTCTATGATTCTCTCGCAGTCAAGGGATCATTCATAGGTTGGGGAAGAGCGCCCTCTAGTGTAATATATGTATATTTTTAAGATTACGCTCTGACTCCCTGGCCGGTGGGACCTTAACGCCTCCTTAGGGTCCAGGCACAGGGAGGATCAAGCCAGCTCTCTAACGTCCTTGTCGTCGTTGAGCATTTTCAGGAGGTTTGGAAATCCTCATGCTGGTGTATATCCATTCCACGTCTGGCACCCCCAGCCCTCCCTCACACTGTGGGTGATAGATGATGTCACAGGTTGCTGTGTGAGTCGAGTCCAAACCATTTTCGCACCAGGCTCACTGTTTTGTTGTTCATCTCACACAGTACTTTCTGTTGAATGTGGACATTGGAGAACAGGTGTTGCATTTTAGAGAGCGCCACCTGTCTGACAGCTTCCAACTTCATAGTCAGAGGCAGTGGACATCCCGTCAATCAGGTCCAGCCGAGATGTAAAATCAGACAGGATGTTGTTGACCTGCTCCTTCCATTCTCCTGCGATGTTGATTTTATGTACAAGGTAGGTGTATGTCCCATGGAGACATACACCTACCAGGCACACTGACACATCCACTTTATCCACTGATTGGTGGCAATTATAACATTAACTGCGCTCCATGGACAGCCAGATGTAATGCCTATCTGTAGAGGTGTTGGCTGGGTTAGCTGTTTTCCACAGATTACTTGGATAAAGGAGCCCCTGTACACATTTTTCACTATATCAATAAATATCCGGGGCAGCTGTATTTCCCCCGTGATTTAATCATGACATTGTGACTTAATGTTCCAAAAGCATCTCTGAAGTCAAGGAACACCGAGTACAGTTCACAGGACTCATGCTCTCTCACACACACGCGCGCGCTCGCACGCACGCACGCATGCACGCACACACGCACGCACGCACGCGCACACACACACACACACACACCAAAATGTTTTGGTTGGTTGGCAATTAAAAAAATCAATTTTTACCTCTTTTAATTAGAGTGCAGAGTGACTTAAGCAAGTACAGCAAGCAAGGTAAACACGAGGTAATTACGGTGGAAGTTTGGGAGTGAGTCTGCAGTTCTAATTGCAATTGGGGGGGGGGGGGGGGGGGGTTGTTCCACAATTTGGGAGCCAGAAGGGAGAAGAGTCTGGGACGTGTGGAGCTGTGGTGTGAAGTAACTAAGTACATTTCTGAGGTGCTTCTACTTTACTAAAGTATTTCTAATTTTCAATACTTTTACTTCTGCTCCACTACATCTCTAATATATAGGCTAATATTGTACTTTTACTCCACTCCAATTATTTGAAAACTGTAGTTACTAGTTGCAGATATAAATTATCATGTTATAAAACATACATTAACCACTTTAGCCCTATTTTATACATAGGCTATTTGGAAATAGCCGATCTACAAGCTCGACGCGTTGTGAGCTTGTAGATCGGCTATTTTCAAACATTTTAGTGCTTTTACTTTTGGTACTTTAAGTATATTTTGATGCCAATACTTTTGTACTTTTACTCAAGTAACATTTTTAACACAGGCCTTTTACTTGTAATTTTTATATTGTGGTATTGCTACTAAATATCTGAATACTTCTTCCACCACTGGTGTGGAGCGTTGTCCCAGATGTTTTAGGGAAGGTTCTGACAGCTTCCATTTGTTTGCTGATCTGAGTGAGCGGGAGGGGTTGTAGGGTTGGATCAGGCAGTGAAGATACGGCGGTGCCATACCTTTGGTTGCTTTGTAGGCCAACGTCAGTGTTTTGTACTCTGTGCGGGTTAGGTTAGCTACTGGGAGCGACATATGGAAAGTTTGGCTGGTTGAAGACCAAGCGTGCTGCAGCATTCTGGATCATTTGGAGGGACTTAAGTGCACATGCCGGAAGGCCAGTAAGGAGCGAGATACAGTCAGGCTGACTCCTGGGTGAGGAAGGGTCTGATCCTCCGAATGTCAGGCATAACTCCAACTGTAACCCCTAAACCTAGCCTCTGAATGTCAATCCTAACTCTAACATTTTCCCTAACTCTAAAAATGTTTTAGAGTTGTATTTAGTAAATATGTTTTATATTTAGGCTCTTAGAATGCTTTGTTTTTAACCATAAAACAATTTTCTCTTGCAAGGACCAGGAAAGGTGTCATGTCAATGTCTATTTCTCAAATTATTCTACAGTATATACACACACACACGCGCACGCGCACGCACGCACGCACGCGCACACGCACACGCACACTCAGATCAGTTTGACAGCAGTGTGTTTGTCCCGTGCAGGCTCGTCCAGATGACTACTCCAGATCCTTGCTGTCCCAGCAGGAGGTCATCTCCTTCCACAAACACTGGAACATCAACCCGGTGGCTGTCTATCAACACTGGCTGCTGGACGCCGCACACCCAACACATGAACTCTAGGGTGTGTGTGTGTGTATGTGTGTGTGTGTGTGTGTGTGTGTGTGCAGCAGTTGTATCTGGTTTGCCCGTATAATGTGACCTTCTGATCAATGTTTGGATCTATCATGTATTGCGCTTTTTGTGCAGATCCAAATAAAATAAATGTGTGTGTGTGTGTGTGTGTGTGTGTGTGTGTGTGTGTGTGTGTGTGTGTGTGTGTGTGTGTGTGTGTGTGTGTGTGTGTGTGTGTGTGTGTGTGTGTGTGTGTGTGTGTGTGGTAACTACGTACATTTACTCAAGTACTGTACTTAAGTACAATTTTGAGGTATTTTTACTTTACTGGAGTATTTCCAATTGTCTATACTATTACTTCTACTCCACTACATCTCAGAGGAAAATATTGTACTTTTACTTTACAATTATTTGAAAACTTTAGTTACTAGTTACCTTGCAGACATAAATGTATACATTATAAAACATACATTAACCACTTTAGCCCTATTTTATACTTAGGCTATTTGAAAATAGCCAATCTACAAGCTCACAACGCGTCACATCGCGACACTTTACTTTTGGCACTTTAGGTACATTTTGATACCAATACTTTTGTACTTTTACTCAAGTAAATTTTGAACACCAGACTTTTACTTGTAACAGTAACAGAGTACTTCTACATTGCAGTATTGATACTTTTACAAAAGTAACATTTGAGTACTTTTTCCACCACTGGTGGCCAATATTCATTGGCACAGGATTAACCTCTTGAGGATGGACCCTCTCTAATTTGCAAGTGACAACATTTTAGGAATGGGATGGAGCGCGCTGCTTTGATTTGCTGGCTCACTCACAGCAGGGTGAGTGCAGCATTAATTTACAACATGTCTGATTAGGATGAGACCGCACGGTGAAAACAACGCTCTGCTGTCACAGCCTTGTGTTGTTTGTACTGTCAGGCTCCAGATTGGTTTCCCAGCGGGAGGCCATCATCGCCTTCCAACAAGCACTGGAACCTCAACCCCAATTCTGTCTGTAGGCTAGTGTCATTTGGGGTGCCGTCAGAAGATGGCAATCACCAAACTCTAGCATTGGCATTTCACCTCAAATTCAGTTCTTTTCTCCAGCGCAGGAATTGTTTTCCACCCTAGATTCATCTGTTTTTAGATTAGTTTGCAAACATACATTCATTAACTATTTTCAACATGGCGTCTCTATTTTGGGCTTGACATTATACTGTGATGTCTGACCCAAGCCAACACAACACACGGAAACACTTTTAAGGTTTAAACACAAAGTGTTGTTTTATTTTATTCAGGGGATTTACCCCAAAGTAAAACATTATAGTTCTTCCCAACCGGGGCTTTTCCAAACAAACAATAATGCTTTTCCAGTATTCAGTCGATCTCCTATTTTTGCCCCCAAAAAATGGAGACCCGAAAAGCTATGATCGATCAGTAATGAATCACAACATTAGAAATGTACGACAGGGATAATAGCAATTGCTTACCGCCCGATGGGAGAGTTCCTTCTCTGAGGAGAGTGAGACAGAGTCCTGTCCTTAACTCTTTTATTGCCACGGACGGGAATTCCCGTCCGATTAAAATTGTAATTGTTATATAAACGATCGCGCTGACATCGTGCAGTCCCTTCATCAGGTTCACTTTCCACTCACCTGGATCCGGAAATAACGTCATCCGAAGATTTCCGAGTTCTTGAGTTAACTGGTTTTGCTCTGGTTTTGGCTAGACATCGTGGTTTTAACATTGTCTAAAAACGAAGGGAAAGCTCCGGTTATATCTTCTTTTCTCTGGATGACGAACAGTTATCCCCTTTGTGTTTACCAACAGTCTGACACGCAATCATAATATATATAAATCTTCTTTGGCCAGCTGGGGAGGTGGGAAAGACGTCAATTTTTGCCAGTATATGGTGCCTTCAGCTTCCCTGCGCCTGTGAAAGTTACCTCGTGGGTGAAAACTTTTTTTCCTTTGGGGGTCGGGGCATGGATCGTGTTCGTCAACACAAACGATCAGACGATGGATTATAATAGATATATATCTGTTATTCCTGACTCTTATCGCTCTCTCTCTCGATCCCTCCCTCTCAAGAATCAGAGTGTGTGCAGCGACTCAGTTCCAGCGTGCATGATGACGTTCAGGGTTTAATAGTGATAGCTCAGCTGTGAGAACTATCAGAATACAATCTGTGTGTAACAACCGTGATTTCATGCCTGATGCTCTGTTTTTTCATTTTCAATTTCATGGGCTCTTAGCTTGCACACGTTGACATTCTTGATGGAAAGTATATGGCAACTGTTTATTTTGTAAAGATATTTAAACTGTGGTGCCACTATATATGCCTATGAATTGAATACCAAGGCCCTCATTGGAAACAAGTCCGCAAGGACTTTTATGAACGGACCTGTTAGACAAAGTATTTTAAATGTAACTGTGCTGTTTTACATTTTTTGCCTAATAAAATATTCAATCAATCAACTCCAGAGAGGCTCTGTCCCATTGAGATTCATATAACTTCTCAGTGGGTGAGTTTATTAATGAATACACTCTGGCAGTGAAAGAGTTAAGAGCCAAACAGTTTGATAAGCCAATTCAGTGCATGGGGCTGCCTTCAGCCCATCAGTCAGCACACACAGGTGTCATCACACCAAACTGAGTGAGAATTAAATCAGGGACAAAACCTTCAATGAAACAGCCAAGGCAGTGGCGCTGTCCGAGGTGCTGAATTCTGTCATCACCGTGCTTGCTGGCCATAGATATAGAAACCTAGATACCTCATTGGCCTCTGCAGTTCATTGGAGCGACTGGTATCTCAATACAAGGCTCTTCCGCAGGGCTGTTTGACTACTGACCAATCACATCGCGTTGACTACTGGCCAATCACAGCGCGTCTAACTGACTAGTTGCTGCGCGGCTGCCTCTTAAGAAAAGACCCGCCCCACCTGCCTCTGATTGGCCTACCGAACGCCCCCTGCTGAAGCGGAAGGAAGTGATAGGCTAGCCCTGCGGAACAAGGAAGCGCGCCCGAGATACGAACGCTTCAGAGCCGAAGGAGGCGTCTACCTTTATATGTCTATGTTGCTGGCCCTATATATGAACTCTCACCTGATCGGAGGTATTGAGCAGTGGTGTAAAGTAAGTACATTTACTCAAGTAATGTACTTAAGTACAATTTTTAGGTACTTTTACTTTACTGGAGTATTTCCTATTTTCAATACTTCTACTTCTACTCCACTACATCTCAGAGGCAAATATTGTACTTTTACTCCACCACACTTATTTGAAAACTTTAGTTACTAGTTACTTTGCAGATATAAATGATTATATTATAAAACATACATTAACCACTTCAGCAGTATTTTATACATAGGCTATTTGAAAATAGCAGATCTACAAGCTCACAACGCGTTGCATTGCGACACGTTGTGAGCTTGTAGATCTGCTATTTTTAAACATTTTAGTACTTTTACTTGTGGTACTTTAAGTACATGTTGATACAAATACCTTTGTACTTTTACTCAAGTCAATTTTGAATTCGGGACTTTTACTTGTAACAGAGTACTTCTACATTACAGTATTGATACTTTTACTTAAATAAAACATTTGAGTACTTTTTCCACCACTGGGTACGGATAATCGGTTACTCAGATCATCTTCACTGAGAGAGGAGAGGAGAGGAGAGGAGAGGAGAGGAGAGGAGGGGAGGGGAGGGGAGGGGAGGGGAGGGGAGGGGAGGGCACAAAAGAGTGTATGAGGGGCGTCTGAAGTTCAGACGTTCCAAATGGCTGCAGCTCTCTTAATGATTCCTTGGCATGGATGAAGTTCCTTTGTCGTCACATGTCTGTTGCTGTCTCTCTGTCTTTGTCTCAAAGGTCATGTTAGGCTGGAAAATTACAATTAGCTCCAGACATCGGGCCGGTGAAAAAGAAAAGAAAAATGGGGCAATTTATCTTTATTATCTCTGCAAATGAGACACATTTCAAATGGTCTGTTACTTGGCCCTTAGCATCTTCAACAACTGCCCCAAAACAGTCCATTGGCTTTGTCCTCATCAATCACTTATCATCAATAGTGCTGTTAACTATAGATTAATGAGCAAAGTTCAGCAAAAACTAATGGATATTAACCATGGAGCCCAAGAAAAAAAGTGGAACACAAGATATCTAAACTGCCCAAATTTGACACATTTTGTTCTTTAGTAAAGTTTGCACGGCCTATCTGTTATTCCTGACTCTTATCCCTCTCTCTCTCTCTCTCCCTCCCTCTCCAGAATCAGAGTGTGTGCAGCGCCTCAGTTCCAGCGTGCATGATGACGTTCAGGGTTTAATAGTGATAGCTCAGCTACTGTGAGAACTATCAGAATACAATTTGTGTGTAACAAGCGTGATTTCATACCTGCTGCTCTGTTTTTCATTTTCAATTTCCTGGGCTCTTAGCCTGCACACGTTGACATTCTTGATGGAAAGTATGGCAACTCCAGAGAGGCTCTGTCCCATTGAGATCCTCATATAACTTCTAACCAGCTTCAGTTTAGAAAAGGAACGTTCAACAAATACCACTAGCACTCTCTCATTTATATATATATATATATATTCTCTCTATTTCTCTCTCTCTCTCTCTCTCTCTCTCTCTCTCTCTCTCTCTCTCTCTCTCTCTTCTCTAAACCTGGGTCTTTTACTGATGAAGGGTACTAGTCTGTAACTAATCGCCCCGAGGCGCCATAGCCACTGGCAGGAGACTGCCTGTCCCTTGACTGCCTGTCTGTGTGCAAAGCAGGGCAAAGTCCTTTTCATGGCTGCCATGGCCCCTCAGTTTGGCCATATGCCCTTAAAATAAATGTATATACCCTAAAGCCACAGTAGCCTTGACGCCGTGCCTGCACTGCCCCAGCAGATTTCACCGTTTTCCCCTTTGCTTCTTTCCTGTCATTACAGTTTTTAGACACCAATGTCTTGTTGAGATTGTGAATACTTAAATCCCCCTTACATCCCTATGCCCATCTTCAAATGAGTCCAGTGCCTGATTAGCCTAGGCTTGAGAGTTTACAAATGTTGACAATTGGTAAACACTTTTTGTAAATTATTGTGAATACATTATTTTGTGAAATAAACAACTTGTTTTCATTTATTTCACTGCATAGTTATACTATGTATATTTAAAAAAACGAATTAAAATCATCGTTTCCTTTGATGGCCTTGCTGCCCTGGCATATGGCCTGCATGCCCTAAAAGAAATCGACAACACAATAAAATGATGAACATTCCAGCATGGTGCAAAGGCAGCTTGTGTGTTCTAAACCAGTTTTTCTCTAACATTTTCATGTCAGGGACCCCAAAGTAATATAGGTATTTGACCGCAGATCCCCATCTGAAAATATTCCGTGCCAGGGACCCCATAGGAGAAGATTTGTGTCCATTTGTATCAACATGTTTCACACTTTTTCAGAATGTTGAAAAATAAAATGCGGCTTAAGTGTATTCTTCTGTTTGCTGGTGACCCCCTGGAACCCACTAGGGTTCTAGAACGCTGTCATGTGCCACTCGATTGAAGTAGGAAGCACGCACACACCTTCATGCACCTCAGTGTGTGTTTGGACCCCAGGAAGAGTAGTCCAGTGTCGATTTTGCCGTCAAATTTTGATTTAGTTTTAATCAACACTGGAGTAGCCTCGGAAACCCAGGCTTTTTTTTTTGTTACAAAAGAAAAAAAGCCTGGGGGAGCGATGCAAGAACGATGGTCTTGGACCTTGTTATCTCCTAACCAATCAGAGTGCAGAGGGGCGTCGCTCTAAATTTGGTGACGTCAGCGTGCTCCGTGCACAGGCCGAGGGGGGGAGGGGAGGGGAGGCGGGGACATAGATTGGTTAAGCAATAGGAAGCCACGCACAAATCCAGGCGGCTGTGTTTGGGTCCGCCCTTCAAGACCATGGATTGAGCTCGTAGCCTCAGGCTAACACTGGAGTAGTCTTTACTGTGGTGAGGACTAATGGGGATCCGTAATAAACAAAGCAAAATAAACAATGACCAATATACAAACTGTGATGTCTGGACAAACTTGACATGTCGTACGATTGCTGCTATTCTTCTTCCATGAATCTCCTTTTATTTATCTGCTTATCTTTATTTCTTTATTACTATTATTGTTGCTGCAGTAATGTGCAAAAAATGTTTTTACTCGCATATATTTGAAAAAAGACTTTTAAAACCCTCAGTTAGCTGTTACAGCAGAGGCACATTTTTCGATACGTATATACTTTTTGCTTGTATAAATGTAAAAGCTTATGTTTGGGGGGGAAAATACATAAATTTGACATTTTACTAAGCATGTGCAGTTCGTTAAAAGCCCTGTGGCTGACTCGAGTTTATGTTGTTGGTTTATATAACCCATTCAATCCAAACGCATCTGTCATTTTAGATTTCTTTGGCTATTCAAAAATAGCAGATCTACAAGCTCATAGCGCGGCACATGAGCTTGTAGATCTGCTATTTTTTAGAAAATCTTGTGCAAATCTTTAAGTATATATTTATTTTTAAAGCGAACATTTGTAAAATATTTTGTTCGAGGGACCCCCCCCCCCCAGAAGCAAAGATTTGAGTTACAAATATTCGCTTTGAAAAATACAAATTCAAAGATTTGCACACATTTTCACACATTTTCACGATAAACAAAAGCAGATCTACAAGCTCACAGTGCGTGCGTAACTACATTTGCCTCCACTTCCAGCAGCCACCTGCTCATAAATATAACATACAGTACATTTAATGTCCCACCTCAGCCAAACAACATCAATCAGGATGAGTCACACGTCTTCTATGATGCTCCATGGTGGGACTCAAAATGATGTAATATCCTGTTTATTTAGTCCTTTATTTACTGGTCTAGTGAAACGGGGATACTCTGACTGATACTGACAATAAGCCTCTCCGACCTACTTACTCACTTATTTAATTGCTGCGTAACGTGTGTGTGTGTGTGTGTGTGTGTGTGTGTGTGTGTGTGTGTGTGTGTGTGTGTGTGTGTGTGTGTGTGTGTGTGTGTGTGTGTGTGTGTGTGTGTGTGTGTGTGTGTGTGTGTGTGTGTGTGCTGCTGAATTATTGAAGTCAGTTTTATTCAAAACTATACAAGTGTGTGCGCGCGCGCTGCTGAATTATCGAAGTCAGTTTTATTCAAAACTATACCTTTTTTTTAAATTATCGTCCAGTGGTGTACACACACACACAAATGGACAGGGATGAAACCGTAGGCTTAAACCTCCCGACCTGTTGGCCTGGCAATACAAAGAAAAAAAAAACACATTTAAAAAAGAGCCACCATCTGGGTTGTGCCCTCTAGTCTGTATACGTCTGACCACCGCTGTCAGAGCTCAGCCAACTGTCCCCAGACCTCACCTACAGTACATGCTGCTGAGACATAATGTTCCCAGGAGCTGTCCCTCCAGGTCGGGGATGATGAATAGAGCCAGATGGATGTATCGCTCTGGCCAATATATATATATATATCGGCCACTCCCAGATTTATTACTGAGTTCTCCACCCTGTGCGTGCGTGCGAGCGAGCGAGCGAGAGAGTGAGTGAGTGCGTGCGTGTTGTTGAATTTATTAATGTCTGTTTAACACATTCAATCCGGGAACACCTCTGTGTCATCTGCTCGAGGTGCCTACAATGATGACATATAAAAAACACGGTGAAGCAGCATTCTGCTTCTACGGACCGACAGTGTGGAATAAACTCCCATTACACCTAAGACAAGCAGCCTCTGTGGATAGCTTTAAAGCACAGCTCAAGACCTACTTCTTCACTCTTGCTTTTAGTTGATTTTTTGGTTGATTTTTAAATCTCTGCGTTGTTATCCATGTCCTCACTGTATTGCCTGATTCACTGCCTTTTGCTATTAATTTAAAGGCATACTAGGTAATGTTTTCAACAAAACTAAAGTTAAATTGTATATCTTTTGTGAGTGGCAAAAGTTTCACAACACCCACTCCATGAATTTCACCCCCGGAAGCCTTTTATTTATATATTTTCTATTGAACGTGGACTGGGGGGACTTTCCCGGGAAAATGACGTTCCTGGCCAACGTCATGACGTCGTGGCCGACGTCCTGGCCGACGTCATGACGTCGGCCAGGAACACCGCAACGGTTTCCTGTTTGGCCAGGAACTACCGCGCTAATAACAAAAAGGAACCTCACGCTGATTTTAAGAGAATGTAGGATTGGAAGATCGAAAAAGAACATAAAAAGAAAGCACAGTTCATGGTAACTAATGCTCCACTGGCTAAGAGAAACGATCCGTAGATAGTATAAAACAATTAAAAGATCGCTTTTTGAAACGCTTCCGGCTTCCGGTGAAAACGAATGGAATTCTGGGTAATCGAGGACTACGGAAATTGTATGCAGTGACGGTAGTGACCAGCAGAGGTTGCTAAAAATCGTTATTTGTGATTCTGCATTGTACAACTTTAATGTTGTTTTATGCTTATGCTTAGCTTTTTTGCTTTATTGTTAAATTAGTTGTAATTGTAATTGTATTCTTGCTCTGTAAAGCACTTTGAGCTGCATTTCATGTCATGAAAGGTGCTATACAAATACAGTTTATTATTATTATTTTAAGATTTCTTTGGCTATTCAAAAATAGCAGATAAAATCGTGATTTATTTTCTACAAATCTTTGAATACATATATCTCTTAAAGCGAAAACATTTTACTCAAATCTTTGCTTCTGGGGATTCTACAAATCTCTTCTAAATGTTTTGAAAAAACGTATGTTGCTTTAATATCAGTGTAGTTAGGGAATTTTATCAATATGTGTGGACCATCTGTGAAAAAATGTACTACCAATAGCTTTCTTCACCAATGTGTTCTTATAGGTGTCTAGAATCACCTCTCAATTAATATAAACCCAAATCCTCGTGGAAAATCCTGGAGAGCCAATCAAAGTTAAGGAGCCCAGAGGGCTTGGGTGAAAAATATGTAAGTCTAAAATGAACTTGTGAGGTGTCTAACTAGGGGTTTTCAGGGGTGCTGAATCCATTCCAACCATTATTTTTGAGTAAAAATGTCTCCCTGGCCATCTAATATTGGTATATTGGTTATTGTTAGTGTATAATCAGTGTATAATCAATGGTAGGGGATTGGGGTGCTAAACACTTGATAAGAGTGTACACGGGATACACTGTCTGCATGTGGGGAAGGAGCGGGAGTGTTGCATCCTGGCAAATATGTCTGGACGATTTTAAGGTACGGTAGTTTATCTACTTTTTGGCATTTATTTTCCTCTGCTGGCAAAACTTTTGATTACTGTGAATTTAGATGTCAATTTTCTCTAGCCTATTGCTTACATTGAACAACCATTAGTTAAACAATCATGACACTTGTCTTTTAGTAGACAACATGGAAGAGGATTCTGTAGCTTGTGGCTTAAGGTGCTTCATCTGTGGTGGTCCTGAGACTGAGCTCTCAAAAGTCACCCAAAAAGGCTATGCATAGATTTTGTCTTATTCTGAGAGTGTGGATGATGCAGCATTAATCAGAAGACTTCATGAGGACTGGAAAAACTGAGATGACCCCAAACTAAGATACCATTTGGAATGCAAAACCGAGCTATACAGTTGTGCAAGAAGTATATCCACTGGAAGTTTTTTTTCATTGTGATGAAAGTTGCCACTTGCAGATTTCAATCCTATTCTATGTTGTGAGTGACATCATGATTTAATAAAAACTTTAAACATAATCTATTCTTTAGAGCAAGATGAGCAAGACCAACGGCCAGACAGGAAGAAAAGACGCAGGGCATTGTCTGGGTCAAGTAGTTCAAGTGCTAGCTGGCACACTTGATCTACCATAATACTTGCTGAAAGAAACCCTGGTAAGTCTTTTGTATGTAAGATTCAAATGAATTTTTATAATTGTTTTTCTTGCTCCTCATTGTAGGCTTCCACTCAAAGTCAAATAATGTAATCATGCACATACTGTATGTGGCTACCTTTTATCCAGACAGAGCTTGGCAGTTGTATCGTGCACCTGATAATGTCTACCAGGACCGACTGAAAAGGAGTTTGATGCAGAGAGGAAAGCGACGAGGTGATGACTGGGGACTTGAAGTCGCTGGTCGCCTGTCTGGTATTATAGATTTGGTGGCAGAAGGGGCAGTATATCATATTCGATGAAGAAGAGACTTTGAGAACCCTGTTACAAAGTCTGAGGTAACATTATATGGATACACAATACAGCTGTACAATACAACTCACATTTCTTATCCTTTATTAGTCCCCCTCATTCCTGGACCCATATCAATCTTGCAGAATAAATGATTTTGAAAATTATATTTCTTCCCTCAGGATAAGAAATGTGAGTTGCATTGTACAGCTGTATTGTGTATCCATATAATGTTACTTCAGACTTTGTAACAGGGTTCTCAAAGTCTCTTCTGCATCGAATATGATATACTGCCTCTTCTGCCACCAGGCGACCAGCGACTTCAAGTCCCCAGTCATCACCTCGTCGCTTTCCTCTCTGCATCAAACTCCTTTTCAGTCGGTCCTGGTAGACATTATCAGGTGCACGATACAACTGCCAAGCTCTGTCTGGATAAAAGGTAGCCACATACAGTATGTGCATGATTACATTATTTGACTTTGAGTGGAAGCCTACAATGAGGAGCAAGAAAAACAATTATAAAAATTCATTTGAATCTTACATACAAAAGACTTACCAGGGTTTCTTTTCAATGTGCCAACATTGATACCTTCATTGCAAAGGATGCAAGTATTATGGTAGATCAAGTGTGCCAGCTAGCACTTGAACTACTTGACCCAGACAATGCCCTGCGTCTTTTCTTCCTGTCTGGCCGTTGGTCTTGCTCATCTTGCTCTAAAGAAAAGATTATGTTTAAAGTTTTTATTAAATCATGATGTCACTCACAACATAGAATAGGATTGAAATCTGCAAGTGGCAACTTTCATCACAATGAAAAAAAACTTCCAGTGGATATACTTCTTGCACAACTGTATAGCTCAGTTTTGCATTCCAAATGGTATCTTAGTTTGGGGTCATCTCAGTTTTTCCAGTCCTCATGAAGTCTTCTGATTAATGCTGCATCATCCACACTCTCAGAATAAGACAAAATCTATGCATAGCCTTTTTGGGTGACTTTTGAGAGCTCAGTCTCAGGACCACCACAGATGAAGCACCTTAAGCCACAAGCTACAGAATCCTCTTCCATGTTGTCTACTAAAAGACAAGTGTCATGATTGTTTAACTAATGGTTGTTCAATGTAAGCAATAGGCTAGAGAAAATTGACATCTAAATTCACAGTAATCAAAAGTTTTGCCAGCAGAGGAAAATAAATGCCAAAAAGTAGATAAACTACCGTACCTTAAAATCGTCCAGACATATTTGCCAGGATGCAACACTCCCGCTCCTTCCCCACATGCAGACAGTGTATCCCGTGTACACTCTTATCAAGTGTTTAGCAATATTTTCTTATTTTATTTTTCAGAATAGAATCAATTCAACAACACCCCAATCCCCTACCATTGATTATACACTGATTATACACTAACAATAACCAATATACCAATATTAGATGGCCAGGGAGACATTTTTACTCAAAAATAATGGTTGGAATGGATTCAGCACCCCTGAAAACCCCTAGTTAGACACCTCACAAGTTCATTTTAGACTTACATATTTTTCACCCAAGCCCTCTGGGCTCCTTAACTTTGATTGGCTCTCCAGGATTTTCCACAAGGATTTGGGTTTATATTAATTGAGAGGTGATTCTAGACACCTATAAGAACACATTGGTGAAGAAAGCTATTGGTAGTACATTTTTTCACAGATGGTCCACACATATTGCTAAAATTCCCTAACTAGTGGTTCTCAAACTTTTTTCATGTGAAGGACCACCCAAAATGTTATGTATTTGGCCGCGGACCCCCATCTCAAAGTATGTTGTTCCAGGGACCCCCCAGAAGCAAAGATTTGCGTTAAAAATGTTCGCTTTAAAAAATATATATTATATTCAAAGATTTGCACACATTTTCACCATTTTTCAAAAATAACAGATATACAACCCATGAGCTTGTATATCTGGTATTTTTGAATAGCCAAAGGACAAAATAATGGTTCAAGTGGTTACACGGATGCGTTCCCGGTCTTAATGGGTTAAATCAAAACCGACATTTATACCTATGAAATAATATTTTGGCAAAAGGAGGAAATATTCTTTCTCTCTCTCTCTCTCTCTCTCACTCTCTCTCTCTCACTCTCTTTCTCTCTCTACAGAATCAGAGGGTGTGTAGCACATCAGGTCCAGCATGCATGATGACCTTCAGCGTTTGATGTTATTAGCTCATCTATTGTGGCGGCTAACGAGCCTTTGGGAACGGCGCCGGAACACAATCTGTGCGTAACAGATAACAGAGAGGCCTGCCAGCACTGCACATTGACTCTGGAAATTAGCTAGTGATGAATTAGATGCAGTGGAGAGACAACTTTCTGAAAATAAACTTTCATATAGTCTCTGCATCATTGGTACACAAATGAAATGCCAATCAAGATCACGTCAGATGCTATATAGGAGATAAATATCCTGGAGTAATGTGTTGGTAAGATTGCAGGGAAAAGCTGGGGAAAGCTTGTCTCATCACACACACACACACACACACACACACCACTGCCATATGACCGTCTTTAAATGCTATCAATGCACTGAATGGGACATTATCACGTTTTATCAGACCATTGAATGGGCAAAGTAGGTGACATACTGACTTACCCGTGATTTATCAGAGCAGTCATTGGGCGTAATCAGGAGATACTGACCTACCCGGAGGCAGAGCGGTCCCCACAACATGATTTACTATTCTGTGCCTATCGGTATATAACTCGGACGGCGCTGAGTAGACTCAAGCCAACGTCGCAAGGTTCGGGGCGGCAACTCGCTTGAGACTGCGTGCCTCTAGTCTAAACTGAAACTTAACTTTATATAAGTCTTCTCCGTCGGTAGGTCAGTATCTCCTGATGGCACCCAATGAATGGTCTGATAAATCAGAGGTAGGTCACTATGTCGCCTACTTCGCCCATTCAATGGTCTGATTCATCGTGATAATGTCCCATTCAATGCATTGATAGCATCCGAATCAGGTGCCCAGACTCTGATTAATGCACATTGCTACAGCAGCCCTGGGGACCGAGGCTACAAGCACCAATCAATATCCATACATATTTTTATTTTTATTTTCAATTTTATGTCTTCACAGTTTCATCGATGTAATCATCTATGAAAAGCTTTGGGGACATTGCTACGCCAATGCTCATTAAACCTCAGATCAGAGGTTTAATGAGCATGCGCTACATCGTGCCCCCTCTGCGTACTGAGGCTGGTAAAAGAAACCTATTTTATTTTAGACCATGGGCTTGGGATGACCTTCAATCCAAACTCAAATTGCCTCCTTTGATTTCACTTGAAATCTTTAAAAGGATGGTAACGGAGATGCTATACAATAGTGGTACCTGCTCAGATATTTTGTCTAACAGTGGTAATTTCATTGGTGAAAATTCTTCTTCTGCCCCTAACTACATACATTTAAGTGAATAAATTAAGCTTTTATAAGCCAGTGAATATTGCAGTTTTATGAATATCTTCTTCTGCCCCTAACTACATAAATGCAGAGTCACATTTTTTTGAAACTTTGCAGTATGGTAGAGGGTCATTCCAAATAGCGCTGAAACCAATCTTACTCCAATTGGCCAAAGGCAGGCGCCATAGCGATCGTTTGAAAATGCAAACTTTGAACAGGCATAAGTCATGCCCCGTTTGGCCTAAAGCCATGCTCTGTCTCTTCTCAAGAGACATGATTTGCGATTCTGTGCCTGTCGGTACATAACTCGGACGGCGCTGAGCAGGCTCAAGCGAACGTTGCGACGTTCGGCACGGCAACTCGCTCGCTTTAGCTCGCTCGGTGGTGCCTCGCGTGGCTCCAGTTGGCTTGAGACTGGGCGCCTCCGTCATGGTCAAAAAAAAAGAAAGAAGAAGAGGTTATATAAGTCATCTCGTCAGTATCTCCTGATTGCGCCCAATGAATGGCCTGATAAATCGCGGGTAGGTCACTATGTCGTCTACTCAGGTGGCTAGAAAGAAGAGTGTCTTGGTGATTCACTGAAGTGAGAGAGAGACAGGCAGGCAGGCAGGCAGGCAGGCAGGCAGGCAGGGAGGAAAGGGGTGAAGGCATAGGGTGGAAGGCATAGGGTGAAGGCACATGGAGCTTGCAGAGACACAGGGCCAGAGACCCTGGATGTTAGTTTGAAAGTCATGTCATTTCTTTACCTGAGGTGCCTCGGCTCAGCCAGTTAATAAATAATAAATAACACTGACCTACGCTATGCTCCTTGTGAGTCACGAAGAACCCCAGTTAAAATCCAGCTCCCGCATCACTGCATGCCCCCCTCCCTCTGCCCCAGGTGTTCTCCCTAATAGATCTGCTATTTTCAAACATTTTAGTACATTTACTTTTGGTACTTTAAGTACATTTTGATACCAATACTTTTGTACTTTTACTTAAGTAAATTTTGAATTCCAGACTTTTACTTGTAACAGAGTACTTCTGCATTGACTTTTTTTTTATTCGCACAATAAAAAAAAACAATACAAAGGTAACATTATTAAAACAACACAGAAATAAGTGCAGGTGAGAAAGGAAACCCATAAAGGGCTTATACAAGGTTCTCACCTAAAAAATTATAAACAAGTATAAACATAATAATCAAACATAAGACACGTCAAACAACAAATACAATGCACTATTGATACTTTTACTTGCCAAAATGGGCTCCATTTCTGCTCCACCATCTGGGTTGTGCCCTCTAAAGGTCATTTCAGACGTGAAGCGGCCGACGTGCCTACATAATTCATTTTCAGTGAGAGGCGGGCGATTATTTGGGACACGCGGAGAAGTTGAGGGGCGGTGAGGCAAGCGGGCGCGGTCCCGTGAAATTCCCGCGCTCGTTTGTGCACACACGTGCGGGCGGCAAGAGCTGGATTGTGGTCAGCTTTTATTTTCCCCGCACCGGTCCGTGCAGGAGGACAAAACAACAATGATCGCGGCGCGATTCCCGCTGATCCGAGCGGTAAAGCCCGCGTGCGTGCGTGTGTGTGTGTGTTGCGGAAATTATTAATATCCGTTTAAATCAAAACCGCTATTTTTACAAAATATTTTAGCAAAGGGAGGATGCTCTCTCTCCTCTCTCTCTCCCCAGTCTCTCTTTCTCTCTCTCTCTCTCTCTCTCTCTCTCCCTCTCTCCCTCCTTCCAGAATCAGAGGGTGTGCAGCGCCTCAGTTCCAGCATGCATGATGACTTTCAGGGTTTAATAATGTTGACATTCTTAATTGAAAGTTCTCCTGAGAAGCGCTGTTCTAATGAGATCCTCAGATAACTTTTAATCAGCTCCAGTTTAGAAAAGCAACATTCAGCAGATGCCACACTGTCACAGGGATTGATAAGAAAGGCATTAAAACTTTGCAGGCTTCTCAAAACTTGCGGCGATGCAGTTGATCTCGACAATCAGCATCTTTGTTCTTTGACTGTTTTTACTTTTTAAATCGTTTTTCTTATAAACACCCGGCGGAATGATGTTATCTTTGTAACCATACACCCAGTCGGTTTGCCTGCAGGACAAGTTCATCATCTGTTGAAGCTACTATTTGCTGCTATTTTTTGTTCCCCTTTTCTTTTTTTTGTCTCTGCCATGGCAGAGCAGCTAATCTTTTTATGTTTGTAAAATACTGTAGACTGTAGACACAGAGCCAGAGACCCTGGATGTTAGTTTTAAAGTCCTGTCATTTCTTTACCTGAGGTGCCTTGGGCTCAGCCATGCAGTTAATTCACTGACCTACAGTATGCTCCCTGTGAATCACGAGGGCCCGAGTTAGAATCCGGCTCCCGCATCACCGCACCGCTTTTCTATTTGTCTCCGCCAGGCAGAGCAGAGCTAATCTTTTATGTTTGCTTAATTACTGTATCTCTTTCTCTCCTTCGCTAGGTAAGTAGCATAAGGTATGCACACACAAAATGTTATGCCACCTTCTCAGAGATAAAGGACAGAATGATGTATTTGTCCCAAAGAGCTGGGGACCTGTAGCATTGTGTCACAGCAGCGACATCTGTTACTCTGGCAGTGGTGATAGTGATGGTCTTCGTGGAGATGTCTCTGTGGTGAGAGTTGAGTTCCTAAGCCCTCTGTGAGATGCTCGCTGGAGGAGTGTTTTCTTCTTCTTTAAAAAAAAAGAAGATATTCTTTGGGCTTTTCTGCCTTTATTCAGTGGTGGAAAAAGTATCAATACTGCAATTTAGAAGTACTTGTCTGTTACAAGTAAAAGTCAGGAATTCAAAATACTACAAAAGTATTGGTATCAAAATGTACCTAAAGTACCAAAAGTGGAAAGTGCTCATTATGTGGAAGGTCTCATTTGTAAAAGTTTTCAAATGTAAAAAAAATTATAAAAGTCATTTGAAAATAGCAGATCTACAAGCTCACAATGCGTCGCAAAGCGACGCATTGTGAGCATTGTGAGCTTGTAGATCTGCTATTTTCTAATTGCCAAAGTATATATACTGTAGGTCTGAAGTGGTTTTGTAATAACAATCAAAATCAAAGTAACTAGTAACTACAGTTTTCAAATAATTGTAGTGGAGTAAAAGTACAATATTTGCCTCTGAGATGTAGTGGAGTAGAACTAAAAGTATTGGAAATTGGAAATACTCAAGTAAAGTACAAACACCTCAAAATTGTATTTAAGTACAGTACTTGAGTACATATACTTAGTTACTTTACACCACTGCCTTTATTGGATAGCACAGTGGAAGAGTGACAGGAAACGGGAGAGAGACTGGGAATGACGCACAGCAAAGGTCGATGGGCTCGGGGATCAAACCTGTGACTTCCTGTCAGGCTCCAATAGAGCCCATATGTGGTATGCACCTCTACCACTACAGTGGTAACTAACCTTTTCAAGCCCATGAGCGCTTTTTACTCCAATGTGTAAGCCGAGATCTACCACTACAATTATGTTCCAAAAAAAAACCATGAGTAAGACATCATATTTACTTTAGCGATTTCTGACAGGCTCAATCTATTTGCATACATCCACACAAAGGCTAGCAGTCTAAATACGAATAAACAAAATGGCAAAAACTAGTGACTACACCATCGGCGCCCCAGGAGTTTTTTCAACCCCATTCCATCTGTGGCTTTTTCTCTCTGTCAGTTAGCAAAATAGCCATTTGAGAACAGAGTTTTTTTTATCAAAGTTATGGTCAAATTATGGTCATGGTCAAACTCGATAATGGATGATTGGTGAAGGTGATTCATGAAAGTTGGTGCAGAGACGATGAAAGTTTCAGTCAAAACAAGAAAAGGTTCAAATCAAGGACAAATTTAAGGTGGAATAGCATTTGCATAAGTATGCACTCTACTGAGTGCAGTGTCTCTAGTTAATCCTCAAGTAGAGTGAAAAAAAAAATACCACGGCCAGCTAAATAATTTATATTATAATTATAGAGCACTTTTCAAAACAACTCTCACTGAGCAAAGTGCTATACAGTACAGAAAATTAGGTAATAATCACAGACATAAACAATGGGACGTACAGACCTTGGAGCCCCGGCCTATTCGGGGACTCTCAATTTACCTGGACTTGCGTCCAGGTAAATTGAGAGTACTTGCTGTACCTGTTGTTACAGTACCCAGCACAGTACCCATTACCCAGTGGTGTAACTAAGTACATTTACTCGAGTACTGTGCCTAAGTACAATTTTGAGGTATTGTTTTACTTTACTGGAGTATTTCCAGTTGTCAGTACTTTTACTTCTACTCCACTACATCTCAGAGGCAAATATTGTACTTTTACTATTTGATTATTATTACAGAACATGCATTAACCACTTCAGCCCTACATATATTTTGGCCATTTGAAAACAGCAGATCTACAAAAAGAGTACTGTATATTGTCAACCATATTCAGGGGGATTCAATTCTAGAGAATAAAAGAGAGACTTAAGCCTGGCCTTAAAAGATTCAATAGAGGGGACAGATCGGGAATGCTGGTCTGGGAGGGAGGCGCAGCAGTCAAAATAACCATTGCATTGTGTCTGATTATAACAAAAAGTGTTACATTATACGTAGCCTGCGAGTTAGTTCAGGCAGTATACACTCAAGAGGTTACATGCATGCTCATTATGTGGCTGTATACAGTGTCATGCAAGACCCATACGTCATACACTGACTGGCAATCAACTGACCAATTGGGCGGGTTATTTAAGCTCACCTAAGTCTGCGTTCCTTCCGTTTGTGTGTTATGGTTGTTGTCATGCGGCGTTTGCTCCCACCACCAGTAGGCTCTGCTATTGGTCTGTTCCCCATGGGGGGTTGTTATTATATATCTCCCTGCTCTTAAATAATGATGGTTGTCTAAATTGTGCTGAGCAGGGAGAAAAATATAGCAGAGCCTGAACGCCAAGATAAAATATTACATCCACACTTGTATTCTCATTCTATATATTTGTTCAATATATATTCAGTCTATAATATTGGTTCAATCTATTCGTGAGTTATCTGACTTAAATAAAGTGTTAAATAAAACATAAAACATAAACCAGGGATTATATCAGATTCCATAACTATATTTATTGACATTATAAGGGCCTTTATCAAAGTTGATTGATGAATAAGCATTCAGTTGGTTGGCATCTAGCCAGGTAGTGGGGTGTGAGCAGCTGGTATGATGTCATCACTTGATGAGTTGGCGCCGTGCTCATACCGACTTATTGGTCTCACCCGGGGAGCTTCACAGATTGAGACACAGCTTGAGAGATACTGGTGTGGACGCAGTCAGTCACGCATCAGCTATAGGGAAATGGACATCATTTATGGACTAAGGCAGTGGTTCTCAACCTTTTCAGGCCGTGACCCCCAATATAATCATATTTGAACTGGGACCCCCCATTTTGTTAGACTCCGTTCCACAGATAAATATTGTGAAAATAGCCGATCTACAAGCTCACAACGCGAGGCGTTGTGAGCTTGTAGATCGGCTATTTTCACAATATTTGCCTCTTTCTTATATCATTTGACAATTTGGCCAATGTTTTATAGTATAGTTTGTTGATTACTTTGATGCAGTAATGGTCTTTTTCTTTTCTTTAATTAATTTTTATTTTTTAGATAAAAACGTCCATAAATTGTCACTTCACTGTCACCTGGAGACCCCCCCAAAATCATGTGGGGACCCCCCTGGGGGTCCCGACCCACAGTTTGAGAACCACTGGACTAAGGGACCTTGTTGTGCCATGAAGACATTCAGGCACGTGCGCACATAGACATCGAAGGGGGCTTGAGCCCCTGCCCTTTTACCCATCTGTAAAAGTGCCCTCTCCAGACCATGAATGTAGCACTTACTAGTTTGAAAGAAATGCAAACGCACCCTTTCCATGACGTACCTGAATGCAGCTTTCAAGATAATTGCCTTTTCAAACTCTCCCGAACCTGAATGCAGCATTTTATGTTGAAAGAATTGCATCTCCGGTATCGGCTTGAATCTTGATTATACTTTAGTTGAGTGCAGCATCACAAACCGAAAATAGCCAATCGCAGCTGGTATGATGTCATCACTTGATGAGTTGGCGCCGTGCTCATACCGACTTATTGGTCTCACCCGGGGAGCTTCACAGATTGAGACACAGCTTGAGAGATACTGGTGTGGACGCAGTCAGTCACGCATCAGCTATAGGGAAATGGACATCATTTATGGACTAAGGCAGTGGTTCTCAACCTTTTCAGGCCGTGACCCCCAATATAATCATATTTGAACTGGGACCCCCCATTTTGTTAGACTCCGTTCCACAGATAAATATTGTGAAAATAGCCGATCTACAAGCTCACAACGCCTCGCGTTGCGAGGCGTTGTGAGCTTGTAGATCGGCTATTTTCACAATATTTGCCTCTTTCTTATATCATTTGACAATTTGGCCAATGTTTTATAGTATAGTTTGTTGATTACTTTTGATGCAGTAATGGTCTTTTTCTTTTCTTTAATTAATTTTTATTTTTTAGATAAAAACGTCCATAAATTGTCACTTCACTGTCATCTGGAGACCCCCCCAAAATCATGTGGGGACCCCCCTGGGGGTCCCGACCCACAGTTTGAGAACCACTGGACTAAGGGACCTTGTTGTGCCATGAAGGCATTCAGGCACGTGCGCACATAGACATCGAAGGGGGCTTGAGCCCCTGCCCTTTTACCCATCTGTAAAAGTGCCCTCTCCAGACCATGAATGTAGCACTTACTAGTTTGAAAGAAATGCAAACGCACCCTTTCCATGCCGTACCTGAATGCAGCTTTCAAGATAATTGCCTTTTCAAACTCTCCCGAACCTGAATGCAGCATTTTATGTTGAAAGAATTGCATCTCCGGTATCGGCTTGAATCTTGATTATACTTTAGTTGAGTGCAGCATCACAAACCGAAAATAGCCAATCGCGCTGCCTGTACTTTTACTCAAGTACATTTTGAATACCGAACTTTTACTTGTAACAGAGTATTTCTATATTGCAGAATTGATGTGAGTACTTTTTCCACCACTGACAGCGACGATACAGTTTATTACAGACGGGGGACTGGTTCTTATCAAGATGAAGCTGTGGTGATGAAATACAGTCCTGAGGTCTTTCTTCGTGCTTGACAGTTCTCCCGGTAGAGAGCTGTCCGTCATCACTTTATCAATATATAAATAGCACAGCGTAATGAACTGGAAAGGAACTGTCATACTCTTGGCTATATAATATAAATCAGTAGTTCTCAAACTTTTTCATGTCAAGGGCCCCCAAATTGATATGTATTTGGCTGTGAACCCCCATCTCAAAATATTTTGTTCCAGGGACCCCCAGAAGCAAATGTTTGACTTACAAATGTTCGCTTAAAAATATATATTAGCTGGGAGCGAATTTGTAAAAATCGTGGACTTGGTGACAAGTTTTAGATTTTTGGCATGGTGTTAGGCATGGGCATAAGGTTTTCAAAAACCATCGCAAGCAAGTTGGGCTCGCACCCTAGTGTTCTGTTTGCAATGAGTACAAAAGTACAACATTTGCCTCTGAGATGTAGTGGAGTAAGTTAAAATTCCTCAAAAGTGTACTGAAGTACAGTACTTCAGTAAATGTACAAGTTGCTTTACACCACACTGTATGGATGTAGGGAATTGATTTATAAGGGGGGAAAAAGTTGAAGTATGGAGACACAAGGTTTCTTCCCGACAGCAACGTTATGTGACGTACGTTTAACATTAAAATTGCTTTAAAACTTTTATAAAAAATCTAATTTGAAAACTTGTGGAAAAATGTATAAAGCAGCCAGTAAACAAATGTGCTCTTTGGACAAATGCCCTCTGTTCAATCGTGGCTGACACCAATGCCTTTCAGCAGCAGCCTTCGTCAGGGTGTTTACTGATAGTTTACTTTGTGTATATACATATTTCCCTTGGGTGCAGGCTGTCATTATAATTTATTACCGACACAGTATTTGTATTCTTGTCTCCCGGCCTGCATGTCTAACCGTAACTGGAAGTTAAAAAATGTCACTTTAAAAACATATATATATTCAAAGATTTGCACACAAATAGCAGATCTACAAGCTCATAGCGCGGCACTCTGTGCCATGCTATGAGCTTGTATATCTGCTATTTTTGAATATAGCCAAAGAAATCAAAAAATGACATCGAAGCGTTCCTGGTCTTAAAGGGGAATACCACTCATTTTCAACATTGAACTATGTCTTTAATACACCTTAGAGCTGTTGTGTGGAATTAAGAAAAAAGTCCCCCCCCCCCCTTCTATGTTGCCTAGAACTGGATAATTGATTGAGGTCATGTGATCATTGACATATGCAGGGTGTACTTTTGGCTGAGGGGGCGGAGCAACATAGAAGGGGGGGGGGGACCTTTTTCTTATTTCCACACAACAGCTCTAAGGTGTATTAAAGACATAGTTCAGTGTTGAAAATGAGTGGTATTTCCCTTTAAAAGGTTAAGCCAATGTCTCCTAAGACTAGAGGAGTGTCTAGTGCAGCTCTTCAGGTTACTTATGACAATGATGCTATTCACAGACTCATCCAATGCGACGCATGAATCTATGCATTAGGTTCCGAAGAACAACGTGAAAAGTATTGACTCTTGCAGCCACAAACATTTCACTCGCACTGCACCGTCTAGGCCTTTTGAGAATACAATTCTCATGGCATCATTATGGGCTGCTTGAAGTTTCTGAAAACTTGCTTTTTTATAACTTGACCACAAGTGGGCAGTGTAGAGTTGTGCACAGTAAGCTCTAAATAGAGTGATCTTAACTGCTTCTGAGCACATGCTGAACTTAACGTGCGGGGATGTTCGCCTGTGCATACATCCTACGGCACTGTCTGTGAATATCATCATCATCTGTCATCTGTTCTGTAATAAAAGTTGGTCTGGAGTACTGTGTCTGTACTTTACTTGAGTATTTATTTGTACGACGTTCATTCCACTACATATATTGTACTTTTGACTCATTTCTATAGGAAGGGATCAGGGGACACAAACTTACAAAAATACATTATGAATTAACCAACCTACAGTATGTCAAGCCCTATTTCAAACCAAGTGAAAATAGAACATCTACAAGCTCACAACATGTCACAATGTGATGTGTTGTGATCTTGTAGATCTGCTATTTTCTTTTTCTTAACATTTCAATACAGCAATGCATTGATGTTGAAAAGAAAATGTACTTTGGAATTGTAACTACTTTGGAATACTTTTGAAAATTGGATTTTTTAAATTATTATTATTTTTTTATTTCTTTTTTGAAGCAAGTACTCTGATAGAGCAACTTTCATTTGGCCGTATACTTTGACCTAAGTACTGTGGTTAAGTACTTTATACACTTCATGGTGTCTAGTATGAAACACAGTTGCATTTTGATTCATCAGCTGTGGAATATGGAGCTCTAGGAATGAGTGAAAAACCTTCAGGCAATGGGAATCACGCACGCACGCACGCACGCACACACACACACACACACACACACACACACACACACACACACACACACACACACACACACACACACACACACACACACACACACACACACACACACACACACAGAGTATGGGAAGCCCTCTGGCTGGCCTTTAATTAGCCAATAGGGAGAAGTGAGAAAGTGACGACGAAGTTGCAGTGTCTGTTTATTGTAACCCGATCTCCAGAGGAAACGTTCTCTTTGAACGTTTTTGAAGTTTTTGAAATTCCGTGAATAGACACGGAAAACCCCGAAATTCCGTGCATAGCCGCCTCGCATCTCCCCCATTGTGACTAAACCATGACGGAGGCGCGCAGTCACAGGCGAACTGTCACCCCGTGAAGGACCACCGAGGGAGCTAAGGCGACCGAGTTGCCGACCGAGTTGCCGTCCTGAACGGTGTGACGTTCGCCTGTGCCTACTCAGCGCCGTTTGAGTTATGTACCGATAGGCACAGAATCGTAAATTTTGTTGTGGGGACTGCTTGCGACTGGTTACGCCCACCGTGGGACTCGGCGTACATATGCACGCAATTTCGGGGTTTCTAGGCGACTATCCACGGAATGAAGTGCACTGGATCCGTGCAATGTTACGGAGATCTCTGGAGATCAGGCTGGTTTATTGACAGTCACTGTACAGTACTCCATGTCACACTGCTGGCAAAGTTCCCCTCTCAACACCCACTGTACAATGAATGAGTCTCCACAGACAGTTCGATATTTGCTTGTCCATTCAAATTGAGCAGAGTCAGACAATGAGTGTCCTTGTGGCAATATTCCATTTTCCTGTCACAGACTGCACTGCTGTATAATAGACTGCCAGGAAGCTTTCCCCAAACACCAAATGAATCCCATCTCCCAAGGCAACTCACAGGGCTCTGATAGCATAAGGGTATATCTTTTTAAACTCATTTTAGGTAGCTTTGAACAGGCCTGGACTTTCATTATCAGTGGTTGTTTAACAACTTTTTTTGTAATAGGTGTTTAAAAATGACTTATTCAAAAGTTCATGTTCAGCTCTGGACTAATCAGAATCACTGGACTCATTTGTAGATGGGGATCGGGGAGTCAGGGGAGTTAAGAATTCCGAATCTCAAGACAAGACTGATATGAAATGCCATTTACAGCTTGGCTACCAATATAAAGAAAACAAGTGCATCTGTGTCTGTTTTGAGCACTGAGCATGCACGATATAGCGTTTCAGACGATAGAAGTGATAGAAGCACGCGCAGTAGTGTTTTAAATGTGGGAGTCTTGCATTCCCAGTTTTGATCAACAGCTTCACTGTTCTACCGCGATTTGGAAAGCGTATGGAAAGCCATTGGCAACCCCTTCATTGGCTGGCCTTTAGCCAATAAGGAGAAAGTGCCGCAGGGCATCTGGTTGTTAATTATAAGGTAAACTGAGGGTGCAGGGTGGCCATGTGTTTCAATAATTATTTATTCATAGCTGAAGTGATATTGCTAACCATCCCCGCTCTCTCACATCTCATGAGATGACATAACGATACCGTATGATGAACACAGTGGCCCTGAGAGACTTAATGTTGAACTGTTGTGAACCATGACTATCTTGAATGCTCTTATGCTGACGTCATATCATTGTCATCTGTCAATCACAATCAGTAGGGGTTGTACTAACACAGCTGGTGGTAATAAAGAGATCACGGCTTGCTCACTCGTGAGATTCAGTCAGTGTCATGTGAACTACATGCAAGTGTTTGGCGTCTTTTATTCCTCTGTATTTAATCCATAGGCTATCTAGACCTTTGCTGGTAATGGCTGCTGCGCCAACAGGTTATGGGCCCAGAAAGGATTTTGGAAGCCGATGGAAAACACACATAAAGTAGCCTTGTTTGTGATATGGGTAAAAAGTACAAAAGGTATTGGTATCAAAATGTGCTTAAAGTACCAAAAGTAAAACTACTAATACGTTTGAAAATAGCGTGTGAGCTTGTTGATGTATAAAATAAGGCTAAAGTGGTCAATGTATGTTTTATAATGTAATCATTTATATCTGCAAAGTAACTAGTAACTAAAGTTTTCAAATAATAGTAAATAAAATAGTAAGTAAAAGTATAGACAATTGGAAATACTCCAGTAAAGTAAAATTACCTCAAAATTGTACTTAAGTACAGTACTTGAGTAAATGTACCACACCACTGTTTATTGTACAGCACCTTGTGTAACAGAGAGGACCTCTGTTACTACAGTAACCTTGGTTATTAGTGTTTATTCAATCATTTTTAAACAGGGCAGTGGAAAGGTACTCAACTGTTTTACTTAAGTAAAAGTATCAATACTGCAATGTAAAAGTACTCTGTTACAATAAAAAGATGTGCTGACAGATTGTGACAGACCACTGTTATCAATGTACAATCAAATGTATCCTGACAGTTTAATCTCACATGTAGGTACATGTAGTTTGGTAAAGATTTGCACTCAAGTGAGAAGTCTTGGAGTGACTTTTTCTGTTAACTGCAGGGCTGACAGGTCTGCATGCATATCTGCTAAGTGGTGTTCTAGCAACTCAAGCTTTGAGGTGCCCCGCTTGGACCCAACTGCCGAGTTGCGTCCTGGGATTGTGAAAAAGTTTCTGATTGTCAAAGTTAAGTCACAGGCTTCTACCCAAGAGCATGTTGTTGCCAAGGTCACATGGCTGCATCCTCACCCAGACCGGCATTTCTTTGGGAGGCCTGTCGAGATTTAGAATTTGCAAGGTACACGGACGGATTGTGCGCCTGCGCCATCATTCCTACCGATTGAAAGAATAGCATACAGATGTGTCTACAGTGCCACAACTGTACAGTTAAGCCAGATCAAAGAGAAAGTATCTGTAGTTAAACCACTGTGCACAGTGGTTGAGATTTAGACCCAAGACTGCACTCTGGTGTGTGTGTGTGTGTGTGTGTGTGTGTGTGTGTGTGTGTGTGTGTGTGTGTGTGTGTGTGTGTGTGTGTGTGTGTGTGTGTGTGTGTGTGTGTGTGTGTGTGTGTGTGTGTGTGTGTGTGTGTGTGTGTGTGTGTGTGTGTGTGTACATCACACACACAGACAGACAGACAGACAGACAGGATAAGTGTTGTCTCAACACTTATCCGAACCAAAAGAACAGCATATGGTAACAGCGAAACATGTGTTAAGATACTTGAAAGGAACTGTCGACCAGGAGTTGTTACAAGAGAAGTGATTCAAAACTAAAACTTGTTGCATATTGTGACGCTGATTGGGCAGCAGATCAAAATGACAGACGAAGCACAACTGGGTACTGTTTTAGTCTATGTCAGACAGGACCTGTTATTTCCTGGAAGTCTAAGAAACAGCCTACAGTTGCTTTATCCACATGTGAAGCAGAATATATGGCATTGGCAGCTGCTAAGGAAAGTTTTTATCTTGTGCAGTTATTAAAAGGAATGGACAATGGAAATGATTATTTACCAGTAACAATCTTTGAGGACAACCAAGGGGCAATTGCTTTATCAAAGAATCCTGTGTGTCGCCAAAGGTGTAAACATGTTGACATCAAATATCATTTTGTTCGATCTGCAGTTAGTGATGGAAACATTATTATCAAATACTGTCCAACAACAGAAATGGTTGCTGATATTTTAACCAAACCAGTGGCGGAACAACTGAAAGCCGGGCCGGGAGGCACAGCGCAGTGATCAGGCCCCCCTGCGCATGCACGCGCGAACAAAATTTTGTGGGTTTTCCGCGGATTCGGTCACTTTTTGGGGGGCTTTTTGTCACTTTATTTCGGTTTTAGGGTTAGGGTAGGGTTAGGTTAGGGTTATGTTGTTTAATTCTTATTTTTGCCTGATTTTACCGATTTATTATCTGACGGCCCAGGCCCTCCTGGGTCGCGGGCCCGGAGGCGGCCGCCTCCCTGGCCTCCCCGGACGCTCCGCCACTGAACCAAACCTGTAACAAAGGTCATGATTGAAAAGTTTGTGTATTTTATTTTTGGTGTTGAAGGTTAAAATGAAATTGAAAAAAAAAAAGTTGTAAATGTATGGCAAAAGGTTTTGTCAGAATAAGATCAAGTGGGGGTGTTGAACTGTTGTGAACCATGACTATCTTGAATGCTCTTATGCTGAAGTCATATCATTGTCATCTGTCAATCACAATCAGTAGGGGTTGTACTAACACAGCTGGTGGTAATAAAGAGATCACGGCTTGCTCAAGTGAGATTCAGTCAGTGTCATGTGAACTACATGCAAGTGTGTGGCTTCTTTTATTCCTCCGTATTTAATCCATAGGCTACTTAGACCTTTGCTGGTAATGGCTGCTGCGCCAACACTTAATATGATTAAAATATCTAATTATATTCGAGATTTGTCTGGAACACATTTACAGTGGTGGAAAAAGTACTCACATTTTCTACTTAAGTAAAAGTATCAATCCTGCAATGTAGAAATACTCTGTTACAAGTAAAAGGCCTGTGTTCAAAATGTTACTTGAGAAAAAGAACAAAAGTATTGGCATCAAAATATACTTAAAGTACCAAAAGTAAAAGTGCTAAAATGTTTGAAAATAGCAGATCTACAAGCTCACAACGCGTCGCGATGCGACGCGTTGTGAGCTTGTAGATCGGCTATTTTCAAATAGCCTATGTATAAAATAGGGCTGAAGTGGTTAATATATGTTTTATAATATCATAATGTATCTGAAAAGTAACTAGTAACTAAAGTTTTCAAATAATTGTAGTGGAGTAAATGTACAATATTTGCCTCTGAGATGTAGTGGAGTAGAAGTAAAAGTACTGAAAATTGGAAATACTCCAATAAAGTAAAAATTCCTCAAGTGTACTTAAGTACAGTACTTAACATGTACTTAGTTACTTTACACCACTGCACATGTATTCATTGTCCATAAATAATTATGGACAATAATCCTGTCCATAATTCCTAATAGCTGGCCTGGCAGAGGTGGTCAGGGCATAAGTGTTGCCTGAGAGAAAGCCCCTTAAGTGAAAAGGCTGGTGTTATAGACCAGTGGACCCTGGCACCACCCCAAGGACACCTGGGGGTCCCCAGACCAGACCCACCTTTGAGATCTGCTGCACTAGACCATGTGGGTCTAGCAGTGACCATATACTAAGTTGTACAGAAGCCCTGCTGTACATACTTCGTTGTTGTACTTTTTGATTGATTGAATACTTTATTAGAAGTTTGCAGAAAAAAAGCTGATCAACAAGCTCATAGCACGGCACCGAGTGCCACGCTATGAGCTTGTAGATCTATGAGCTAGGTTGTAGATCTATGAGCTAGGTTATGACTTTTACAGGGGCCAGTTTCTAATTGCAGCCACCTGAAGGTACTATTTTAGGGACATTTTGAAGGAGAGTAGGGGTTCTACACTCCTTCACTGCTTTTAGGGCATTCCACATTTTGGTGGCATAGCAGGAGAACGAATTCAACCCCTTGTTTGTGCCAAATCTGGGTTGGACGTGATCAGTGGAGCTGCCTCTGGTGTTGTGATTGTGGACTTTATTTACGTTTTTGAAGTACTTTGACAGGTACATGGGTATCTTAACGTTGTGGTGTATCTAGTAGACCAGGCCTATTGTAAGTTGCTGTACTCTGTCCTCAACCCTGAGCCATCCGACCCTTGCAAAGTGAGCAGGGGTTAGATGAGTTGTGGGTGTAAGGCCAATGAGTAGCCTGACCAGTTTGTTTTGGGATGTCTGGAGCCTTGTTTTTAAGGCCTTAGTGGTGTTGTGGTACCACGATGTGCATGTGACAAAATAAAATGAATTATTATTATTATTATCTGAACGTGAGCGTGGTTAATCAACATAAAGTATTGTATGTTTCAATCAATAATGTGGTACTTAAGTACAGAATGACTTGCAGCAGTGAGCAGAGATGATTAATTCAATCCTGCTCAAGGACACAGAGACATAACCTTTGTAAAGCATTGGAGATTTTATCGAAAGAGGTGAAATATAAAACCCCTAAAATGGGATTTGTCTCCAAATCCCAGTTATTTGCATTCAGTAATTCCTTCAGACATGCCTTTCATGTGGAAAACCATCATCCATGCTGTTGATCATTGAGAGAACATTAAAGGACAATTAAAGGGACAATTCACTTTTTACAAAGGTTTAGGAAACGTCATTCACTAAGCCTCTCATATAAATTAGAAGAGCCGTCTTGATGCTGCTGTATTGAATAACTGTCAGCCGATATCAAACGTAATCTTTCCCCTCAGGGTTCTTTGCTAGTGTCCTTTCTGTTTTATGTTATTGTGGGGAAAGCTTTCGCTGAAAATAGCCGCTCGACAAGCTCACAACGCGACGCAATTGCAAGGCCACTTGGCTTTTGGTGTTTGTTGAGGGCACAAAGGCCAAATGCCAGGGCAGGAAGGCCATCAAATAAAACAAGATATTAGTCCATTGAAAGAATGAATTGAGTTTAAGAGTTAAGAATGATTTTAAATGCAATATGTAGACTATCTGCAGTGAAATGAATAAATGATGGTATACAATCTGATCCATGCTCAGCCCTGCATCAATCAAAGTCACTGGATTGGTTTAAAGATGGGGACTCAGAGGAGTTATGAATTCAGAATCGCAACAAAAGACACTGGTGTCTACATGACAAGAAAGAGACACTGTTGTCTACATGACAAGAAAGAGACACTGGTGTCTACATGACAAGAAAGAGACACTGGTGTCTACATGACAAGAAAGAGACACTGTTGTCTACATGACAAGAAAGAGACACTGGTGTCTACGTATTGACAAGAAAGAGACACTGGTGTCTACATATTGACAAGAAAGAGACACTGGTGTCTACATGACAAGAAAGAGACACTGGTGTCTACATGACAAGAAAGAGACACTGTTGTCTACATGACAGGAAAGAGACACTGGTGTCTACATGACAATAAAGAGACACTGTTGTCTACATGACAAGAAAGAGACACTGGTGTCTACATGACAAGAAAGAGACACTGTTGTCTACATGACAAGAAAGAGACACTGGTGTCTACGTATTGACAAGAAAGAGACACTGGTGTCTACATATTGACAAGAAAGAGACACTGGTGTCTACATGACAAGAAAGAGACACTGGTGTCTACATGACAAGAAAGAGACACTGTTGTCTACATGACAGGAAAGAGACACTGGTGTCTACGTATTGACAAGAAAGAGACACTGATGTCTACATATTGACAAGAAAGAGACACTGATGTCTACATATTGACAAGAAAGAGACACTGGTGTCTACGTATTGACAAGAAAGAGACACTGGTGTCTACAGTACGTATTGACAAGAAAGAGACACTGGTGTCTACATTACGTATTGACAAGAAAGAGACACTGGTGTCTACATTACGTATTGACAAGAAAGAGACACTGGTGTCTACATTACGTATTGACAAGAAAGAGACACTGGTGTCTACGTATTGACAAGAAAGAGACACTGGTGTCTTCTACGTATTGACAAGAAAGAGACACTGGTGTCTACGTATTGACAAGAAAGAGACACTGGTGTCTACATATTGACAAGAAAGAGACACTGGTGTCTACATATTGACAAGAAAGAGGCACTGGTGTCTACGTATTGACAAGAATGAGACACTGGTGTCTACAGTACGTATTGACAAGAAAGAGACACTGTTGTCTACATGACAAGAAAGAGACACTGGTGTCTACGTATTGACAAGAAAGAGACACTGGTGTCTACATATTGACAAGAAAGAAACAGATAGTCCATGAACCAGAGCCCCAAAATTGAGCAATGATTATCGAAAGAGTGGGCAAAACCAAACCTATATTAAATTGTTCATAGGGTCAATACGAGTAAATAAATATATGATAACCTTTCCACAGGAGCAGCTTTTTCATGGTTATCACACATTTTGTTATTTTCCCCATACGTACAAGACAGGTCAAAAAATTAAATAAAATAAAAAAGAGGTATCATAATGAAACTTCCTGAGTTGATTACTTACATGAAGACACTGATTTATCGTATTACAAGTTTTCTGAAATTGTATATTTAAATATGCAAATTAGGCATTAGGAAAATATGCCCACATTTGCATAACTTTCAAGAATCAACATTGGAACATTGGACAAAGCCAGAGTCAACATACTTATTTCATTTTGTTAAGATGTTGTCGTCAAAGGTTTTTAACGAGGGAATATTCAATATCTGGCTCAATTTTGGGGCTCTGGCTCATGGACTAAATGCCTAATTTGCATATTTAAATATACAATTTCAGAAAACTTGTAATACGATAAATCATTATCTTCATGTAAGTAATCAACTCAGGAAGTTTCATTATGATAACTCCTTTTTAAATTTTGACATTTTTTCACCTGTCTTGTACGAATGGGGAAAATAACAAAATGTGTGATAACCATGAAAAAGCTGCTCCTGTGGAGAGGTTATCATATATTTATTTACTCGTATTGACCCTATGAACAATTTAATATAGGTATGGTTTTGCCCACTCTTTCGATAATGAAATCTTGTCTGGCTCATGGACTAAGAGGACAAGTGGTACAGTCTGCTGGGGCATTAAGGCCACTGTGGCCTCAGGGCATGCCATTCTTTGGAGGGGCACAAGGCCAAACTGAGGGGCAACGACGGCCATGAAATTCCTGCCCTGTTCTCTTCCACAGAATCATTTCAATTGATGACCTTGCTGCCCTGGCATTTAGTCTCTTCAAAAATATTATGACGACATCAAAAGCCAAAGTGCCCTTGCCCTTAACCCATTCAATCCGGGAACACATCCCTGTCATTTTAAGATTTCTTTGGGCTATTTTCTATTATAAATATTATAAAGTATTTTTTAAAGCGAAGCAAAGATATGAGTTACAAATGTTCACTTTAGAAAATACATATTCAAAGATTTGCAGAAATGTTCCAGATTTTTCCAAAAGAAAAAGCAGATCTAGGGTGGCGCAGTCGGTAGCGCTGTCTCCTCACAGCTAGAAGGTCCTGGGTTCTGGGACGAAAGGGCCTTTCTGTGCGGAGTTTGTATGTTCTCCCCATGTCCCCTAGGGTAGGTACCCTCACAAAAAAACATGCAGTAATCCTGGTCTCTATACTGCCTCCCCCTGGTCCAAACGATGGAGCCTGATGGAGGGGAAAGGAAAACTGGCTGGAATAACGTGTTCCTTCCACACGCTACGTCCTACTGGGGAAACTCCCCCCTGTCAGGTGATAAGAAGCGGCCTGCTCACTCCTCAGGCAATGAAGGATGCATGAGCTCAGTTTGGGGCTCTCCCCAGGCTGGCAGAGGGAGAGTAGCGCCCAAGATTACAAGCTCAGGCATTGACAGTTGGCACTGGGTGAAAAATGGGTTACAAAATCGTGGGATAAAAAACAAAATCTTCAAGCTCTCTGAAGTACTCTGTTCTGCGCTATGAGCTTGTATATCTGCTATTTTTGAATAGCCAAAGAAATGAAAAGTGACACAGATGCGTTCCCCGGATTGAATGGGTTAAAACGATGAAACAGCAGGCCTGCCCCCCGCCTGCTCATTGACCTCCATCTAACAGAGGTCCTCTGAGGAGAGGAAATAGGAAAGACATTTATCTGGGTTGCCAAGTTTGCCAACACAGGCTTGTTTCTTCCTGAGCCTTTCCTGAGTCTACCTGTTGACACATTCAATCCGGAAACGCATGCTGTGTCATTTTAGATTTTTATACCTACATATAACCATTATTTTATACTTTGGGCTATTAAAAAATAGCAGATATACAAGCTCGTAGCTACGAGCTTGTATATCTTTTTGGAAAAATTAGATTTTTTTTGCAAATCTTATATACATGTTTTTTAAAGCGAAAATGTTTAACTCAAATATTTACTTCTGGGGATTCTACAGATGTCTTCTAAATCCAATTTTTTTTAACGTATGTTGCTCGTTGCTCAGTGGTTCTCAAACCTTTTCATGTCAAGGACCACCCAAAATTATATGTATTTGTCCGTGGACCCCCATCTCAAAATATTTTGTTCCAGGGACCCCCATCAGAAGCAAAGATTTGAGTTAAAAGTACTCATTGTGCAGAATGTCCCATTTCTCAAGTTCAAAATGTATAAAACGGCTTTTAAAAATAGCAGATCTACAAGCTCACCATGCGTCGCTATGCGACACATTGTGAGCTTGCAGATCGGCTATTTTCAAATGGCCGAAATATATATAGGGCTGAACTGGTTAATGTATGTTTTGTAATAATAATCTAAATCTACAAAGTAACTAGTAACTAAAGCTGTCAAAAAATTGTAGTGGAGTACTGAAAATTGGAAATACTCCATAAAAGTAGGAGAATTGTACTTAAGTACTTAGTTAATTTACACCACTTGGGCATGTGCTAATCTGCTGCTGTACTCAGGGCTGGTGAGATTGCATGTGTGTGTGTGTGTGTGTGTGTGTGTGTGTGTGTGTGTGTGTGTGTGTGTGTGTGTGTGTGTGTGTGTGTGTGTGTGTGTGTGTGTGTGTGTGTGTGTGTGTGTGTGTGTGTGTGTGTGTGTGTGTGTGTGTGTGTGTGTGTGTGTGTGTGTGTGTGTGTGTGTGTGTGTGCGTGCGTGCGTGCGTGCGTGCGTGCGTGCGTGCGTGCGTGTGTGTGTGTGTATGTGGGGAAAGTAACTAAGTATAAGTGCTGTACTTAAGTACAATCTTAAGGTACTTTTACTTAACTTTTGAAACGTTTTTCAAGACTTTATACTTCTACTCCAGTACATCTCAGAGGCTATATATATATCTTTTTTTTATTCCACTACATTTATTTGACAGCTAATTTAAGACTATTAAAACATACATTAATCACATTTCCTACACGTTTCCTTATTTTTTTATTTACAATTATTATTTCAATAGATTTCTTAACTTTCTTTTTTCTTAAATTTTATATAACAAAACAAAATATCCCAAAAAAACAACAACAACATCATTCACTTTCAGGTTAACATCATATGATTTAATTCACTTTCAGGTTAACATCATATGATTTAATTCACATTCAGGTTAACATCATATGATTTAATTCACATTCAGGTTAACATCATATGATTTAATTCACATTCAGGTTAACATCATATGATTTAATTCACATTCAGGTTAACATCATATGATTTAATTCACATTCAGGTTAACATCATATGATTTAATTCACATTCAGGTTAACATCGGATGATTTTGTTCACTTGCGGGTTAGTCTCACGTAGCCAGACAACTATTCCACAAGCTCTGAATGCTACAGTATAGGGTCAGGAAGTTGTCATGTCTCTCATTTCCGTTCTCCAAAATATATTTAAGAATATCCTTTATTTTTATTACATTTTTGCATTTTCATTTCTGCTGAGCAGCAAGCTATACTCATTAGGCTTTGATTATTTTGATTTACATTATTAGGACAAATTTGTGCGAATGCAAAGACTAAACGGAAGTGGGGCGGTATAGTGGGACATCCACTTTACCCCATCAGATGATTTCATTCACTTGCAGGGTTAACATCGGATGATTTCATTGGCTGACAGCGTTCTTAGCCATGTCCTGTAGCTGTGTGCTGATGCGAGAGAGCTGCAGCAGTAAGGCCTGGTGGTTTTCTACCAAAAGGCTTTGGTGACGAGCCAGGTTCTGGGTGTCCACAATCTGCTGGGCCCCCTGGAAGTTCAGCCAGCATAAATAAATATAATGAGATTACTTTAGATGAAAGCAAATTTAAATTAGTTTAGATTATTTTGGTGCCGGATGTGAACGCTATGCTGGGCTCGAACTAATAAGAATGAGATAATTCAATTTAAGATAATAGTTCATCACTTAGAATATCACAACATTGGATCAAATGTGATGAACTTTCAGTGCTAATGCTTTCAGACCTCTATACCAGTGGTTCTCAAAGGGGTCCTTGATGGTGCTCCAGGGGGTCCCCAGCAAAATGTGTTAATATACCATCACGATAAATTTTTTATTTTATTTTTAACGCAAGTCTTCTCTTCTGGGGGTCCCTGGCACAGGCCATTTTCAGATGGGGGTCTGCGGCCAAATACATGATCAGTTTGGGGGCCCTTGACATGAAAATGTTTGAGAACCATCTGTACCAGTGGTTTTCAACCTTTTTCATGCCATGGACCCCTAAATTGATATACATTTGGCCGCGGACCCCCATCTGAAAATGTTTTGTGCCAGGGACCCCCAGAAGCCAAGATTTGAGTTAAAAAATATTAACGTAACATATGTAGTTCCAGTGTAGTTCTGCAAAACCTCCCAATGGGAGGCTTTCCAGACTGAGAAGCGAAGAGAGAAAAAAAAGTCCGCCGAACGTAGCGAAGCAGGCTGGATACCAGGCTAGGGGGGGTCGGCCGCACGCAAAGCGGACGGGCGCCGAAAACTTCGTTTTTTGGGCGGATTTTATTTCTTTCTATTTCTTTTTTGTTTTGTGTTACTTTATTTCGGTTTTAGGGTTAGGGTTAGGGTTAGGTTAGGGTTATGTTATTTAATTCTTATTTTTGCCTGATTTTACTGATTTATTATCAAAAAATGTACTAAATAATGCTGCGCACATATATTATATATATAATTTGCACAATTAGCAGAATTTCCCAGCATTACATTTGGGAAGGCTTAGCCTACCCTATAGCCTTCATTACCCGCCTCCTATGGGCCCACCTGAGCTCCCAGGGTTCCCAGCAACTTGGACACCTCCGCCTGGCCTCCTGAAATCTCCTTCTGAACCGAGAGCAGCTGAGAGAGGAGAGCCAGAACCTCGGCCCTCCACTGGACAGCTTGGCCCTGGTTGCTGCCCATCGCTGACAGCAGGGGTCCAAGGTCAAGCGGGGAGCAGGCACAAGTTTCAGTAGACAGGCCAGACTGGTCAGGACTCATCGTCGTGGCAGCTGAATATTTATTGAAGAAAAACAAACAATTACATCATTAAAGGAAGTACCTTATTTTCTATCAATTACACACCCCATGAAGCATTGAATTCATGGAGTTTTTTTTGTTTTTGTCACATTCCTGAGCCAATAATTTGATGATAATAATTAAGATGCTAATGTATCCGGTAGGAGACACAAAGGAGACTCTTTGTGGAGAGAATTATATCAAATTATTGGCTTAGGAATGCGATAAAAACAAAAAATAATCTCCATGAATTCAATGCTTCGGTGTGTAATTGATAGAAAATAAGTACTTTTTTGGGTGAACTACTCTTTTAATTAGCATGGTTCATTCTGGAGAAAAATATTCATTCATCTTTCCATGGTTACAATTTTTTTCTCAGCTGCTTTCTCAGATCAGAATTGAAATTCTCAAAACACATCATCTAGTCACTTGGGTACATTAAAAAAAGCAATGTTTCATTCTTTTGAAAAAGAATGCAAATGCTTTGGCCAATACAGGCAAATTGCGTACACAAAGGCTATCTCTCTGTTGTGTTGTTTTTATTTTATTGTAATTTCGTTGTTATCTTTCGCTGTTTCCTGGCTTCATTTTTGTGGTAAAGGTTTTACTTTTTACTTGCTGTTGTACTTTGGAGCACTTTCTGGTTGCGTTACATATTTCATGTTCTGTTGACTTCCCCAGTTTATTTTGTACCATTTTTCTTTGCAGTCAATACCTGACTTCTGATTTCCTTTCCTGCATGTTTCATTTGTCTCTCTGTTTACAGACTCACAAAACTTTGTTCTGACCCACTATCACATCCATTTCAAATCCACTCCATCAATCAAGTGTATACGAGGGCTCTTTTATGCAGTGTGTATTTCTGCAGACTTGTGCCTGAAGGAATTCCCCACAGTTCATAGTGTTGTGCTATTCAATACGTGGGTTACCAGGGGATCGCTCCAAACGTCAATGCAAATTAGTCAATGTCAACAAATAGCAGTGCTTTGTCACTGTTCTCAAAGAGAGGGCTAGAGAAGAGATTTATTTAGTAAAGATGAGGGACAAGAGATAAGAAATCAGATATGTTTATTAAAAGTACAAATATCCAGAATAAGGATAATATGATACAATTATAAACAATAATATACAAACCCTAAACTAAACATAAATGATAATGAACAGAATAAACTAGAGGATAATAAGCACGTGCGCGCACACACACACACACACACACACACACACACACACACACACACACACACACACACACATACAGAAGCCTCTACTCCCTTACAACAACAACTCCCACTGCTGTCATCAGAGCCTTGTCAACAACTGTCAACATAAAAGGACTGCTCAATGGCTATATGCTAATTCTGAAACTGTCAGCATAACTATTATTGTCACACCGTCTAGCATGCCTGTAAATGACCAAGAAAGATCTCTCTGCGAGTACAGAAAGTGTCTGAGATTGCTCCTGTAGGTTTCATCTGTATTTGGCAATCTATATAAATAAGAAACTGGGGTTGTGTACGTAGCAGTGTTGATTTCGTCGACTAAAACTGTGACGAAAATTTTTCGTCGACTACCTTTTTTCACTGACGAAAACTAAATAAAAACTAAATAAAAACTAAACTACGATGACTAAAACTAAGACTAAATATATTGAAAAATAAAAACTAGACTAAAATGTCAGGGAGGGACTAGTGGAGAAGAGATCCAGTAGAACTAAAAGACCAGTCATTTTATGCTTGGTTGCGCTCGGGTGTTGCGCTCTGAAAATAGCAGATCTACAAGCTCACAACGCGTCGTGTGAGCTTGTAGATTGGCTATTTTCAGCATGCAACCAAGTGTAAAATCAGCCATTACAACGCCATCAAGGCACCGCCAAAATACATTATAGTCGTACTGTAGATGTAGTTGACTATAATCTTATGATATTTAGTCGACTAAAACTAGACTAACAGTAAAACATTTCAGATGACTAAAATATGACTAAAACTAAAATGGAATTTGATTCAAAAGACTATGGCTAAAACTAAATAAAAAGTTGCTGTCAAACTCAACACTGGTTCGTAGGGCATACTGCCACTATGCTCTGGGCCCTGATCTTGTCACTACAGGACGTATAGCTCCGTGTGTGGTCTCCAAAGAAAATGTGTTTCTTGGATCATAACACTAGGCTTTATACATATCAAAATGTATTTAAGTACCAAAAGTAAAAGTACTAAAATGTCTGAAAATAGCAGATCTACAAGCTAAGCTAAGATAACAGAATCACGCGTCGTTGTGAGCTTGTAGATCGGATATTTTCAAATAGCCTAGGTTTAAAATAGGGCTAAAGTGGTTAATGTGTGTTTTATCTGCAAAGTAACTAGTAACTAAAGTTTTCAAATAATTGTAGTGGAGTAAAAGTACAATATTTGCCTCTGAGATGTAGTGGGGTAGAAGTAAAAGTATTGAAAATTGGAAATACTCCAGTAAAGTATAAGTACCTGACATTTACTTAAGTACAGTACTTAAGTAAATGTACTTACAGTAGTTACTTTCCATCACTGCACGAGAGCAACCACGGCGGCAAAGTGCGGCATCGAGAGACAGCGCTGTCCAGGCCCGAGAGACGGACTGGGCGTGGCACCAGGAGGATGCCATCGCAAGACCGGGAGCAAGTGTTCGGGGCTGCCAGCAGCAAAGCCATGAGAAGCTGGTAGGTGCTAACTATTGTATTTTGTCTGTATTTGGAAATGCCAAGTGAACGTGTCAGTGCACAACCAATACAATACAAGTTAGCAATATCAGATGCAGTTAGGCCATATTGTCTAGGTCCTCTTCGTTCAGTTTCGTTCCCATCAAGTGGATCTAAATAATCTCTGCTTCTTAAAAAAGATCTATTGGTAGTAAGTAAGAAACAAAGTTACCGCCATCTGATTTGGCGCAGTATTTTTATAATCAGTGTTTAAAAGTCGGTACTATTTTCTTAGCAGCGTAGTAATACTTTCAAAGGGGTGGTGCGGTTTTTGGCACGTGATTCCCGTTACAACCAATGGGGTCGCCTCTTTATTTCCACCATTTCCTGCAACAACAGCCATAGCAACGGTAACGTCCGAAGAAAATAAATGAAAACAAAGAAAATATCCTTCAAAAGCACGTCAAAAGGACTCGAAACAATGCTATATGAATCTTATGTCTGTCCAGAAAGAAGAGGTTCAGGAATTTACACGGACAAGATGGGATACATGTACAACAAGCCATGGATACACGACGGTCGTCTGTCCCGACCGAACTTCAACCAGGTGTTTGCACTTTTCCATTTACGGCCCGTACATCTACATAAACGTTCAGATTTCAAATATAAAGTGCTTACCGCATGGCCATTGATGTTACAATTCTGTATGGTCCCGCAGAAATACCCGTATATTCCGTATTGTTCAATAAAGAGTATTCTTAACCGATCGGTGGCCATTTTCTCATAGATTTATAATGTATCAGAGTGCAATACACCTCCCATCCGATAGGGTCGCGTGGTTGAAAGGATATGGTGAAAATAGCCACCGATCGGATTAACAGGCTTTTTATTGAACAATACGGAAGATACAGGTACTTCTTTGGTTCCGTACATAATTGTAACATCCATGGCCATGGGTAAGCATTTTAAATCTGAAATATGAACGTTTATGTAGATGTACGGGCCGTTAATGGAGAAAGTGCAAACACCTGGTTGAATGTTTCAGGGCTACTACAGAACGTGCGTCAACGTTACTTATATAAACATCAACATTGTGTGGATATGTGTTCTTACAAGCCTCCTGAGGACGCTGGGTTTCACGCAACATTCTACCAGCGTTTTATTGACAAAAATACTTTAATGTGATTAATGTGAGAGGAAAACGGCAGAAGGATCAACTCTTTCAAACAGAAACGTCAGCAGGTGAGCCACACACACACGGGGGGGGGGGGGGGGGGGGGGCGTTGTGAAAGTAAAACGACCTCAAAATTCTACTTGAGTACAGTAGCCTACTTGAGTAAATGTACCTTGTTACTTTACACCACTGAAAGTACAGGTACTAAAAAAAACGTGCAGTACTCAAGTGAATGTCCACCACTGCATATTGGACTGTCAAATATTGATTTGTCATTTTATGATTGTATGGGTGCTATTACTGTATTTTAAACATTCGTGTGTCATTTCATCCATGTTCCATCTCTGTGATAAGTCAGACATCTTTACATCGTTAACAGCTAATACACCAGATGTTGTGATTGATAAAGAGTCCAGGGAAGTGTCTGTAGCCTAGAGGAAGCCTTTATGACAACGGTCATTAAATACCAACCACTCCTACATACCATCTCAGAGCTGGGCTATTAGGTGCAGACTATTTGTTTTTATATTTGGCAGCCTATAGGACATACCTACATACTGGCTGTTAGAGGGTTTCAACAACTTTGGATGCCCAAAAAGGAGGCAAAAAGGTTGGCAAAGTATTGTGCTGTAATTGGCAGCCGCCATATATGGCAGAGACGGTGTTACTTATACCCATAGAGTACTGAGTGACATGTTTATTGTATCGTGAAGACATATGCCAGGATTATGTGAATGTAACCTTACTGCACCTATAATATTTGTGTCCCTGTATGTTTCTCCTTTATGTGAACATAAATAAATGGTGTGTGTGTGTGTGTGTGTGTGTGTGTGTGTGTGTGTGTGTGTGTGTGTGTGTGTGTGTGTGTGTGTGTGTGTGTGTGTGTGTGGAAATGAACCACCCTTCGCTGACCGCTACAAGATCTTCTGTGAGAGTCATCCGCCATGGCTTATAGTTGACCAAGAGGTGCTGAAAATAAACCAGCTACGAAGGATGTTCGTAAACACAGTGAAGAAGCATGAGGACCTGATGCTTCAAACTACAGGTAACTCAAATACCATGTGTGTCTTTGACAGTTCTGGGAAACAAAACAAAAACCTTTATGCTGAAAAGTATATTATATTCCCTCACAAAAACGTCTATGAGAGTATAATTACACTAAATTGGCTATCATTGTTAATACATCTTTATTTATACACTTGTGCTCATCTTTCCCTAACATTTTATGTTGCAGGCAGGATAAATTGAAGCGGAGGTTGACCCCTGAATTCCCCCAGCTGTTTTTTCACTGCCCTACCAAGTGCAACATCTCTGAACATACATACATGTCCTTCCTAGGTATTTTAGGAAAAAGGTTTGGTGATGCAGGGCTGCAAGACATACTCATTGAGTCAAGTTGGTGCCCCAAATCCATCAATGGTGTGATCAGTGGTCATCCACAGGAGATGCAGTCTGCACTTTCATATTTAGTCATATTTGTATACTATTTTGCTGCCGTTGCACTGTCAACCAACATTTCTCTGTTCATACCTGTGAGTGACACAGAATGCCTGATCTGGGGGGTGGGTGGGAGGGTTGATGTACAAATGACACATGCTGTGACACACTGTGGTATTTTAATACATATTTCATACCATATGTTGTAATAATTTGGAGCTTTAGTGTATTTATTTTACTCTAGTCCATTTTTGGCATTATTCCAATCTAGGGGGCTGATTTTCAGCCATTTTTGGCCAAGGAGTGCTGCTTTTTTTCTCCTACCTTTCAGTACACAGTAGGTTGTGACATTTTCTATGTATAAAATATAAGCTTTTAGCTAAATGTACTATGTGTATGTTTCATTGTGCTGGGCACCAATCACTTCAGTAGAAGCGTTTTCTTTCTACATTTCATGATCAAAATTCAAACATGAGTACACTAAGGCACCAATACTTGTTTCAGATGTTAGGTACATGTATTTATGACATTTGAGAAAGATTTTGTGTTGCCAAAATCAATTTTCAATATTTTACAAGCAAAAATAGCAGCACAAGATTTTAGTTTTTTGGTTATTCACTTTAATATACATTTCTGGCTTGTGAAAAAATACTGCAGGATTTTGTGCGGAGGTATTTTAACCCAAAGTCCACAAGGGTATTGTCTATGCAAAAATGCATTGAAAAAGTAGATCCAAGACGTGGGAACGAAATTCATTTTCTAGGCACTTTTTGGAGGGTCACCACACGGCCTAAGTGGGTCGGCTCATTTTATAAACATGTTTGCAGTCAAATCTGAACGCTCGGAAGCCCTAGACAACGACAGTCAACATATTTCACTTTCAAAAAATGTTTGCGTCATTTAATCGTCTACTCAGGATTTTGTGCACACCCCAGACAGTTTTTAAGTTGCTTGATTCAGTATTTAGATATTTGATATTTATTTCATCAGACACCCTCACCTCATGCCTATAAAAACCCTTTGTAACTTCAAACCATGATATCAAGAACACCCGTTCTGGTGACTCATACTGCCCTCCTAATACATGAGGGGGCCGTGTTTTTTCAATTACTTTTGAAGGTACAATGGGTTTGTATAGGAAGGGGGGCGTGTCTGATAAAATGAATATCAAATATCTAAATACTGAATCGAGCAACTTAAAAACTGTCTGGGATGCTCACAAAAGCCTGAGTAAACGATAAAATTACCCCATTTTTGGGGGAAAGTGAAATATCCCTTTAAACTTTAAGTGCAAAAGTGCTGCACATGAACGATGTTCAACACTCTTCAAGAGTTTCACTTTGCATTTAGAACCTGGCAACTATAGGCCTGTTTCCATCCTTTGTTCCATCTCAAAGGTTGTAGAGCGATTAATTCAAGAACAAATCAACAGCTACCTCAGCGAGCATAAACTGTTGTTTGAATTCCAATCGGGCTTCAGAACCTCCCATTCCACTGACACATGCCTACTGTATCTGACCGACTACATCAAACGTGAGGTAGACGCGGGCAAATACTGCGGCATGGTCATGTTGGACCTCCAAAAAGCGTTCGACACTGTAAACCACTCAATTTTACTTGATAAGCTGAGGGCGATTGGTTTTGACTGCACATCACTAAACTGGATGAGATCTTACCTGGAGGGAAGAGAACAAGTGGTTGACATCAACGGAACCATGTCCTCATCCCTCCCGGTGAGCTGTGGGGTTCCTCAGGGCAGCATTCTAGGGCCGTTACTGTTTCTTCTATACATTAACGACATGAGTGCTGCCTGTAACTGCAAATTGTTCCTGTTCGCTGATGACTCGGCACTCCTGATCTCGGGAGAGGACAAGTTGCAAGTTGAGGAGGCGCTCAGCTCCGAACTCTCAAAAATCCGTACTTGGCTTACCGATAACAAACTGTCACTACACCTTGGGAAAACTGAATCCATTCTCTTTGGGACCAAACATTCCCTCAGACAGATGGATGTAAATGATTTCAAGGTCAAAGTCGATGACACAATTATCTCTAGCAAAGAAGAGATTACCTATTTGGGTTGTGTACTTGACAAATACCTGACAGGTGATAGCATGGCTACAAAGGTGGTCAAAAGAGTAAACCAGAGAACCAAATTTATGGGCAGAGTTTCCTCTTTTGTCAACCCTCAGGCCCTCAGGACCCTCTCTGGGGCCCTGATTCAACCACTTTTTGACTATGCTTGCACCTCCTGGTACTCCAACACCTCAGTGTCACTGAAGACTAAGCTTCAAACCTCCCAAAACAAACTGATTCGGCTACTCCTCGGATTGGGGCCCATGACCCACCTTTCTCCCACCCATTTTGCCAGCCTAGGCTGGCTCAGGGTGGAAGACAGGGTTAAACAACTAAAAATGGGGCTGGCCTTCAAAATTGTAAATGCAAATTTGCCCGATATGCCCCCAATTCCCGCATATCTGAGTAAATACCTCCAAAAGGTTAGCGACACCCACAGTCACAATACCAGAGGGAGCGTTAACAACAATTTGGTACCACCCACCCATAAATCAAACATGGGCAAATTCTCCTTCTACAGCACTGCCACCCAGGATTGGAATAGTCTAACTCCATCCCTCAAAAAATGCAGTTCGCTGGGCTCATTTAAAAGAGCCTTAAAAATCACCTTTCAGGAGGCCAAAGGTGGAGGTAGTACCATTTTCCCGTTAGACAGCAGACCCCCCCCCCCCTGTTCTTGTACATATTTTTTTCCCCTCTTTTTCATTTTTTTGCTGTACATAGTGTTATATATTGTTTTTGGCTGTTTATTTTGTAATGATATTTGAACTGTGGTGCCACTATATATGCCTATGAATTAAATACCAAGGCCCTCATTGGAAACAAGTCCGCAAGGACTTTTATGAACGGACCTGTTAGACAAAGTATTTTAAAATGTAACTGTGCTGTTTTACATTTTTTTTGCCTAATAAAATATTCAATCAATCAATCAATTTCGTGGTCGTACTCAATTAAGTCTATATGTAAAGAGCTCCTTGGGTGTGAAGAGAGTGCAGTTTGGGGATGTGTTTGTCTTTCAGAGGCATATTTTAGTGTGCTGTTCAAGGCTTTTTGAAATGCACAGGCTAGCAGAATTAACAGCGCATCTCTATAATGAGTTTGACAGGAAGTAATTAAGATTGGATTTTTAGGGACTTTTGACATCCTGGCATATATTAAGTAGGTCCTCGTTATGACCAGATGCTGTAAATGTTTGACATTCCGACATTTTGGCCCCCAGCTTGGTCTTCTCCAGATCATTTGGCCCATGGTGAAAACTAATTGGGGATGGGGAACCCTGATCTAGGACACACACGCACGCACGTGCACACACACACATACACACGTACGCACACACGCACGCGCAGTGGTGGAAAAAGTACTCGACTATGTTTTACTAAGTATCAATACTGCAATGTAGAAGTACTCTGTTACGAGTCTGGAATTCAAAATGTACAAAAGTACAAAAGTATTGGTATCAAAATGTACTTAAATATTATAATGACGATGATTAGTAGTAGTAATAGTATCAGTATTAGAGGGATTCCTACCTTGTGCCGAGCAGCACAACATGATCAACAGGGGGAGATTCATAGAATTCTATTCTTCAATCTTTCTTTTCTGTCTTTTTTTCTTTCGTGTCTCCTCTCATCCAGCGTCTCTCTATCTAAAGAACCTGTAAAAGTTGGACAAACTATAGTGTCTCTCTCTCTCTCTCTCTCTCTCTCTCTCTCTCTCTCTCTCTCTCTCTCTCTCTCTCTCTCTCTCTCTCTCTCTCTCTCTCTCTCTCTCTCTCTCTCTCTCTCTACCACAGTGGTGGGAAAAGTACTAAATGTTTTAACTTAAGTAAAAGTATTAATACTGCAATGTAGTAATACTCTGTTACAAGTAAAAGTCAATACTATTTACTTGAGTAAAAGTACAAACGTATTGGCATCAAAATACTTAAAGTACCAAAAGTAGAAAGTACTCATTATGCAGAGTGTCCTGTTTCATAAGGTATCATATGTACTGTATACAATTTTTTAAATAGCAGATGTACAAGCTCACAACGCGTCGCGATGCGACGCGTTGTGAGCTTGTAGATCGTCTATTTTCAAATAGCCAAAGTTTAAATATGGCTGAAGAGGTTGATGTATGTTTTGTAATACTAATTAAAATCTACAAAGTAACTAGTAACTAAAGTTTTCAAATAATTGTAGTGGAGTAAAAGTACAATATTTGTCTCTGAGATGTAGTGGAGTAGAAGTAAAAGTATTGAACATTGGCAATACTCCACTAAAGTAAAAATACCTCAAAATTGTACTTAAGTACAGTACTTGAGTAAATGTACTTAGACACTTTACTCCACCGGTGTTAACCACCAACCATGTCCCTCTTCATCATTGACCTATTTGCCCTTTTCCTTCACGTGAACTTGTAAGTGGATTAGCGGTTTGTGCACGTACGTGCGCTTCGATACACACAATGATTGAACGAAGCAGAGTGTTGCACACTCGTCCACGATGTCTGCACAAGAACGTTCAGCTCCAAAGAATGTTGATGCAACTCTGATCAATCTCACTGAAACACCTCATGCTATACGCTGGTCCAGCACACCGACGCATCCACACAGCCAAATCCTGAGAGCATTCTTATTTATCTTAACCCATTGAGACCGGGAACGCATCTGTGTCACTCTAGATTTATTTGGCTATTCAAAAATAGCAGATCTACATGCTCGTAGCACGGCTCAGAGTGCCGCACTACGATTAACCATTAACTCATTGAGTGCCATTAACGTGTTTTTTCCCAATGGCCCAACGTGCCATCAACGTGTTTCACGTGTTTTTAGTTTTTTTTGGTGCTATGCCTATATATGGCCCTTCTGCAACCCTCGACGGCGTATGGGCCTTCTGTGATCAATGTTGCCAGATTGGCAGAGACATAAGCATTCAGGTCTATGAAAACAAGCCCATAACAAGCAACTAATAGCAAGCCCAAGTGAAGTCACTTATAATAAGCAGACATGGCAACACTGTCTGTGATCAGACACATGGGGTGATCAACCACGTGAACAAACAATCCACTACAACCAACCAACAACATCTGGTGACCACCCATGTGAACAAACAAACAACTTTGTTGTGATCACCCACCAATCAGCAGTATGGGGTGACCTACCATGTGAACAAACAAATATCAGAATCTTACAAAAGCAGGTGGAAAATGTTTGCTCACGTGTGGAGTAGGAGATTTTGAGCCGGAGAGCTTTTGAGACAGAGTTATTGCGAGTTTTGAGAGTTGAGATCATAGTCGAAGTATAGTCATAGATATAGATATAGTCGGTAGTAGTAGTTAGTAGTAAAGTCATAGATCACATAGTCAGTAGTAGTAGTTAGTAGTAAAGTCATAGATCACATAGTCAGTAGTAGTAGTTAGTAGTAAAGTCATAGATCACATAGTCAGTAGTAGTAGTTAGTGGTAAAGTCATAGATCACATAGTCAGTAGTAGTAGTTAGTAGTAAAGTCATAGATCACATAGTCGGTAGTAGTAGTTAGTAGTAAAGTCATAGATCACATAGTCAGTAGTAGTAGTTAGTAGTAAAGTCATAGATCACATAGTCAGTAGTAGTAGTTAGTGGTAAAGTCATAGATCACATAGTCAGTAGTAGTAGTTAGTAGTAAAGTCATAGATCACATAGTCGGTAGTAGTAGTTAGTAGTAAAGTCATAGATCACATAGTCAGTAGTAGTAGTTAGTAGTAAAGTCATAGATCACATAGTCAGTAGTAGTAGTTAGTGGTAAAGTCATAGATCACATAGTCAGTAGTAGTAGTTAGTAGTAAAGTCATAGATCACATAGTCAGTAGTAGTAGTTAGTAGTAAAGTCATAGATCACATAGTCAGTAGTAGTAGTTAGTAGTAAAGTCATAGATCACATAGTCAGTAGTAGTAGTTAGTGGTAAAGTCATAGATCACATAGTCAGTAGTAGTAGTTAGTAGTAAAGTCATAGATCACATAGTCGGTAGTAGTAGTTAGTAGTAAAGTCATAGATCACATAGTCAGTAGTAGTAGTTAGTAGTAAAGTCATAGATCACATAGTCAGTAGTAGTAGTTAGTGGTAAAGTCATAGATCACATAGTCAGTAGTAGTAGTTAGTGGTAAAGTCATAGATCACATAGTCAGTAGTAGTAGTTAGTAGTAAAGTCATAGATCACATAGTCGGTAGTAGTAGTTAGTAGTAAAGTCATAGATCACATAGTCAGTAGTAGTAGTTAGTAGTAAAGTCATAGATCACATAGTCAGTAGTAGTAGTTAGTGGTAAAGTCATAGATCACATAGTCGGTAGTAGTAGTTAGTAGTAAAGTCATAGATCACATAGTCAGTAGTAGTAGTTAGTAGTAAAGTCATAGATCACATAGTCAGTAGTCAGAGATGGGGACTCGAGTTAGGGACTTGGACTCGAGTCGCACTCGAGTGGCCAAAAACGAGACTCTCGACTCGACTCTGACTCGCCCCTCAAAGACTTGAGACTTGACTCGACTCGAGCCTCAAAGACTTGAGACTTGACTCGACTCGAGCCTCAAAGACTCGTGGACAATCTTTATTTTATGTTTATTTTTTGGACAAATAAATGAATGAAATGCCCAAAAAACTTCCACTCCCCTGTCCGCCCCCCCGCAAAGAAACCTCCGCTCCAGTGCGGGCTGCGCGGAGCCGGCTTCAGTCAAGCTGTTTCATGCTGCTCATTAACGTAAACATGGAGAGGCGAGCGCAACAGCTGCTATGTGTGTGGCCGCCGCGGCCTTTCATCATAAAGTTTAAATATAAAAACTTCGAAATTAAACAAATATGTTTAGCTCAGAATCAGCTATATAACCTCAGTTATCTTGGCATATGCTTACATTTTTTATAAGATGGTCGGATCATCTGTGACAGCACGTTTAGGAAACATCGGATTTTCATTTCGTTAAACCCAGCTGGGTGAATATTCAACACTTCACCACGGTAAACGTTACGCTCATGTAATGTTCACTGCATAAAAGCTGTGGTACTCAAACCTTTTCAGGCCGTGACCCCCCAAAAGAATCATATTTGAACTGGGGATCCACATTTAGACAGTTTTTTGGTGCGCAACACAGCCCTCGTTTAAGTGAATTGCTTTCACCTGCTCTGCTGTTGGACTGCTGTGCGGAGTCGAGTGTGCGCAACAGGGCATATCTCCGCCAAGCCAGGGTGACCTACCCAGGCCCATGAAATTCATATGCAGGCATAGTAGCCAATTAGAATGAAATCTGCAAAAACTGACTCATATACTGATACAGAAACATATTGGCTATATATTATCGCTGTCGGGTGGAAATCTTGTATGTTCCTTTTTTATTATTATTTAAAAACAATTAAAAATCATGAAAATAGCCAATCTACAAGCTGTAATTATTAATAATTAAGAAATACTATATTTTAAAGAGTGAAAAATCAACTAAAGTCATTATTAGTGCAAGTTCAATCACATTTCATTTGAATGAAAATAAATTGTGGGGAAAATACATAAAATCTCTAATCTGTGAATCTAATGTGATTTATTATGACCTGTCTATACTTTTACATCTATGCCCCCCCCCCCCCCATTTTTTTATTTTTTAAAAAGACTTTAAAAAGACTCGAGACTTGACTCGGACTCGACCCTCAAAGACTTGACTCGGACTCGACTCGACTCAACCCTCAAAGACTTGAGACTCGACTCGACTCGAGCCTCAAAGACTTGAGACTCGACTCGACTCGAGCCTCAAAGACCCGAGACTTGACTCGGACTCGACTCGACTCAACCCTCAAAGACTTGAGACTTGACTCGACTCGAGCCTCAAAGACTTGAGACTTGACTCGGACTCGAGCTCAGAGACTCGTGGACATCTCTGTCAGTAGTAGTAGTTAGTGGTAAAGTCATAGATCACATAGTCAGTAGTAGTAGTTAGTGGTAAAGTCATACAGTAGATCACATAGTCAGTAGTAGTAGTTAGTAGTAAAGTCATAGATCACACAGTCAGTAAGTAGATCGATAAATACCTGTAGTTGTAGTGTGTCCAGTTGTGAGTCCAGTTAGTCCAGTTGTTTGTTAGTCTGTTCGTTAGTTGTAGTTAGCTTTTTTGTGTGAGAATGCCTCCAAAGAAAAGCTCCCGTGGTCGTGCCCGCGCCGGTGCTGCTGTCCGTCGACCCACTAGGGACCCCGGTCCCGGCCAGCTCACTCTAGACGAAACATGGTTTCGTCATCGCGATGGTCCAGCTGCGGTCGTTGACACGGAATCCGAGCTCTCGGACGTCGAGGAAGAACCCACTTCACCAGGGCATGGCGCCCGTTCCGGACCCGAAACAGGCCACCTTCGCCGCAGTGGCAGAGCGATGACCTGGCGTGAGGTGGTGGAAAGCCCATATATATGATTCCCAGGCCTCTGATCCGCTTTTCTCAGACACTGATGTGATTTGGAGCATGACGACGAATCGTGGGTTCAGACGCGAGAGAACAGGCCAGTCACTAGTGGTAAGCGTGTGTGTGTGTGTGTAAAGTCAACCCGCCCTGTGTGTGTGTGTGTGGATCTTGTGAAAAACAGCCGATCTACAACCCAGCTAGCAACTGAGCGTGACCGCTGACGTCAGGCTGGTAGTTTGGGGGCGTGCCGAAGACCGACGACTCTGGTCTGTCCCCACGCTGGTGGGGTCTCGCTCATTGAAATGCGTGGCGATGTGTCGTGAGCGTCTATTGTCACACCAGTGTGACGCTGTCCATGAATGCATAGCTCTACTCAATGTAGATTAGACTACATTAGCATGAGGAAAGTGTCAGAGTGTCTCTTCTAGAATTTCTCTAGACTCTCTGTCAATACTATACTTGTGAGGACATCAACATTTTAGGAAAGCATTTTTATGGATACTTAACACTTGAATCCTCGTCTGAGGATGTTTACTGGCAGAGTGCAAGTTTAGATGTAAAAAAAAAAAGAAAAGAAACCAGATCAAAACATTGCATGCATTTCAGCTCACAAGGCGTTGCTTTGCTCCGCGTTGTGAGCGAGCGTGTGTGTGCGTTTGTGTGTAAAGTCAACCCGCCCCGTGTGTGTGTAGATCTTGCGAAAAACAGCCGATCTACAAGCTCACAAGGCGTTGCTTCGCTCCGCGTTGTGAGAGTGTGTGTGTGTGTGTGTGTGTGTGTGTGTGTGTGTGTGTGTGTGTGTGTGTGTGTGTAAAGTTACCCGCCCCCGTGTGTGTGTATCATTTTGTGAAAAATAGCCGATCTACAAGCTCACAAGGCGTTGCTTCGCTCCGCGTTGCGTTGTGAGCGAGCGTGTGTGTGTGTGTGTGTGGCTATTTTGTGTACTGTACATCATATAACCTACAAACATTTTACTTTGATTTTAGACTCTGACTCTGACTCTGAGTCGGGGGAAGATACACAGCCGCCTGATGAAGAGTTGGGTGTTGGCAGTGAAGATCGAGGTAAGATGTTTCTTATTGCATTGTAGCATTCAATGAATGGAGTTGATACATTGGACTAAAACATTGTGTATAACCCGGGAAGTCAAATGTAACACATTTGGTTACATTTTTACATTCTATAAATAATTGTAAATCATTGATTTGATTTTGTGCACATCATACCATAACTCTTATATTTGATATTTTGTGATTTCAGATGCTGGCTTGAGTGCGGCACAGCCCACACCTCTGTCTACACCAGCTGTTGGTAGCACAAATCGAGGTAAGAACAAAAAGTTTCTTGCCACACAAATATATATATTGTATTGCATTGTAAAAGGGGTTATCAATGTGTCCGTAAACGGACAAATGTGTCTGTGGCTAGACTTGGCCTTGTCTGTGGCAAATTTTAGATTATTTACATTATTTTGATCATAAGACTCAATTACTGAATGTCTCAGTCTCCAGGGTTTCCTCAGAATATGCATGTCACTTATTTACTATGACATTAGGTGTCATACAGGTGTCACTTTTTATGTTCAAGGATACCCATAACTCGGAGAGTAAACAAATGGAACCAAATGGACCCATAGTGTCCATTTGGTTCCATTTGTGCACTCTCAGAGTTGTAAAGGTTTGTGTGTTTCTGGTTATAATTTTCCACAATTTTTTATGTCCATGGTAAAGATAGAATTTTGACAAATGTCCACCACAAGCCAGCATGGCGATTTCCCCTGCATTGTAAATTCATGTATTGTATTGTAATGTATATGTATTTTATGGTAATTAGGTATTTCTGTAATTTACAGGTCAACCACGGCAAGGAAAGGGATGTGGACAGGGACGTGGACGTGCTCGCCAGCCCGTTCCGAAGTGGTATGGCCTCGATGAGATGGAGTGGCAGCCAGAAGCCATTACATTTACGGCAGAGCCCGGGCTTCTCAATGATGCTGCTGCTCTGGATTCTGACCAGCCAGTGGCCTTTCTCCAACTCTTCCTCACCGATGAGCTGCTCCAACGCATTGTTGAGGAGAGCAATGCGTACGCAGAGCACTGCATTCCGAGCGTCACAGCGCCACATTCTAGAGTCAGAGTATGGGAAGATCTCACAGTTGAGGAACTGAAAACCTTCTTCGGGCTCCTCTTCCTGACCGGGCTCATTCGCAAGCCTGACTTCAAGAGCTACTGGGCTACAGATGAAATGTGGTCGACGCCCTACTTCGGCAGGATCATGTCACGCAATACATTCCAGCTGATCATGAGGTTTCTGCACTACAACACTGTAGAAGATGATCACATGAGGTTTCTGCGCGAAAACCCTGAAAACGAGGAGGACGGTGTTGACAGGCTTTTCAAGATCCGGCCAGTGTTGGACTACCTGGTGAATAAATTCCAGGAGCTGTATCAGCCAGATGAAAACATCTCCATCGATGAAGGCACTCTGCTTTGGCGCGGGCGTCTCAAGTTCAGGGTATACAATCCCCAAAAGCCAATAAGGTATGGCATAAAGTCCTATATCCTGTGTGACTCTAAGACTGGTTACTGCTACAACCTTAGGCCATACAGTGGAGACCATGTTTCCCTAGCAGACACAGTGACCTCTCTCCTCGGTGGCCTGGCAGGTTGTGGCTACAAACTCTTCATGGACAACTACTACAACTCTGTGAAGTTGTCTGAGCAGCTCCTGGCCTTGAAGACGCATACATGTGGTACACTGCGGAAAACCAGAGGCGAACCACCAGCCATAAACAAGGCTTCTAATGCTGACTTGCCCGTGGGGGAAAGAATTGTCCTTCACAAAGACAATAAGGTGATGGTGATGGAATGGCGGGACACAAATGTCGTCCGAATGCTCTCAACGTTCCACCCGGACGAGAAGGAAGAGGTTCGGGTGTGGCGGAGAGCCCACAGAGAGAGGGTGCCAAAAAGCAGGCCTACTTGTGTTGTGGACTACAACAACTACATGAATGGCGTTGATAGACTGGACCAGAATTTGGCCTACTATCCTTTCACCAGGAAGTCCAGCAAGTGGACATACAAATTTGTTGTGTATCTGTTTGAAATTGCGATGTATAATGCATTTGTTCTGTACAAAGATAAAAACCCACAGGGCACATGTAAAAACATGAAGTCATTCACAGACAGTGTGACCAAGGCCTGGACCACCCCCCAACGGCCTGCACGGGATCCGAGGGCACCTCACACCGACCCTATGAGCAGGCTGTCTGCCAACATTGCACCTTGGCCAAAAGCCCATGTCCCCGTTCTGCTAACACCCCCAATGCAAGCCAGCCACCAGCGAAGCGCTGCAGGGTGTGTTCCAAGAACGGGCTGAGGAGCGAGTCACGGTACCAGTGTGCTGCTTGTGGAGTTGCATTGCACAGGAAGAAGTGCTTCACACTCTACCATACAGATCTGAACTCTGGAAAGTGTTGAGAGCTTTATTGTCACATCACAGGTTTACAGAAGTAAAAAAGTGGGTACTTTTGTATGTAGGCCTATAAGTCTGTAATAAAGCTTTATTTTTGTATTTCCTTTGTCATTTGTTTACATATATAAATGTCTGATCATTCACTGAGGTCTAAAATAAAAGGCTAAACAGTGATTTCTGCTTCAGAGAGTTTCCTTCACAAATGCATTGTTTCTAAAGGGGTGTTTTAGGTGAAACCATGCTCTATTCAACTGCCGACAACTAAAGAACAAAACATGCTAGCAACTCACCTTTTTTTCTGGAGAAAGTAGAAAGTCTAATCTTTCTTTTGAGATATTTTGTGTCATTTTAGTCATAGCACAAAATATTCTTTGGGTCTTGAAAGATTAGTAAAAATGCTGGCTCTGGTAGCACACTGCCAGAAAAAACTCTGGCACTGAATGAGGTAATAAAGCTTTATTTTTGTATTTGGTAAAACATTTTTGGCATTTATTTGAAAACAAATGGTATACAAATGTCTGATCATTCACTGATGCCAAAAATATAAGGCCTCAAAAGAATTCTGCTTGAGAGAAGGTTTCCTTCAGAAAAATGCATTTATCTCAGGTTTCTATTTCTAGATGGGTGATTTAGGTGAAACCAAGCTCTATTCAACTGCTGACAACTAAAGAACTGAACATGCTAGCAACTCACTTTTTCTGGGGAAAGCAGAGAGTCTCATCTTTCTTATGAGATATTTTGTGTCATTTTAGTCAAAGCACAAAATATTCTGTGGGTCTTGAAATATTAGTGAAAATGCTGGAAAAGGCTGGCACTGGTGGCACACAGCCAGAAAAAACTCTGGCACTCAATGGGCCTCATGCAGCAAGCGTTCTTAAGAGGAAATCTCTTCTTAAACCTGCTTAAGAAGTTTTTAAGAAGATTTTGGTATACTCCAATGTTTTCTTAGCTGTGATCTGTTCTTAGGTAAGAACAGAATCTACACACACTTTCTTAAGAGGACATTTTTTCTTAGACCCACTTAAGAAGTTTTTAAGAAGATTTTGGTATACTCCAATGTTTTCTTAGCTGTGATCTGTTCTCAGGTAAGAACAGAATCTACACACACTGAAGAGCACTCTTAGGGTGGCCTTTTAGTTCTTAAGTGTGACATGTTTGTGCAAAAATAATTAATTCTCGAAGTTTCTTCAATTCTACAGTTGTATAATATAGGATTTATTTTACAATAATATTTTTATCATATCTTTAGAGCAGTGTTTCTCAAAGTGTGGTCTGGGGACCCCCAGGGGTCCTTGAGGGAGTTCGAGGGTTTCCACAGCAAACGAGGAACAGTTTAATCACTTTAACCCTATTTTTTGTTTGAAAGCTCTCAACGCGTCCCATTACTGGCCATTTTGAGCTTGTAGATCTGCTATTTTCGTAACATTTTGATAAATCTTGAAAAAAATTCCCTGGCAGAAAATATTTTCTGGTGGGGGTCTGCAGCCAAATGCATGTCAATTTGTGGGTCCTTGACATGAAAATGTTTCAGACGGGTCTGAAATTACAATCTAACCCAAACGGACCCGGTTGAGTGAAGCCCAAGCCCCATACCCACCCCATAACCCCCCACCCAACCCACCCTCATCGCCAACCCATACCCCCACCCCCATATTCCCGACATTCGCCACCCCCCCATTTTCCAGTCCCCTTCCTACTTGAAAGCCCCCCTATACCCACCCGTCATACCATCCCCATACCCCCCACATAGCCCCCTACACCCCTCCTTGCACCACCATATCACCCACCACACCCATTTCCATCACCACACACATTTCCACCCCATTACAGCTCCAAGCAGCTGCTACCTTAAGACCCTCCATATCCACCCACCAGCTTTCAGTAATAAAATGTTTTATATCCACTACTAACGCTACTCCTGAACATGAAATATGGATAACATTTTAACAGCTAATTTCAGCAAATGTACATTGATGTCTAGTGGTGATATGTTGATTAATGTGAGAGAAATAATAAAATACATTCATGAATTAAATAAAATAATTTGCTGTTCACTTCAGAAGTACCTCCACAGACCTATTAATTAATTTATTTTTATGTTTGGAGTCTGGTGTTCCACCATCTTTAGACTTATAGTTTAGGTATTCTTTACTTCATTCTCTCAATTTTATTTCTGTGTGTGATTTCCTGTGTACACAGGTGTGACTGCAGGCAGAGCCATGCAGTCATGCCTTATATGGGGATTGGTGGGGCGGCTCCCTATGGTAATTAGGATGAACTGGCACACCCCTTCAAGTTACGAGGATTGGGATTCATCATCATCAAGAACATAGGGCCTCATGCAGCAATAAGTTCCTAATGTTTCCTCTTACATTTCTTCCTAAGTGAATTCCTAAGAGAAGTTGAGTCAGATTCATGAAACGTTCTTAAAAGGCAGAATTGTTCGTAACTATGTTCTTGATGATGATGAATCACAATCCTCGTAACTTGAAGGGGTGTGCCAGTTCATCCTAATTACCATAGGGAACCGCCCCACCAATCCCCATATAAGGCATGACTGCATGGCTCTGCCTGCAGTCACACCTGTGTGTGATTGCTGCACACAGAAATCACAGGAAATCACACACAGAAATAAAATTGAGAGAATGAAGTAAAGAATACCTAAACTATAAGTCTACAGATGGTGGAACACCAGACTCCAAACATAAAAATAAATAAATTAATAGTTCTGTGGAGGTACTTCTGAAGTGAACAGCAAATTATTGTATTTAATTAATTAATGTATTTTATTATTTCTCTCACATTAATCAACATATCACCACTAGACATCAATGTACATTTGCTGAAATTAGCTGTTAAAAATGTTATCCATATTTCATGTTCAGACGTAGCGTTAGTAGTGGATATAAAACATTTTATTACTGAAAGCTGGTGGGTGGATATGGAGGGTCTTTAAGGTAGCAGCTGCTTGGTATGTAATGGGGTGGAAATAGGGGTGTGGTGGGTGATATGGTGGTGCAAGGAGGGGTGTAGGGGGCTATGTGGGGGGTATGGGGATGGGTATGACGGGTGGGTAGGGGCTTTCAGGTAGGAAGGGGACTGGAAAATGGGGGTGTGGCGAATGTCGGGGATATGGGGGTGGGGGTATGGGGGGTGATGAGGGTGGGTTGGGTGGGGGGTTATGGGGTAGGTATGGGGCTTGGGCTTCAACTCAACCGGGTCCGTTTGGGTTAGATTGTAATTTCAGACCCATCTCAAACATTTTCATGTCAAGGACCCCCAAATTGACATGCATTTGGCTGCAGACCCCCACCTGAAAATATTTTCTGCCAGGGAAAATGTTTCAAGATTTATCAAAATGTCTCGAAAATAGCCGATCTACAAGCTCAAAATGGCCAGTAATGGGACGTGTTGTGAGCTTGTAGATCGTCTATTTTCAAACAAAGTATAAAATAGGGTTAAAGTGATTAAACTGTTCTTTGTTTGCTGTGGACCCGCTGAAACTCCCTGAAGGACCCCTGGGGGTCCCCAGACCACACTTTGAGAACCACTGCTCTAAAGATATGATAAAAATATTATTGTAATTTAAATCCTATATTATACAACTGTAGAATTGAAGAAACTTCGAGAATTACTTATTTTTGCACAAATATGTCACACTTAAGAACTCAAAGGCCAGCCTAAGAGTGCTCATCAGTGTGTGTAGATTCTGTTCTTACCTGAGAACAGATCATAGCTAAGAAAACATTGGAGTATACCAAAATCTTCTTAAAAACCTCTTAAATGGGTCTAAGAAAAAAAATCCTCTTAAGAAAGTCTGCGTAGTTTCTGTTCTTACCTAAGAACAGATCACAGCTAAGAAAACATTGGAGAATACCAAAATCTTATTAAAAACTTCTTAAGTGGGTTTAAGAAGAAATTTCCTCTTAAGTACCGTTGCTGAATGAGGCCCATAGTTACGAACAATTCTGCCTTTTAAGAACGTTTCATGAATCTGACTCAACTTCTCTTAGGAATTCACTTAGGAAGAAATGTAAGAGGAAACATTAGGAACTTATTGCTGCATGAGGCCCAATGACTATATGTATTATTCTTAAAGGGATAGTTCACCCAAAAAAGTACTTTTTTCCTATTGATTAGTCGCCCCATGGAGACTTGAACTCATGGATATTGTTTTGTTTTTGTCGCATTCCTAAGCCAATAATTTGATGACCAGCGGACCGGTATGCAGTGGTTCCGGTAGGAGACACAAGGAGACTCTTTGTGTCGCCTACCGGAACCGCTGCGGCGCTGCCGGTCATCAAATTATTGGCTTAGGAATGCGACAAAAACAAAAAAATATCCATGAATTCAAGTCTCCATGGGGTGACTAATCTATAGAAAAAAAGTAATTTTGGGGTGAACTATCCCTTTAAGATACTGATAGTTTGGTGTGCCTGCTGACCCTGCCTTTGGTTGGTCAGTCAGTCAGTCAGTCAGTCAAGATCAGAATCAACTTTATTGTCCTATCACTAGGTTTACAGGTGTAAAGAAGTGTGTGAGATCCGTTTTGTGCAATAGGTCCATCTTTTTAAATTTATTTTGGCATGGTCCACAATCCACAGACGCACGTATAACCACTTTCACTTTCAACGTTCTTAAATAATACTGAAAATAGCCGATCTACCAGCTCACACATTGTGAGCCTGTAGATATTGCCCTATTCGTCATAGAATTCAAAAAACACATATAAAGATGAAATATGGAGATACAAGGTTTCTGCAATGATATACAGTGGTGGAAGAATTTGATTTACGCAAAGTAGCGATACCACAATATAAAAATACGCTGTTAAAACTAAAAGGCCTGTGTTCAAAATGTTACTTGAGTAAAAGTACAAAAGTATTGGCATCAAAATATACTTAAAGTAACAAAAGCAAAAGTACTAACATGATTGAAAATAGTAGATCTACAAGCTCACAGCTTGTAGATCTGCTATTTTCAACTAGCCTAGGTATAAAATAGGGCTAAAGTGGTTAATGTATGTTTTATTTATATCTGCAAAGTAACTAGTAACTAAAGTTTTCAAATAATTGTAGTGGAGTAAAAGTACAATATTTTCCTTAGAGATGTAGTGGAGTATTTTAATCTCTGGGAGTTGGCAAACCGAACCTAGCCGTACCTTAACTTTTGCTGAACTAACGCCACTGACCAAGTCCGTAATATTACTTCAAGACTCTGTAACAAAAGTCTCTTCAGCTGGGTAGCCCAGGTGGACGCAGTCTGACCATCAGGCCGCACAGAGAGGGGAGGGGGTGAGCAGGGGCAGAGTCACAACCAAGGAAGCTTATTTCACCCATTTAGACCGGGAAAGAATCTGTGTTGTTTTTAGATTTCTTTGGCTATTCAAAACTAGCAGATATACAAGCTTGTAGCGCGGCACTTGGTGCCGCGCTACGAGCTTGTAGATCTGCTATTTTTGAACAATCTCGAGTATTCTCGTGCAAACATTTGTAACTCAAATCTTTGCTTCTGGGGATTCTACAAATGACTTCTAAATCCCACAGTTTGTCTGAAAAACGTATGTTTCTATATCAGTGGTGCTCAAACCTTTTCTTGTCAAGGACCCACTTTGCCAGCCTAGGCTGGCTCAGGGTGGAAGACAGGGTTAAACAACAAAAAATGGGACTGGTCTTCCAAATTGTAAATGCAGATTTGCCCGAAATGCCCCCTATACCCGCATATCTGTCTGAATACCTCCAAAAGGTTAGTGACACCCACAGTCATGAAACTAGAGGGAGCGTAAACAACAATCTGGTACCACCCACCCATAAAACAAACATGGGCAAATTCTCCTTCTACAGCACGGCCACCAAGGTATGGAATAGTCTACCAATCCCTCAAAAAATGCAGTTCGCTGGGCTCATTTAAAACAGCCCTAAAAACTCATCTTTCTGGAGGCCAAAAGAGGAGGTAGTAGCCTACCAGTTTCCCGGTAGACAGTTTTTGTGTATATATATATATATATATGTATATATATATATAATATATTTATTTATTTTCATGCTTTTTTTGTACATATTTTTGAGCGGTGCAACCGCTCCTATAAGTGGGTTTAGGACCCATCCGTGGCGAAAGTTTTTCTTTCCGTCGTGAAAATTTGTCTTTCGCTGTGACGCCATGCTGTGGAAAACACGCCCATAGGCTAAGCTTTGCAGGAGGTGCTGTGATTGGCTAGCGAGACACATGATGAAATTAACTTCAAACTTCGCAGACGGGCTGTGATTGGCTAGCGAGACGCATGATGAAATTAATAAGAATGTAAAAAATGTAAGCACGTCACTTGGCAGGACGTGCTGTGATTGGCTACCGAGATGCATGATGAAATTAATAACTCATAAATAGCACCGCTCACTTCACACTGGGTGTGATTTTTATGTTGATATTTGAACTGTTTGGTTGCTACTATATATGTCTATGAAATTAATACCAAGGACCCCAACGGAAACAAGTCCGCAAGGACTTTTAGTAGGGGGTACTAAGCACAAAAAATGGCCAAATCGTTACGCGGCGGATAAAAGCATGAAATTTGATACAGATGTCCCTTGGGTCATCCTAAAACATCCTAGAAGGGGTGCCCAAAAAAATCTTAAACAGGAAGTGACTTATGGACAAAATTCAAAATGGCCACCTAAACTGTTGACCGTTGACTCAAAATACACCAAAAGAATCTCCAAAAAGCATAAAATTTGGCACATATGTCCCTTGGGTCATCCTAAGACATCCTAGAAGGGGTGCCCAAAGGAATCTGAAACAGGAAGTGAGTTATTGACTAAATTGAAAATGGCCGCCTACAGTGTTATCTATTGACTCAAAAGACAACTAAAGAATCTCATAAAAGCATACAATTTGGCATACATGTCCCTTGGGTCATCCCAAGACATCCCAGAAGGGGTGCCCAAAAAAATCTTAAACAGGAAGTGAGTCATTGACAAAATTGAAAATGACCGCCTACAGTGTTGTCGATTGACTCAAAAGACAACTAAAGAATCTCATAATGGCATACATGTCCCTTGGGTCATCCTAAGACATCCTAGAAGGGGTGCCTGAAATTATCTGAAACAGGAAGTGAGTTATTGACTAAATTGAAAATGGCTGTGTACAGTCTTGACAGATGATGCAAAAGACACTCATAAAAAATAATCTCATAAAAGCATGAAATTTGGTACAAATGTCCCTTGGGTGATCTGAATGCATCCTAAGGGGTGCCAAAAAAAAGTTTGAATAGTCTCTCAATGGAAAACACTCCTCCCACACGGGCTGCACTGCTACAATATTCAAATCGAGCAGCCAATCTAGCATTTGGTCCAGAAGCCTGAAAGCTATGCAATCTCTACCATCTCCTGACAAATAAATTAAAGTCGCTGATTCGTGGATACCTTTATGGACACTCTTGCCAGAGGCTGCTTAAGTTTGTAGAGAACTCAAGTGTGGCTGCAAAGCTGAGCCCTTCTGTTCGAGAAAGTGTAGATGCCGGGATGCTGGGTTACCTTGCAGAGCATTATGCCAATGTGCTGGTAATTGCGAAATGGCACACATGAATACATGTAGTTACTAAACACTAATCACAAAAAAACAGTAATGATCAAGAAGAAAATACATGAGAAGATAGAGTGTAAAACAAGCAAGAAGATGTAGAGTGCAAAATAAATAAGCAGAGAGTAAAATAAGAATATGCAGAGTAAGATAAGATGCAGAGTAAAATAAATGAGAATATGCAGAGAGTTAGATAAATAAAGAAGATTCAAAGAGTACAATAAAAAATTATGCAGAAAGTAAAATAAATAAGTGATGTAGAAATGAAAACAGAAGGTAGACTACAAAATACGGCAAGTTATGCACTGCATAACCTGTCGTATTGAGTCTGCATAATATGCAGACTGCCATGGTCAACTGTTTAAACAGCCATTTAGAATTTCTTCAACATGGTCCCTTCCTAAAAAGTTTATCAAGCAAACAAATAAATAACCCCTTCTAGGATATATTAAGAAGCACTCAATGTACGTACCAAATTATACACTTTTATGACGTCCCCATGTTTTCTTTTGTGTCAACTGCTTTTAGGCGGTCACTTCCTGTTTAAAACCTTTTTGGGCACCCCTTGTAGGATGCGTTCAGATCACCCAAGGGACATTTGTACCACATTTCATGCTTTTATGAGATTCTGTAGGTATCTTGCATCATCTTTCAACACTGTAGGCGGCCATTTTCAATTTAGTCAATAACTCACTTCCTGTTTCAGATTATTTTTGGCACCCCTTCTAGGATGTGTTAGGATGACCCAAGGGACATATGTGCCAAATTGTATACTTTTTGGAGATTCTATAGGCTTTTTGAGTCAATCGCCAACACTGTAGGCGGCCATTTTCAATTTAGTCAATAACTCACTTCCTGTTGAAGACTTTTTTGGGCACCCCTTCTAGGATGTCTTAGGATGACCCAAGGGACATGTGTGACACATTTTATACTTTTTGGAGATTCTTTAGTTGTCTTTTGAGTCAATCGACAACACTAGGCGGCCATTTTCAATTTGGTCAATAACTCACTTCCTGTTTCAGATTTTTTTGGGCTCCCCTTCTAGGATGTCTTAGGATGACCCAAAGGACATGTGTGCCACATTTTATGCTTTTTGGAGATTATTTTGGTGTCTTTTGAGTCAACGGTCAACAGTTTAGGTGGCCATTTTGGATTTTGTCCATAACTCACTTCCTGTTTAAGATTTTTTTGGGCACCCCTTCTAGGATGTTTTAGGATGACCCAAGGGACATCTGTATCAAATGTCATGCTTTTATCCGCCGCGTAACGATTTTTCACTTAGTACCCCCTACTATTTTTAGGTCGGACCTTTTAGACAAAAGTATTATGTAACTGTACATTCTTTTTGCCTAATAAAATGTTCAATCAATCAATCAAACCATCAAAATGTTATGTATTTGGCCACGGACCCCCATCTCAAAATATGTTGTTCCAGGGACTCCCCAGAAGCAAAGATTCGAGTTACAAATGTTCGCTTAAAAGAATATATATATTCAAAGATTTGCCAAAAAAAATCATGTTTTAAAAAAAATAGCAGATCTGTATATCTGCTATTTTTTAATAGCCAAAGTATAAAATATGTCTAAAGTGGATACACAGATACAAAGTGATCTCAATGAGTATAGTTCCAATGTTTAGAACTAAATTATATAGCCCATAGCAGCCCGCTTTGCGACGAGATCAAAGTGTTGCGTTACTCTTTCTTCTAAGAGTTCAAGGACCCCAACGGAAACAAGTCCGCAAGGACTTTTTTGGTCGGAACTTTTAGACAAAAGTATTATAAATGTAACTGTGTTGTTTTACATTATTTTGCCTAATACAAATGTCAATCAATCAATCAATCTACACTCTGCACAGTAGCTGCCTTTGATAGTTTGATTTTGGCATCACCAAAACGTTTCAAGCGCACATTCAACAAACTCCCATGCTCTAATTGTAAAACGGTGAACATTGGCTTGCATGTACAACTCACCCGGCTGTTTGCAGTTTCTCTATGGTGATTGGGTTTCAGACAGCTGGGTATGGCTTGGCAAGGGATGAAACTCTAGGGTGGACACATTGTCACATTGTTCTTATGAATGTAACTTCACCTCAGTAGCTTTGTAAGTATTGTAATGGATTCCTGCTCAGAAGGAAAGGAAGAGAGGCATGCCACCGGATTTTGATAGGAACTAGGAAGTCACTTTAGCCAACTCAAAGAAGAAAGGGGAGAGTGCGGTGTCCACTGCAACTAATCCCCTTTCAGTCAGGGTGTAACTTAAAAAACATACAACATGCAAGGAATTCCTTATAAGCCTGCCCTGGATGCAACAATCTCTTTTCTCAAAGCAGTGCATGGCTGTTTTTTTCTTCAGTAGTGAAACATGTCTATTCTAAATTCTAGTGGAATTCGGTCTGTCGCACGTACTGTACGCACAAAGATTCCCTGCATTTATTGTAAGCTATACTGTACTGACACAAATAAAACATTTTGGCCATAAGATTCGTTGGCTATTTGGATTGGTGGCCAAGTGTAATTTTATCTCTCTGTAATGGCACATTGGAACTTCACAGTCATTGACCTTGAGTCACTGAATGACAGTTAAGGACAGCCGTGTGCACTCACCCTGTCCTGAAGAGCCAGTGGAGGTTCATTTTTAACTTAACGACTAGAGTCCCTATTTTGAGCCACCCATCCACTTTAATGAAAAAGTGAAAAAACTCAAATTCAAGTATTATTTTCTCAGAAACCGTAAGAGCTAGAGTTACCAGATTTGGAGGGGAGGTTCATAATTTAGTCCGAAATTATTGAAAAAATAATTACACTAATCGGCCACATGGTGGCGCTATAACAGCCCCATTTATGTTTTGGCCTATAACTCTTGAACCGTAGGTCGTAAAATCAAAATGTCCTTTTCCCTAGATTCCTTGGGTCATGACGCAACTCCCCATATAGGCCACGCCCATTTGCGTCAGGATAGATTTTCCGCCATTTTGAATTTTCTTCAAAACACACTTTTAGCTCCTCCTCCCACATATTTTCTCCAAATTTTACAAAAATCGGTACACATGATCTCTGGACCCATGCGATAATCTGGACCGAAACAGAATTTTGATAGTCCATACCGTTCGTCCGTAAATGGCTTCCAAAGTTAGCGGAAGGGGCCCGTTTTACAAAAAAGGCCACAAATCACGAACGAAACGTCCAGTCAATCCCAAATTTGAATCACATGTCAAGGGTGGTTTACTCAACAAATCCCCAAAAGCATTTCCACTTTGATCCATAGGGGGCGCCACAAATGCTCAAAATGTAACCGTTTGATGCCCTTTAGTGCAAAATTATTAAAAAAATAATTACACCAATTGGCCTAATGGTGGCGCTATAACAGCCCACTTTACGTTTTTACCTATAACTCTTGAATCGTTGGTCGTAAAATAAAAATCTTTGTTTCCCCAGATTCCTTGGGTCATTACGCAACTCCCTATATAGGCCACGCCCATTTGCGTCGGCGCAACCACACTCTGCAATTGCCCTGAATTGCGACGCGTCTAGTTATTGTTATTATTATTATTATTATTATTATTATTATTATTATTATTACATTTATTATTATTATTATTATTATTATTATTAATTAATTATACAATTATAATTATTAATTATCAAGTATTATTAAAGCATCTCTGTCATTTTAGATTTCTTTGGCTATTCAAAAAAAGCAGATTTGCAATCTTATGCCGCGCTATGAGCTTGTAGATCTGCTATCTTTGAAAAAATCGTGAAAATGTGGGCAAATCTTTAAATATATATTTTTAAACATTTATACAACATTTTGTTCCAGGGACCCCCAGAAGCAAAGATTTGAGTACAAATGTTTGACTTAAATATATATATTCAAGGATATGCACACATTTTCACGATTTAAAAAGAAAATCAGCTCAGAGCTGTTTTTTTTTTAAATAGCCAAATAAATCTAAAATGACACAGACGAGTGCCCGGTCTTAATGGGTTAATTTAGTTTTTTGGAAAAGGGCTTACATATATTTTCAGTAGTTTCTCAACCTGGTCTGCACGCACGCACGCACGCACACAGATGCACACGCACACGCACACACACACACACACACACACACACACACGTAACTGTCTCCTTTCCCTCGAAACACATGCTTACATCATGTCTCTCATATCTTCATGATGTCACTCAACCTCTCTGGAGAACAGACTTGTGGTCCCTGTTGCTGTCATGTCACCGGCCTTTATGACGCCAGTGGCATGTCAACAGAGACCTGTCACCGGCCGTCCGGACGCCTGTGGCATGTCAACAGAGACCTGTCACGGGCCCTTTGAAGCCCTTTGACAAGTCTCTGTTGACGGGGCACAGGCCTTCAGAAACGCTTTAGGCCTTTAGAACGCCTGTCACGGCTCAACAGAGACCTGTCACAGGCGAAGGTTATTACAGTTTAGAATTTTCATTTAGTTTTTGATTATGTTTATCAGTTTCAGTTAACACATGCCTGCCTGCCAAAGACGCAGATGTGCGTTCTACTTTATCCATCACATGCCCGCCAAGAACGCAGATCTGTGTTTTTTTTTTCAAATTCCACAAGGGGCGCTCTTAACACAGCTTAGGAATGATCTCCCGTCACTCAGAGAAGCAATAGACGGATGTGACTTCCGTCCGCCCCAACGTTAGGATTTTTAGAAGAACACTTCTAACTCAGTTAAAAAAAAATTGTGATGAAAACCACCCATTTTCGTGGGGCACGGTGGCGCATAGAGGCGGCTGTTCGTTTACCTCATCCGGTCCTTTTTTGGCCAATCGCGGTGCTCCCCCGCGTCCACATGTCGCCAATAAAAATCCACCCGATCCACTTGTTGCCAATGAAATCGACGGGGGGGGGCCCCCGTCGATTTGTTACCAATCAAAACGCTCCCGTCACCCGTCCGTTTGTTACCAATAAAATAGCCCTCCTGCCCATTTTTCCCCCTCCCTCCCCCGTTCAAAACAAACACTCCACCGTCTTTGCAGTTTGCTGATCCGGTCTGGGTCTAAAGCGGATACGGAAACGGTACTTGCATTAATGTGTGGGTACAAATTACCGCATACGGTAGGCGGGCTCTAGGGCTCTAGACAGGATCTGAGCACAGAGCAGCAAATAGAAACCACGCAGTGTAAAACACTGCGGTGACCTGAGAATGAACCACCTTTATCTGGATGCAGCTTTCCGACGTGAAAAACAAACAATTGCCACTTGAGATCTTTGATGAATGGACACTTGCTGACACAGGTATTGTCATCCTCTGAGTCTGAAGATGTTTTGTTGCACAAAAGTAGTACTTTGATACTTTGATATTTTTAAATGGGTTTAGTAATAAAAAAACGGTTTTGGACATACAAGGTATCCACTCAACAGCGTATGTATATATTTGTTTTATAGATTTAAAGTATATTTACTTTTCATGCCGTTGAATACCTTTTTTTAACTTAGTGAATGTTATACTTTTACCTCAAGGAGCCAGATTACTTCAATGTGTTACATGCATTCCTCTATTTCCCTGCTCCACTAGTACATTACTGTTCAATGAGTTATTTGCTGTACATTTTCCTCTGGAACAATGTTCTGAGACTTGAGATGAATCTTGTTTGATCCCCATTGGAGGAGAGATAAGTTCAGATGTCATAATATTCAAGATGTTTATTTATTACATCTCATACAGAGTAAGATAAAATAAAAATAAGTAGTAAAACGTGTGTAGATTTATCATAATGGCAGCAGCATTAGTTAGAATGAAATACAAGGTAGGCCTACATCTAAGTAAATGTGTTCCAAACCAAGATGAAATAATAGTTTAGATATATCTAGATATCTATATATATCTAATAGATAATAAATAGACTGATCTGCATTTGAGGTTGATCTCTGAATAAGTGAAAATAATTATGTACAGTCTAACAATAAATATAAAATGTACAGTGAATATATACATTTATATATACTGTAGTCTGTAGTGTGTACATCACCAGTGAATATATGAATAGATCTACAATATAATAAGTCATGAATGAAGTACAGTCTCTGAAGGGTTATGCTTAACAGGCATCTGTCAAAGTTTGCCAACGTAGGCCTACATATTGTAATAACACAATTGTACAAATAGGTTAGGTGATGGTGAGAAAAGCGATTTCTTGGTCCATTTAGATCAGTGATGTCAAACTTGTGATCCACGGGCCATTTGCGGCCCGCGAAGGGGTCCAATGCGGCCCGCGACATGATTTAAAAAAAGCTAATTTATACTACCTCTAAAGACGTCACCAGCAGCTTCTTCAAACATTCACCCCTCCCCCACTTAGCTAGCTGATGGCCCGGCCGTAGAGAAGCTTTGTCTCTCCCCAGCTGTGGAATGTTGGCGCTGATTGGCATAGTTAACAGTCTATTCAACTTGATTGATTGATTGATGTACTTTATTTAGTAAGACATGAGAACATCAGTACATGGAAGTACAAATTCACAATACAAGGTCTACTAAACTGGGAGACTCATTAAGCACTGAGCTTGTTTAAGATGAGATCCCCATGCACACAAATCATGATGACATGAGACAGACAGATATACACACTACTATACAGAATGTCATACAATCAGCTTACAGGTTACTGGTATGAAGAGTGAAAAAAATGTACAAGAGAAGAAAAATAAATAGGGGGGGGGGGGGGTAGGTTAAGACTTAGACAGGGGCCATTTTCGAGTTGCAGCCTCCTGAAGGTGTATCTTTAAATCAAATCAAATCAAATCAAACTTTATTTATAAAGCACATTTAAAACAACAGAAGCTGATCAAAGTGCTGTACAGGGTTGAGTCAAACGAAGAATCAACGCATCAATAAGCGCCCATTGGCGCACAGACAAATACAGTGCATTATTAGGACACAATAGCAGCAGATCAAGGACAATTAAAAGCCAAAGAGAATAAGTGGGTTTTTAGGAGGGATCTAATAACCCCAATGGACTGGGCAGAACGGATGGGGAGAGGGAAGTCGTTCCAAAGCGTGGGGGCGGCAGCAGCAAAAGCGTGGCCACCCCTGGTCCTTTTATTGGTCTTTGGGACGATCAGTAGGGACTGATCAGCGGACCTTAGGGCCCTGGCTGGAATGTATGGATTGATGAGCTCAGCGAGGTATAGTGGAGCAAGCCCGTGTTGAGATTTAAAAGCAAATAAAAGGACCTTAAAATTAATTCTAAAATTGACAGGGAGCCAGTGAAGTGAGGCCAGGACAGGACTGATGTGCTCACGTCTTTTTGTGCCGGTGAGAAGGCGAGCCGCAGCATTTTGGACCAGCTGTAGGCGCCTGACAGATGATTGCTCTAAGCCAGTGTAGAGGGAATTGCAATAGTCCAGTCGTGAGGAAATGAAGGCGTGAATGGCTATTTCTAGTTGTTGTCGGGGAAGATAGGCCTTAACTTTGGCGAGGAGTCGGAGTTGGAAGAAACTAGCTTTTACCACGGAACTGATGTGTTTATCAAATTTGAAGGCGCTATCCAGAATTACACCAAGGTTTTTGGCAGAGGAGCAAATATTGGATATGAGGGTGTCCGGGATGTTGGGGGGTGTGACGGTGTTGTGGCCAAATAGTATGATTTCAGTTTTGTTTTGATTGAGTGTGAGGAAGTTATTGTCCATCCATGTTGTAACATCCTGTAAACAGTCGAGTAGTGGTTGAAAGGAGTTGTTTGAGTCCAGTTTGATGGGTAGATAGATCTGGACGTCATCGACATAGCAATGGAAGGAGATATTATGTGTGGAGAAAATGGGCCCGAGGGGTAGCATATACAGCAGAAATAATATTGGGCCTAACACGGAACCCTGGGGGACCCCGCATGTGAGGGGGGCCGAGGGTGATGCGAATTCCCCCAGTTTAACAGAAAAGGTCCTATCAGACAGGTACGACTTGAACCAGGACAGGGCTGTGCCTGTGATACCAACCTGGTGTTCAAGGCGTGACAGGAGAATCCTGTGATCGACAGTGTCGAACGCCGCTGAGAGGTCGAGGAGCACAAGGATGGCGGGGGTACCGGTATCAACAGTTAAAATTAAATAATTAAAAACCCTAAGGAGAGCTGTCTCGGTACTGTGGCCTGGTTTGAAACCTGACTGGAATTTCTCATGGAGGTTGTGGGTAATTAAAAATGACTGTAGTTGGGCATAGACTACCTTCTCCAGAACTTTCGAAAGGAAAGGTAGCTGGGAGATGGGTCTAAAATTGGATAAAACGGAAGGATCAAGGTTTTTCTTTTTGAGAAGGGGATTTACAACAGCGTGCTTGAAGGCAGCCGGGACAAAACCAGAGGTGAGGGAGCAATTGATGAGTGATAAAACACTTGGGCTAACAGCACCAAGGACTTCTTTGAGGAGCCGGGGGGGGGATGCTGTCAGAAGGGCAGTTAGTTGAGCGAAGGTGCATAATTGTATCATTGAGGTAGGACAGAGTGATTGGCTGGAACTGATCAAAAGTGACAGGGCACAGGGAGGTAACAGGGTCTGTGGTGGTGGAAGTGTGTGCTGACCTAAGGTCAGAAATCTTGTTAATGAAAAATTGTTGAAATTTTACACAGAGGGCGAGTGAGGGTGCGATGGGAGGTGCTTCACGGGGGTTAGTGAGGGAGTTAAAGATGTTGATGAGGACTTGGGGTTTATGGCTATTTATTGTGACAAGATCGGAGATGAATTTGGTTTTGGCAGCTTTCACTGCCGTCTGGTAGTCAGAGAGGTGATTGCGTAGGATATCTAGGGATATATGGAGTTTGTCCTTTAGCCATTTTCTCTCAGCACGTGTGTGCGTGTGCGGCAATAAAATTGGTGAGCGGTCGGAGATGCATGGGATGAAAAAGACGTCAGTGATGGAGACAGTTACCCCGAATGACAGTACAAGGTCTAATGTGTGTCCCTTTTCATGTGTTGGGACGGTGATGGATTGGGTGAGATTAAAAGACTCGAGGAGGTTTAAAAAATCTTTGACAAGGGGACGAGACTCACAACAGACATGAATATTTATATCACCACAAATGTAACCATGTAATCATAATTAATCATGGCCCAGGATAAAAAGTCACTAAAATCATTAATAAAATCATTATTGTACTTGGGTGGTCGGTATACCACAGCACACAGTACAGGGGAGGACAGGTTCAGCTTCAATAGCTGAATCTCGAAGCTGGAGTAACTGGTCTCAGATTGGATCATTTGACACTTGAGGTTAGATTTGAGGACTGTTGCTAGACCCCCGCCAGTGCGGGAGTTTCGGGGGGAGCTAAAAAAGGAGCAATCAGGGGGGAGGAGATCGGAAAAAGGTGTATTGTCGCCATAATGTGTCCAGGTTTCGGTCAATAACAGAAAATCAAGATTGCGGGAGATGAAAAAATCTTTTAGCCAGCCAGTCTTAGTTGTTGTTATTGATCTTATATTAAGGAGAGCCATCTGGAGGTTAATGGTAGGGCCAGGTAAGGCAATAGCGCGTCTAAGCGGGCGGAGGTGAGGGAGGCCAACCCCACGTCTAGGGGGTATGGATCTCATGAAATTTCTGTGGCTGATTAAGACAGGGATGTGGGAAGGATGGGTGGGAAGGGTTAAATTAACAGGCGTCTCATTGGGAGTTTTAATAGCATTATTAGTATTGAAAAAGGGAGGTGAGTGATGTGGTCCGAGCCCAATAGAGAGAGGACTGGAAAAATGGTTGGAGCTGATGTGCTGGGAGCTAGGACAATAGCTAAGAGAGGAGGCGTCGGACGGGGTGTGATGACGTATGTTTACGGCCAAATTAGCTGCCAATGCTTGAGGGCAGTTTTGAAAGGGTAGTTTTTTAGGGCAGTTTTGAAAGTGAGGAGGGTGTTACACTCCTTTACTCCTTTTGGTAGGGCATTCCACCTTTTTGATGAATAGCATGAGAACGAGTTCATTCCCTTTGTTGAGCCAAATCTGTGTTGAACATGATTAGTGGAGCTGCCTCTGGTGTTATGATTGTGGACTTCATTAACATTTTGGAAGTATTTAGACTACATATACAGGGGGATCCCAATGTTGTGGTGTATCTTGAAGACCAGGCCCATAGCAGGTTGCTGTACTCTGTCATCAACCCTAAGCCATCCAATCCTAGCAAAAGGAGCAGGGGTTACTACTAGTTGAGTTGTGTTGGCTATACTCTTCTCTGTCTCTCTGTCTCTCTGTCTCTCACTCTCACTCTCACACACACAGTGTTATCGACACAATTAAGCAGAGAGAGACAGACTGGACAATGGACTCATAAACACACTGAACCCCCACTGTCTGTGTGTGTGTGTGAGTGAGTGAGTGAGAGGGCAGCATTGCAAGAAAACTAATAGGTGACACATAATAGGCATTAAGTTATATTATGACATTGACAAGTTGGTTAAAGCAAAGAGATGTCAGGTGTCTGGAGGCAGCAAGTGATTTAGATGAAATTTCATGCTGGCTACACCATCTAAAGTTGCCATTTTGGATATTTTTAAAAACATAATAATGGTAATAGGTAGTTTAAAGCATTAATCATATTATTGTGATTCATTGATATTTTCCTTACTTCATCACTTCAATAAAAAGACTGAGTTTGATAGTTTGAAGCACTCAGGCCAACATAAACAAGGAGTAATGACTCTCCAGTCATTGTGACTGGAGAGCTAGGACGTGGCTTCTGTGTTCATGATCTGAGAAGGATACTGGAGGAAAGACACAGAAGTAGTGCTGTCAAAGTTAGTGCGTTTTTGACACATTAGCACATGAGCGAATTAACCGCGTTTTGATTTTTCTCGCATTAATCGGCCATTTAGAGGCATCCATAGGTCTCAGATTCATATGGGCTTCCTGATCTGAACATTCCCTCTGTGCATCTAAACCAATCACTGCAATTGGGGGGCGGGATATACGGAAATTTCAACCAATCACATAGAGTTTTGAATGTTCACAGCCCCTTGCCGGCACTCTGTTACCACTCCCCAGCCCGTCCACACAGAAGCCAGAGGGAGCGAGAGACAGCTGACACTCTATCCGCTCTGCGAAGCTCATTTCCCGGCCACAAGCATTTAGAAGTTGGCTTGTGTCTCTTCCAAAGTACCGGCGTTTCCTTGGCTTCGCTGTTGACAAAATGAACTTGAAGCTGGGCTGAATGAATAAGGAAACACCGCGGAACGTTGGAATGAGTTTGGAATGTCACAACAACATCTCGGTGGCACCACGCAGCCAACTTTAGGACGACACCCCCGAACCTCGGAATGAACGTCATATTGTATTTTGGCATTAAAAGTGAACTTCTGCACCTGGCTTTTGATGTTAACACTACAGTGTCATACTTTGACAAGCCCCCAGCCCCCCAGCTTAAAATAACACGTGTGTGTGTGTGTGTGTGTGTGTGTGTGTGTGTGTGTGTGTGTGTGTGTGTGTGTGTGTGTGTGTGTGTGTGTGTGTGTGATCAAATGGGCTGTATTAGACTCTTTGTACTGTAAACAGTGTGTGTGAGACACAGAGAGGGAGAGAGAGAATAAAATGTCTGTCTTGACGTTTTAGACTGTAAGAGAGAGAGAGAGAAGGTTGGTATCATTATAACAGATCTGCATCTGTATAAGAGTGGCATGTATTTGTATTAAATCTGATGGGATAATATACACTTAATAGCCCACATTGCCTTCATTATAAGGCTCAAATTATGTTTTGCGGCTCCAGACAGATTTTGTATTTATGATTTGGTCCACAATGGCTCTTTTGACATTTAAGGTTGCTGACCCCTGGTATATAGCAACAGTTTTTCATCACGTAATCAAATGGGCTGCCTTAGACTCTTTATACTGTAAACAGGGGAGTCGTGTTATAAGAGTGGCACTTCTTAAAAGTTACAATTATCAACATCTTGTCAATGTTCCAAATAAAAATAATGAAAAGATGCAGCCTGCAGACATATTTCCTTAATAGGGAATTGTGTTATTTAGTTAATCAGAGAATAACACAGAGAATAACACTATCAACAATTGACATAATCAAGGTTCAGTGCTTGTTTGAGGGTTACTAGCATCAGTGTTCAACGAAAGACTTCCATTACTGCAAGGGACCTCCTGAATTCTGATAACAAACTTTTAAACTACGGTAGCCATTGTAAATATGAAATGATTCAATACTGAACAACTGCATGGCCCTTTTCTCACCTAAAATATGATCAGAAACAGTTGTTTTTGTTGCCTGGAACAAGGGTCTTTTAATTCCTGCGCGTGTCAAGATGGACAGAGCTAGACCCAACACCCATGTTTGAGTTGTCAACAGCAGATGATACATAAATTCTACAAGTTGGCCTATTGATTCTGTCATCTATGTTATTTCTATGGTTGGGTGTCTACAAAGCACCAACCCATATACCACCATAATAATCAAGTGATTTATTCTCTTCCTGGGGAATCAGACACAATTCCCAAAGACATTACTTTCAAAGTTTACAGTCCATGCTAATGTTGTGTACTATGAATTTGTTTTAAAATACAAAATGACTGTCCTTGTTTGTCAGGGCTGGTATGGCATGGTATTGGTATGGTATCAAGACTCATGAAGAAGAACTTTTGCTCTTAGATCCTACGAGAACACGAGAGACAAAGAGACCTCAAGAAGGTCCAACAGGATCTTGTTGAGATCACAAATGGAACTGAATTTGACTCCTGGTGAATTTCACCATGAATCTTAAAATTATATATATATATATATATATATATATATATATATATATATATATATATATATATATATATATATATATATATATATATATATATATATATTAATTCCAAATATAAATGGAACTAGGTACAATAGTTAACCTTGATTAACTCAATCCTTCATTGATTCTTACTTTGCTGTTGGAGTTGCTGTCTTCCTTCTCTCAGTGATGCAAATGTAACTTTGCTTAATCAGGTCACATGATCCCTTCACAGCATTTATAATTAACGGCCTCTCTTCATGTAAATGTAAAAGATAGATCTCTGACTTCCCCCATTTTGAAGGAATTGCACACTGCAAATATATAAAATGACAGGGAGACACCAGAGATGTGTCAGTGAGCTGGTCCTTGTTGATGAACCTTCATAGCCTGTCTTCATACGTCCTCTGTCTCTCCAGACCCTCATCAGGATTTCAACATTGAAACAGTCAAGACACTGAGACCTCTTTTAGTGACACGTAGGCTAGATGGGAAAGTGTGACCTAACCAGTGACACTTCCTATGAACCCTGTGTATAATACCTTATACAGTAAACATTATAATCTTCTTATAACACTGAAAGAGAACTTATAAATATGCATAATGCTTTATAACAATAATCATAGCACATTATACATAATTTAATATAGACTTTTTCAAGTACCAAAATTACTGGTCACACAAAAAATCAGCATCCTACAGGGGTGGGACGATATGGGTACCTCACGATACGATATGTATCACGATATTAGGCCCACGATAACAATATATATCACGATATCTGAAAATGCCGATATATTGCGATATCACGATATATTGCATGAAATTTCACCAACGATATATCACGATATCTGAAAATATCGATATATTGCGATATCACGATATATTGCATGAAAATTCACCAACGATATATCACGATAGTCCTTGTATTCAATTCATAAACACATAAAATAGCACCAAACAGTTCAAAATCATCATTACACAAATACAGAGTAGAAAAAAAAACGTATCACAAACTTTAAAAAAAAAAAAGATTTTTTTTTTTTTTTTTTTTTTTTTAATATCGATATTTTTCGGGAGGATATCGATTATTTATCGCGGGAGAAAGTATCGCGATATATCGATATATCGATATATCGTCCCACCCCTAGGCTGGGGACACATTTTGTCATGGATGTGTGTCCCCTTGAAGTTTAATCACCTGTGTGGTACAAATTGTAAACTTTTTACTTACCTTACGGTCTTATAGAAATCATGATGAGATCACAAATATATAGATGCAGATTCTAGATGCATGTTACTCAATTGACCTACATTTTCCTTCCTTTTCCATCTACTAAAGATAAGACTGACACTGATTTGTTGCAGTTAGTTAATCAAGTATCATGTACTGTATTCATGATGAGAATGTCAAACTGGGGGGACTCTACTTTGACAAAAAAGGAACTGTGCAATTGTAGTTTGTCTATGATTGCCATTGACAACCAACGTATGGCAGTGTTGATTTTATGAGAAAATCTATTGGGCAACAGAGTTCTAACAAAACAAGCTATAACAAAAACTTACATGAACAGCATTCAGCAATTAATGTACATTATGCTTCATTACTAAATTCATAACTAGCTTTATAAATTCCATTAACTCAATTCAATATAGTATCAAATACTGCACAATGAATAGAAAGTTATATTCACAGGCATAATTGGGAAATGTCAAACAGGAAAAAACGTATGAATCAAATCTAATTAAAATAAGGGTTTGCAATATCAGTGAGTAATGTCAACAGTAATGTAATTTCCAAAAGACATGAAGTTGCGTGATGTATAGTTATCCTAAACTCAGTTTAAGTATTGTCCATTTAACCCTTCCATTATGTTAGGGTAATTTTTTACCCGTTTTCAAGTTTAAATAGGTACAAAGTACCCTTTACATTTCTTTATTGGAACAAGGCTTCATAATATCCTCAGAAACAGCTATTTTAACACAACAAAATGACCACCATTTTAGTTAATTCAGATGGTCTCTATAAAAAAAAACGGTGATATCTGTGGTGTTAAAGGTCAAATATGTCCCGGCAGAGAAGTGTGGCTTAATTCCCCCCAAATTGCCAATATTCAATGTTTGAGAGTGAGAGAAACTTGTCCTCAATATGCATTTAAATAGTAAAATAAAGTTTGGTTTTATGAAAAATAAATGACTTTTTACCTACTATGGTATATGGGTCAATTTTGACCCTTAACACCACAGATGTCACTATTTTTAATAATGTTAACACTTTTTTTAAGTAAAAAAAACTAAAACAAGTATTTTATTTTTGGAAGTGTGTTCTAATATTAATACTCTAATATTAGTCTTATATAGCTATATAACTATCATTATCCATTGTCTTCATTGTAGGAGTGAATTTTTACATTTTTATAATTGAAAACGAGCTATATTGAACGATGAAACCCTAACCCCAAATAATATTTTAAAACGTTTTTAAATGGATATGAATGCATAATAAGTCAGCTATGAGGTGGGGGGGGAAACTAATATTTAATGTTTTTTGAGTATTTTGGGCTGAGTTAAATCAAATGTGACCCATTCACATTTGAGCCGCTAACACCAAAAGTGTCAGCGGGTTTCTAACACAATGCAAGGGTTAAGACACACATTAACTTTTCTAAACGCAAGATACTATTTGTTAACACACAAACCAAGCAGGTGGTGCTGTCTTAATGAAGCCTAAATGTGAGAGTTGTTACTATTACTCAATAACTTACTTATTACACGTATTTCCACTGATAGGTTCTCCCTGCAATCAAAACACAGTTAAAGAACCACCTCAACGATCAGGAGGGCCGTCTAATAATTGTCCTGTCTTCAGGTGAGTGATGGAGTCTCAGTCAAGTTACGTATACTCTGCCTATTTCACCATCATGCATGTCAAATGTCCCGCAATAGTTGTCTGTCGAGGCTAACATGAACAAAATTGCCAATACGCTAAATAACACAATTTATTGTTACGGAAAAAGATCTACAGACCGATCTGTTAATCATTTTTTTATTTGGATCATTTGTAACCTTTAAGAAGTACCACTCTTATAAAACGACTCCCCTGTTTACAGTATATTACAGCCCATTTGATTACATGATGAAAAAATGTTGCTGATTGAGTTTAGAACATAATATGTCTCATATGAATATCTGTTCTTATAATGATACCCCCCGTCTTACAGAGTAAGAAAGACACAAGACAGAAATGGCTTCCACAAGTACGTACTCCCTCAAACACACACACACACACACACACACACACACACACACACACACACACACACACACACACACACACACACACACACACACACACACACACACACACTAAGAATGTTTATCATCCATAATCATATCCTTTTTTTTCATATCATTGAAGGATATCGGATGGTGATGGTTGGAAAGACTGGAGCTGGAAAGAGCGCCACTGGAAACACCATCCTGGGTTTTGAAGCATTTGAATCTGCATTCAACGCTGAATCTCACACAGTAGACTGTAAGAAGAAAAGCGGTGTAGTGAATGGTAGAGAGGTATCTGTTGTTGATACGCCAGGATTGTTTGACACCAGAGTTAAGGAAGCCATAGTCGTTGAAGAGATAAAACAGTGTATATGTTTTGCTGCTCCTGGTCCCCATGTTTTCCTGCTTGTGATCAGACTGGGAAGATTCACAACAGAGGAGCAGATAACGGTGAAAATTATTCAGACGTTATTTGGTGAAATGTCAAACAAATACACCATGATTCTCTTCACTGGTGGTGACCAGTTTAAACTTGACAAAGGTGAAACAGTTGAAAACTTTTTGAAAATGAGTTCAACACTACAAGAACTGATCAGAAAATGTGGCGGTGGCTATCATGTCTTCAACAACGGAATCAAGGATCCCTCTCAGGTCACTGAGCTGCTGCTGAAAATCGACTTGATGGTGGATGTTAATGGAGGAAGCTACTACACCACTGGGATGTTCCAAGAAGCAGAGAGAGCAATACGGGAAGAGCAACAGAGGTATCTTAAAGATAATGAAGGGCCGAGATATAAAGAGCTGGAAAGACAGATGAAAAGACATGTACGGGAGGCTCTGATACAAGCACAGACAGAGTTGAAAAGAAAACATCAAGAAGAAGCCAGAAAGCAAGCTGAAACAAATAACCCCTTCCTTTCAAGCAAGAATGATGGCGTACTGAAAGCAGCAAAGGCGCTTGTAGCGATGGAGAGAGCTGCAACTACAGCAAAAATGGGCGGGGGGGAATGCAAGATCCAATGAATGACAAAGCTTCAGTGAGATATACCAACCACTGTATATCCAAGTCAAGAAATCCACATGTTATTTAGAGGAAAATTGGAAAATTGCATGTTGTGTCATGAAGAGAAAATAAATGTAGCATATTTGTTTATTTGTTTGAAAGAAGAAGACTGTTTTTAAAATAACCTGTAATGTTATAATAAAATGATAAAGGTTTGACCACTACAGCTGTTCTTAGTTAGCCTGGTAAACCCTCCCTCCGGAAATCTCATTTCCATTTGATTTCAGGAGTGAGTCTGGCCTGATCCGCCTTTCTGCAATATTGGCTGTGCTGGAGTTGGGCGGGAGTAATACCGTTGACTGACAACCCCTTCAGCCAATGATAATTTTTCCCCTTCAGCCAATCAGCAGTTCACCAGTCTTTTTTTTTTTTTTTTTCTAAATTTTTATCCCACGATTTTGTAACCCTATTTTTTACACCCAGTGCTAATTGTCTATGTAATCCTGGGCACTACCTTCCCTCTGCCAACCTAGGGAGGCCAGGGCCGAGCTCATGCCTCCTTCAATGCATGAGAGCCAACTGACCTTCTTGTCACCTGACAGGGGAGAGTTTCCCTGGTTGGACGTAGCGCGTGGAAGGAACACGTTATTCCAACCAGTTCCCTTCCCCTCCATCAGGCGCCCCGGCTGGCCAGGGGGAGGCAGTATAGTGACCAGGATTACTGCATGTTTTTGTGAGGGTACCTACCCTAGGAGACACGGGGAGAACATGCAAACTCCACACAGAAAGGCCCTTTCGCCAACCCCACCTAGGGTATGGGCACTGATGACGCGGAGGAGAGAACACGCCCCCAGCGCCCACAGCGTCCCCTGCGGGAATCGAACCAGTCTTAATGTGACGCAACGGGACTTTTGAGACAGCCATGCCCAAAATGGGTTGCCTTATTCGGATACATGGGTGTCACTGCCCGCCCCTACCGGTTCTCTAAATTTTTATTTTTAAATAGGCTTTGTCATGATTAATTGACCACATATATGAAGTTAAACAACTAAATTCTATCCAAACGATATCTTATAAGTAAATTCCGTGCCTCAAAATAGAAGTTAGAGAGCTTTTTGAAGTAAAAAAATAGCGGAGAATATAGCGGACAAGAAAAAGATGGCTGCCGTTCGTGTTTTGGGCTCACTCGAACTCGCCACCTGATTGGCCAACGTAAGCTGTCAATCACAGAACAATGAGCGACGACGCTGATAGGCTCGTCCGTTTGGCGTACACAGCCAATATTGCAGAAAGGCGGATCAGGCCAGACTCACTCCAGGAATCAAATAGAAATGAGATTTCCGGAGGGAGGGTTTACCAGGCTAGTTCTTAGTGTCTTGTATGAACATGCATAAGGTTTGAGCACTTTCTGTGGATGACAATAAAATAAAATAATGGATAAGAAATACATGAACAAACAAGCAAATATATTAATTAGTATATCATTAATATCAATATTCAATATACTGTAGATTAATTCGTCCTAATTTAACTCTAAGAGTGTACCCGTACAGGTCCATTTGGGTAAATTTGTCCACTCTCACCCTGCTCTCTCACTGACAGTGGCAACAAGCTACAAAGTGGCATTCAATTTCCAACAGTAGCTGGGCCTCTGCAACACTGTTCAGAATCAGAATTTTTATTGGCCGGGTTTCCCAAAGCGATTTCAGGACGTGCGACGTCCGTAGCTTACGCAGCTGCGTAAGAGCCTCCACGCTGCTGCGCATTAGCAACCCCGCTACGCAGTACCTTCATTAGCTGCAGCTGGTTGTGCGTTACATGCTATCTAACTGGCTCCAGGAAACACGTCGTAGGCAACTCTATGGTCGTAGGTTCTCAAGAACACGGCGTTACGTGTATGCCAATCTGGCTTCGGGAAACCGCACGTAAGACCTCCTGGACGAAGTAATTTAGAAGCTTCGTCTACATAGTGCTGTCCTACGCAGCAGTTTGTTACGAGCGCCGCGTCCGAGATGATGCTGAGATAAACAGGTAAATGCAGAATGTCCCATTTCACAAGTTTAATGTATACAAATACTTTGAAAATTGTAGATCTACAAGCTCACAACACACGTGTTGTGAACTTGTAGATCTGCTATTTTCAAAATATTTATGCAAGTAAATTAATTAGAATAACATTCGATTGTGGGTTAATAAGGCCTACATATTAAGTAGGATCGCTCACGTGCACGTGTATGTGCGAGCGTGTGCATGCGCGCCTGATGTTGCACAACATTCTAGCAATACTATAAAATACGAGTGTCAGAATTGACAAGGCAAGGAATAAATATAATGGCAACAGAATAAGAATAAAAACAAGGTTAAAACTAGAAAATGTGCTCCTCGGAGCACAAGTCTCCGCCAGCAGACCCGTGCTATTTTAATCAAATGAAATCACTTACCCTATCTTTAACCATAGTTCTCTAGGAATGTTATAATTCTTACTTAAAATAGAACACGGACGGGTGATTTGTACTGGAAGGTACTGTTCCAATCAAGATTGATTGATCCTGTCTTACCTCACTTCAAAAAATAAAATGGCTTTTTGAAGTGACACACCTATTTATAGGATTTTATTTCGTCATGCGTCCCTCTAGCCAATCAAAAGCATTGGTGTCAACATATTGTCACGTGTCACGTGGAGCTTGACCAATGTTAGCTTGGCTAGGGGGGGGGGGGGACACACAGCGGGACGGAGCGAAAACATACTCTCCGCCTCCGGCGGAGACAATAACACTTGACCATAGGAGCAATTAATCCTTGGAATTATTCAGTAGCACTGTTATCTTATACTACTATATAATTGACAAAAGCTCCGAAAGTTCGTCCGGGGTAAGCAAGCACAGGATCACTCCATTTGCCCCGAAACTTGCCACAGACTGTTGATCAGAGCTATGGCTATGTTTTAGGCACCTAATGTTGATGTCCTCAAGTATAGTCACTGATTCTTCAGAATTGTGGCCAAATCATGTCCTACCAAAACATTTCAAATTATTACTTACTAGATGTCACATCTAGGCCCGATCCGAGGTTGGTCCAGACAGCACTGGCCTAGTCACTCTACACACACGTCATGCGAAGTCCGGCCCCTCTGGCCTCTCCTCTCCTCTTGGCTCCTCTCCTCTCCTCTCCCCGCTTTGCTTTGCGGCCCTAACCTCTAGTCCCAACCTCGTTCATTAGGCCGCCTGTACTGTGGGTAACCATGGCCATCATGAGGCAGTCGAGTGTTGTCACAGAAGTCTTTAGGGAAGCTGTTATTGATCATGCAGGGGCTGTTAGGGTTGGCTGTCCCACAGGGTCCATGTAGCATGGATTGACGCAGAGTGGCTCCTTCTGTGGGTCAGGTATGTCTGCTAGTACACCGCCACTCTTTGAGTTTGCCGTAATTGTGATAAAGAGGTCAAACTTCCTGTATATGGTTGCTATGGCAACCTGCCATATCAGGCTGAGGGTCTGATAGGCAAATCAAAGAATCAATCAAGCCGAGAGTCTGATCACTGATCGAGGTGGGGTAAGATGCCTAAAACATAGCCATAGCTCTGATCAACAGTCTGTGGCAAGTTTCGGGGCAAATGGAGTGATCCTGTGCTTGCTTACCCCAGACGAACTTTCTGAGCTTTTGTCAATTATATAGTAGTAAGAAAGATTAACGCACTAATTTAAAAAAAAAGTTGGGTGAAAATATATTCTTAAAGGATGTATTTATATGAAATAGGCTACATACGATGTATACAATGTTTTGGTCTGGTTTCCTTTTTTTGTTTTTTACATTTAAACTTGCCCGCTGTTGCTGTTGAATGAAAAAATATAACATTTTGTCAACTCTGGTCTAATAGTCAACACTTTTATGAGAGAGAGAGAGAGAGAGAGAGAGAGAGAGAGAGAGAGAGAGAGAGAGAGAGAGAGAGAGAGAGAGAGAGAGAGAGAGAGAGAGAGAGAGAGAGAGAGAGAGAGAGAGAGAGAGAGAGAGCAAGAGCACAGACGGGGTACAAAACATAGATTAGATCACCAGTGAATATAGATCTACAATATAATAAGTCATGAATGAGGTACAGTCTCTGAAGGGTTATGCTTAACAGGCATCTGTCAAAGTTTGCCAATGTAGGCCTACATATTGTAATAATACAATAGTACAAATAGGTTAGGTGATGGTGAGAAAAGCGATTTATTGGTCCATTTAGATGGTTAAGACAATAAGGATTTTTTTTTAAATTCATTGCTGGGGTTTATTTCACGGCGTAGGTGGCGATCGAACCCACGACCAGCCCCGACCTTTGGATCCTCACCAAGCATACCTGAAATTGACAAAGTCCCAATTTTCATTAATCTATCGTGTATACTCATAAAGTACTTGGATGAATCACTGGGGAGAAGCACAAGAAGACGGGCCTGTTGCATTTTCCATCTTTTCCACGTTTGTTTTCTTTTTCTTTCTCTCTTTCTTCTCTTATTTCTCCTTCCCCCTTTCCCCCCTCTCCTCTTCCATTTTTCCCCCTCTTCCCCCCCTTGGTAGGCGTATGTTCCCCAGCCCCCTAGGTGGGGTTGGTGAAAGGGCCTACTCTGTGTGGAGTTTGCATGTTCTCCCTGTGTCTCCTAGGGTAGTTAATACCCTCACAAAAACATGTAGTAATCCTGGTCGCTATACCGACTCCCCCATGACAGCCGGGGCGCCTGATGGAGGGGAGGGGAAGGGAACTGGTTGGAATAACGTGTTCCTTCCACGCGCTATGTCCTACCGGGGAAACTCTCCCCTGTCAGGTGACAAGAAGGTCAGTTGGCTCTCATGCATTGAAGGAGGCATGAGCTCGGCCCTGGGCTCCCTAGGCTGTGGGGGGAGTGTAGCGCCCAGGATCACTTAGAAAATTGGCACCGGGTGAAAAAAATTAGTTGCAAAATCATGGGATAAAGAATTTAGAGTTAAGAAAAACACCCATTTTCAACGTCCATAGCCCCAAAATGGAATATTATTGTTCCAGTGGATACACGGATCCCTCCCCCAACCCACGGAGACGTTTTTTTTTATACAACGTGGCTTCCACGGTGTTTCAAATATCGTCTATTTAAGGTAATTACGCTGGCAAGGGGATACAAAAAACGATGTTTCATATCTTGGCGGGTAATGTGTTAAATTACATTAGTTTTAATTTGTTTTTAAAGTGTGGCTGCTAGTTTAGATACGTTTTAAAAATCGACTGAAAGCAAGAGTGAAGAAATAGGTCTTGAGCTGTGCTTTAAAGCTGTCCACAGAGGCTGTCTGTCTGTCTTAGGTGTAATAGTGTCTCGCAATACCATGATGACTGAAATGTAGGGATTCTCTGGAGCCCTAAGCTCAGACAAACAGGCCTGTTTCTAGACAGTCCCTGATTCCATGACCCCTTAGAATGACCTGTTATGAAAAATAATAAATAAAGACAATTATTCTACCATCGTATTATATACTAAGGGACCTTTAAAGCCTAAAGTTGCTCCAGCGGGGGGGGGGGGGGGGGGGGGGGGGGTCTGTCTGTCTGTCTGTCTGTATTATGGTACCCACAAGTATTGTGCAATTTGAGAAGCAGACATTGTGAGGACCATGTTCCTGGTTCCTGGTCCTCACAAGCAGAACGGTTGTGTTATGGTTAAAAAACATTGTTAAAGTTACACTTACAATTAGGAAAATATTCAGGTTAGGATTATACCTTTAGAGGTTATGTTTAGGGGGTTGGGGTTACTGTATGTATCCCTTATTTATAATTAGTTGCGAGCCTGTGTCACACAGTGAAAATAGCCGATCTACAAGCACATGACTCGTTGTGAGCTTGTAGATTGTCAATTTTCGACTTTAGGGTTAAAAAAAGATTGCATTCATAAATGTGTGTGTGTGTGTGTGTGTGTGTGTGTGTGTGTGTGTGTGTGTGTGTGTGTGTGTGTGTGTGTGTGTGTGTGTGTGTGTGTGTGTGTGTGTGTGTGTGTGTGTGTGTGTGTTGGAGAGGGAGTATTATGTCTATAGATATGCATCTATCTGCCCGTGTTTCATATTAAACTGATAAAGTCTTTGATCCATGAATTAAATAAAAACTGATAAAGTCTTTGATCCATGAATTAAATAAAAACTGATAAAGTCTTTGATCCATGAATTAAATAAAAATAATGATTGCCTTAATTTAATCTCATTTGTTCAGATGAAAGGCACGTGTGGTGGCGACCCACACAGCAACACATGAGCAGTGCTTACAACCGTCACGGCCCGCTGTGGTTTTGCATTTGCATTTTGTACCTCCTTTTTGTTCTTCATGTTTTGCGTATGTTATCATAGAAGCCTTTATTCTTGCATTACAATTATGCAAAGGACAATGTGATGTCATCGGTGCCCTTTACCTGCAACTGAAGCCCTGTGATCGCTCTCCTGTAAGCCTGCACGTCCGGGGTGGGAGGCCTGATCCGCAGCAGCATGTCGTGGCGTGGAAAGCCTTGCTTACAATTTATGGATTTCAGTCGTTAAGTCTAGCGGAATTAGAAACGCTCAAAAGATCAGCAAAACCTTGACTCAGATACAATGTTAAGTGATAATAGAAAGATTTATTTACAGCACTGTAACAGTCACACAACATACACATACATCCTACACCAGCAAAGCACACAGTTAGACTGACTTGCTCTTCTCTGACGGTCCGCTCATAATTGGCTACAGGAAAACAATCATTCATTTGATGTCTTCTCCTGAGCTTGCTGGTGCTAAAACATATCTCTTCTACTGGCAGCTGTGACCTTCCGACCTGAACTCCCTATTCCGGCCTTATCAGCTGGTGTTGTAGGCCCTGTTCTGCAGCTCTCAAACTCAAGCTAGCAACACAGACTAATCGATGCTAAGCCATATAATATAATAATATAAATTTGCTTCATCAGCAGGCACATTCGAGGCCCAGATGAACGGCCCCAGTGACGGCCCAGGACAGCTAGTCAGCAACAAGGTTGGTCTTGTCAGCGACATGACGTATGTCCGTGGTGAACTCCGAGATGTAGGAGAGCTGTTGGCGTTCAGCCACCTTGGCCATGGCAAAAGCCAGCGAGCAGCATGTGGTCTAACAAACGCCGTGAATGGGCAAGCGGCAGGAACCGGAAGTGACGGACAGCCAGGTTGAGGCCTGGGAGCTCCCGATCAAAAGCGCTGTACTTGCGCTCGCCGGGACGCAGCTGTCGGCTAAATAAATCGAGCCCTCCACCCACTGCTCGTGCACAGTGCACGGTGCACTGCACCGACGGCATAGTCCGAAGCATCAGTGGTGATGGGAACTCCGGGCAACGCCAGCATTGTTGCATCAGCTAGAGCAGTGGTTCTCAAACGTTTTCATGTCGAGGACCCCCAAGTTGACACATATTAGCCCGCGGACCCCCATTTGAAAAGATATGCATGCCAGGGACCCCCTTAAGAGAAGATTTTTACTGCTCCAGCAGTGATTCTCAACCATTTTAATTTCAAGGACCCCCAGTTTGACATGCATTAGGGCTACGGACCCCCATTTAATGGCGTTTCTATCTCTGGAATCCCAATTTATACAGTAAAATCAATTATAATTTAACTCAGAGAGTGTACAAATGGAACCAAATGGACCCTAACGGGTCCATTTGGTTCCATTTGTACACTCTCTGTACAAATGGACCCTAACGGGTCCATTTGGTTCCATTTGTACACTCTCTCAGTTACAGACCCATAAGAGTCCATTTGGTTCCTAACTATCAATCATTTAGCTGGGGACCCCCTGGAAGTCCCTCATGGACCCCACTTTGAGAACCAATGAGCTAGAGCATTCTTTGCAGCCCTGAATGCGCTGTCCCTCTCCGGGGACCAGTCCACAGTGTACCTGGTTGGCTTTGCGTTTAACCCATTAACTGCCATTGACGAATTGACGAGTGTGTGGTGTTTTCGATGGTTTACGCTAGAGGGCGCTGTTTGCCGACCTATGAGTGTTTCTGTTTAATAAAGAGCTGGAGAGACATGGGAGACTCCTTTTACTGAACAAACACTCTATAGCAATGAGTACTATCAGAATATAGAGCTATTTAACACTTATTTTAACCAAAGTAAATCACTTCCCACCTTCCTCGTTCCCCAAAAAACCCTGCCAAATCCCCTGAAGAGCCCATGGTGAATTATGCCCCAAGCGAGTCACTACAGTGCAGAGTTATTGTTTTTGTTATTTTGGCTTTGGTTCGCCCTGACGTCAAGCTTCTTCTTCTACACATAAGTCACTGTGTGCAGCAACACATTGAACATGTATTAGTCTCAGTCACTTGATTTATGTAATTGTGGTGGTGGTGGTGTTTGGGGGGGGGTAGATGTCAAAAATGTAATTTGCTATGGATGACATTACACTAATGCACAGTTGCACACACCCTTGCAAAATTGGATAGGTGCACTGAAGCGGCAAGTGTTACAACTTGGGGGAAGGACTTTTTTCATAGCATTTTTTGGTGGGGGAGGGGGTGGGGGGCATCAATGCATCACCAACATAGAGGTAGGTTTTAAACTGCTGGCCAGAACATCTGGAATGATAGTTACAGTTTGTCGGACATTTGGTAGGCTATTAAAAACAAATGGCCATATCCATCATTTTCAATGCATGCCATGAATGACAGTGAATGAATGTTGCATGCGTTATGGAACTACAATTAGAGTTATAGACAGAGAGTTCAGAGCACACAGCCATCATGTCATTTTGGATCCCACTTTCCTAGTGAGCGAAAGCTGTGTGTGTGCGCACACAAGTATTTTTACTCAATTTAGTAACTTTCAAATGCTTTTACCTAAATGAGTTACTGTTCACAGACTTTGATGACTGTTACATGTTTTTACAAATTTTTACATATTTTAAGTATTTTTACTCCTTTTAAGAAGTGTTACGCCATTTAGGTACTTTAAAGTATTTGTACTCATTTTAAGTATATTTACTCAATGTATGGACTTTCTTTTAAGTACTTTTACTCGTGTGTGTGTGTGTGTGTGTGTGTGTGTGTGTGTGTGTGTGTGTGTGTGTGTGTGTGTGTGTGTGTGTGTGTGTTAAAGTGGCTCATGTGTTGCTCTCCTGTTGGTGTTTAATTAGTGTAACTGGTTGCATCTTTGTGTTGCAATCAGCTGCAGCTGTTGTTGCCGTGCTCATACATATGATATGGACATACAGACCCACACACTGGTGATGGAGTGGTTGGCACCACTCACAAATTGGCACGGCGGCCCTGTCCGTTCTGTTCATGAGGCTATACTGCCCACTCACTATATGCTGGCACATTGTGAGCCTTTTGTGACTTTTCAAACGCAACAAACCAATCGTAGTCCTCATCCAAAAGACCCCTTCCACGGCAGCCAATCAGCGCTGTGTTTCATGCTGTTACGCGATTGGCTCAGTGATACGAGTGACTGTCGTACTCATAGACATATAAAGGTAGACGCCTCCTTCGGCTCTGAGGCATTGGTATCTCGGGTGCCATTTTAGCGTAGGAAAGCTTCCCTGAAGCTTCCGCATGTGTCACAGAAGGGGGCGTTCGGTAGGCCAATCAGAGCCAGGTGGGGGCGGGTCTTTTTGTAACCCAGCTCTTAACCCTTTAAAAGGCAGCAGCTGCGCACTGTGTGCAGCATCCAGTTAGTTGGAACTTTAGTGGGGCGGCGTAGCACGAGGAATCAGCCTAATCGTTACATTTTGCGATGAAAGCGCCAAATTTGGCAGAAGTGTTGATTGATATATTGGAAACAAAACTGGATATTGGGACATCACAAATTTTCACCCTCGTGGGCGTGGCAGCCATTTTTCAAAATGGCCACCAGCAGTTGATCAAATCTTCGTAGTTTTTGTCCTAGTAGGCTGAAATGTTGCTCAAGTATGTGAATATGAAGGTGTGTGGGTGTGCTCATGCTAATTGCATAAAAGGGGGCGTTGCAATGGGAGTGCCCTAATTAACAGCAATATTTTGGGAGAATTGTTCAAATGGTGATACAAGCGAGAAATTTGGTACAAATCATCTTTGGAGATCACACTTCGATTTAGGACACTCATAAATCAAAGATGGCAGCCATTTTTTCAAGATGGCTGCCAACATTTTACTGTTTTTGCATTTCTGCATAATTTTGCCTACAATTCTTTGAGGTAAATTACCAAATCACCAAAAAGCACTCCCATAGTATGTTTTGAACATTTTCAAACAGGAGTTACCATTTACGGTGAAGTTGCCAACTCAGCGTATCAAGTAGCATGGCTTGAGTCCTGTGGTAGGTACTGGGAGCTGATGTTAGGTGTGAAGATGAAGAAAGAACAATGCTCTGTGGAGCTCAGGGAGGAGATAAGAAAGGCAGCCAGAGAGATGAAGAAAGTAGGGAGTACAAAGAGATAAGGGGTAAGGCGGAGAGAAAGGTGGTGAGGGTTAAGGAAAAGAGTATGAGTAGTTGTATGAAAGGTTGGACACCAAGGAGGGAGAAAAGGACCTGCACCGATTGGCTAGACAGGCACTGAGATGGGAAGGATGAGCAAGAGGTTAAGGTGATGAAGGATGGATGGAAATGTTCTAGCAACCGAAGACAGTGTGTTGAGAAGATGGAAGGAGTACTTTGAGGGAACGGATGGAGGAAAGTGTCAGTGTTATTCTATTCATAGTGGCTCATAGGAATAGACTATGTGACAACCAGGAATAGTTTGGTGACCACTGGAGAGACGGTTGACAGCCGGAATGTAGACAGCATGTGGGAGCAATATGGGTTAGCGCCCTAGCTTGTGTCTTCCGTGAGGAAGAAGCCCAACAAATCCACGGTGAGGCTTTTAAGGAGGGCTATTCAAGCAAGCCGCAAGTGGAGCCTGTAGTACCACCACGGCCCAAGAAACCATCACGCCAGAATGAAATGTTTGGAACAGGGGAGTCTGGTGCAACGCTCAGGTCCTGGACATGGTGAGACGAAGGAGGAGCCCGGCCAGGAGGCCATCCACAGAGCCTAGTCCCTCCACGTGCCAGAGCCTCCGCTCTCCCCCAGTCCTGGCAGAGTAGTCCCGGATAAGAAGACTAAGAGGCCCTGTCTTGCCCTAAGAGGACTGACCGTGGGTAGCTACTGGGATGTAAGTCGGGGGCTTGATCAACCCCAGCCGGGTCACCTCGGCGAGGGTGTATGTCGCGAGACCCGAAACACCCATCGACACCAGGCTACAACACTGATGATACGTCCCAGGTGCATCCATGTGATGTTTTTTCTTTATGCAGGAGTTAATTGTAACATAAGGATACCAGTGAGAGGGAAGATGTATAGGACGGTAGGGGGACCAGCCATGATGCTGTATGGCTTGGAAACGGTGGCACTGACGAAAGGCCAAATGCCAAAGCGGCGGTTTAAGGATGCGGTGAGAGACGACATGCAGGTGGCTGGAGTCACCGAGGAAGACACAGAACTAGATGGGAAAAAATGTATGTGTATGTTCAGAAGTCATGAGATTTTGTCCCTGAGTTTGACTGTGAGCACAGTTGTATGGCGTGTTTTTGAAATGTTTTAATTTAGATGGTTATAAATGGTAACTCCTGTTTGAAAATGTTCAAAAACATACCATGGGAGTGTTATTTGGTGATTGACCTCAAATAATTAAAAGATATGCAGAAATGCAAAAACTGTCTAATGTTGGCGGCCATCTTGAAACAAAATATTAAATATAAATCGAAGCGTGATCTCCAAAGATGATTTGTACCAAATGTCCAACTTGTATCACTATTTGAACAATTCTCCCAAAATATTGCCACTCCCATTGCAACTCCCCCTTTTAGGCAATTAGCATGAACACACCCACACACCTTCATACTCACATACATCACGCAACATTTTAGCCTACTAGGACAAATATTTGGAGGATTTTATCAACCGCTGGTGGCCATTTTGAAAAATGGCTGCCACGCCCACCAGGGTGAGAATTTGTGATGTCCCAATATCCAGTTTTGTTCAACATGTATCTATCAACACTCCTGCCAAAATGTGCGCTTTCATCGCAAAAATGAACGATCGCCGTGCTACGCCGCCCTACTACTTGGCAAACTCCACACTCTGGATTTGTGCAATAATAAATCATCTTTTACTGCAGTTTAAACAGGTTCCTAGAGACATGGTCTTTCAAAGTTGATAGCTCTGTTCTGACCTGAATAGCTAACATTAAGGATGTTGGATAAAGGCAATTCTGCAATGTGGCCAGCATATTTCATGTAGTCTGTTTGTGACTATTACTGTTACTTGAAAGTATTTTGGTATGAAAATATACAATTTAGATGTAACCAAATATAGGCCTACGCCTACTGGATCCATAACTCCATGTCTCGCATTTGTGACAAACTTAACCGCTTGAAAATAGGTTGAGAATTCAGGAGTTGTGATGATTTTAATTGTGGAGAGACTGTCTGCTTCAATGGACATGAATGCATTAGAACAGTGGTTTTCAACCTTTTTCATATCAAGGTCCATTATTTATTCGGCATTTGAGCCATGGAACACCGTTTGATGAGCTTTAGCCTCTCACACCCAAAACTTAGAATATGTTGTTATCGTTCGATAAGATGCTGTCAAAATAACAATTATTTACGTTCTATAATTGTGTACCTGTATAGTGAGTAATGCAGATGTTTAACAATTTGACTCTTGAGAGTGTGAAATGTTATACTCAAGATTTAAAGATCTATAAGGGTCCATTTGGTTATCAACTCTCCATCATTTAGCTGGGGACCACCTGGAACCCCCTCAAGGACCACTGGTGGTCCCCGGACCACTGGTTGAGAACCATTGCACTGACAAGTCCCGGAAAAGACGCACTGTGATTGGCCAGTAGTCAACGCGCTGTGATTGGCCAGTAATAATAATAATAATAATAAACTTTATTTGTATAGCACCTTTCATGACATGAAATGCAGCTCAAAGTGCTTTACAGAGCAAGAGCACAATTACATTTGCAACCAATTTAACAATAAAGCAAAAAATAAAATAAAAATAAAAATAAACTAATAAAATAAAATAAAATAAAATAAAATAAAATAAAAGCAAAAGCATAAAACAACATTAAAATATGCAATACAGTGAGGACTTAAAAATCAACCAAAGAATCAGCTAAAAGCAAGAGTGAAGAAATAGGTCTTGAGCTGTGCTTTAAAGCTATCGACAGAGGCTGCCTGTCTTAGGTGTAATGGGAGTTTATTCCACACTGTCGGTCCGTAAAAGCAGAATGCTGCTTCACCGTATTTTTCATATGTCATTGTAGGCACCTCGAGCAGGTCAGCACTTGAAGACCTGAGGGGCCGGTTTGGAACATATCTCTCTAGGCAGTCATAGAGGTAGGAAGGTGCCAGACCATTTAGAGCTTTATAAACTATTAAAATAATTTTAAAATCAATCATAAAAACAACCGGGAGCCAGTGTAGTGAAGCTAGAACTGGAGTGATATGTTCTCTCATCCTAGTTTTAGTTAAAATTCTGGCTGCCGCATTTTGAACAAGTTGTAATCTGTCAGTTGTTTTCTTTGGCAGGCCAGAGTAGAGTGCGTTGCAGTAATCAAGCCGAGAGAAAACAAAAGCGTGGATCAACGTTTTTGCATCGTCTAACGACAGATAGTCTCTAATTCGCGCAATATTTCTAAGATGAAAGAAAGCAATCTTGGTGACATGATTAATGTGTGTATTCAAATTCAATTCAGAATCGATAATAACCCCCAGGTTCTTTACTGTGGTGTTACTTTCTACAGCCAGGTTACCAAGTCTACTTATTATTGATTCTCTCTGCTCACTGGAGCCAATTATGAGAACTTCTGTTTTATCCTCATTTAGCTTAAGAAAGTTCTCACTCATCCAGCATTTTATACTGGACAGACAGGTCAACAATGGGTCTAGAGCACAGGGGTCGTCTGGAGCTCAGTTTGCCACTTTGAGTCTCAGTTTGCCTACACTAAAATGACGGCCGCGATACCAGTTGCACCAACGAACTGCAGAGGCCAATGAGGTATCTAGGTTTCTATATCTATGGTGTACTAAGCCAGGACCAATTAGTGTCCACAACTTCCTGCCAATTACCGATTCCAGCAGCCTTTGATATGTTGAAGCTATCATATACGCAGTGGTGGAAAAAGTACTCAAATTCTTTACTTAAAGTACCAATACTGCAATATAGAAATACTCTGTTACAAGTAAAAGTCCAGAATTCAAAATTGACTTGAGTAAAAGCACAAAAGTATTGGCATCAAAATGTACTTAAAGTATCTAAAGTAAAAGTACTAAAATGTTTGAAAATAGCAGATCTACAAGCTCACAAGTGAGCTTGTAGATCTGCTCTTTTCAAATAGCCTATGTATGAAATAGGGCGTAATGTGTGCTTCATAATATCATAATTTATATCTGAAAGGTAACTAGTAACTAAAGTTTTCAAATAATTGTAGTGGAGTAAAAGTACAATATTTGCCTCTGAGATGTAGTGGAGTAGAAGTAAAAGTACAGAAAATGGGAAATACTCCAGTAAATTAAAAAATCCTCAAAAGTGTACTTAAGTACAGTACTTGAGTAAATGTACTTAGTTACTTTACACCACTTCACATATGTATCAACGTATTATTTATTTGCATTATTATTTATTCGTGCATTTGTGTTAGATCAGATTGACCACATATTTGCAATAAGCCCTCGAGGTAGATTCTTGCTAGAGACCATGTTCTTGTGATTTCCTGATCATAAATACGTAAATATTTCATTCTTATTTTCCCCACACTGCTCTGTGCTGAATTGTGCCTCGGGCAATATGACAGGTATGTTTGTCTACGGTGTAGGCCTGCCTGTCTGTCTGTCTGTCAATCTTTCCATTTCCCTTGTGTTCTCTGTCTGGAAAGACCCCGCTATGAGATGAGTTATGGACAGGAGACCCTTTAACCCTGAGAACTTTTTGTTCTTAAATTTTTATCCCACAATTTTGTAACCCATTTTTTCACCCAGTGCCAATTGCCTATAAGCATGTAATCCTGGGCGTTACTCTCCCTCTGCCAGCCTGGGGAGAGCCCCGAACTGAGCTCATGCTTCCTTCAGTGCATGAGGGGTTAGCAGGCCGCTTCTTATCACCTGACAGAGGGGGGAGTTTCCCTGGTAGGACGTAGCGCGTGGAATTAACACGTTATTCCAACCACTTCCTTTCCCCTCCATCAGGCGCCCCGGCTGACCAGGGGGAGGCAGTATAGAGACCAGGATTACTGCATGTTTTTGTGAGGGTACCTACCCTAGGGGACACGGGGAGAACATGCAAACTCCACACAGAGAGGCCTTTTCACCAACCCTACCTAGGTTATGGGCGCTGATGACGCGGAGGAGAGAACATGCCCGCAGCGTCCCCGGCGGGAATCGAACCCAGGACCTTCTAGCTGTGAGGCGAGAACTGCCCTTTTGTCATTGCTACACACTGCAGAGCTCTGACAGGTCTGTCAGAAAATACCATACCATATTACTTTACTATCAGTTTTCACTGCCTTGCAGTGGTGGAAAAAGTACTCACATTTTGTACTTGAGTAAAAGTATCAATACTCCAATGTAGATATACTCAGTTACAAGTAAGTCCCGTATTCAAAATGTACTTGAGTAAAAGTACCAAAGTATCGGTATCAAAATATACTTAATATATATATAGTAAAAGTACTCATTGTGCAGAATGTCCCATTTCACAGGTTCAAAATGTATAAAAAAATCTTACAAGCTCACAATGCGTTTTGAGCTGTAGATCTGCTACTTTCAAATGGCCGAAATTTGAAGGTTAGGTTGTGTGTTTTGTAATAATAATCAAAATCTACAATGTAACTATGTAACTAAAGTTCTCAAATAATGGACTAAAAGTATATTTGTTTTTGAGATGCAGTGGAGTAGAAGTAAAAGTACTGAAAATAGGAAATACTCCAGTAAAGTAAAAAATACCTAAAAATTGTACTTGAGTACAGTACTTGAGTACATGTACTGTAGTACATAGTTGACATAACAAAAATAAAAAGTGACCAAATGAAATGCAAAAAAAACAATGAAGACAAGAGCAGCGATGTCCGTTCTACTGGCCCCTTGGCCAGGTTCTAAATTTAGCCTCAATATCGATTACTGAACAACGGACTTCTGTAGTCTGACCTTATTGAATTCTGGAACATTATATCTCCTGGATATGGGTGGAGCGCAAATGGAGAAAATAAAACTCTAAGGTCACATCTAAAATAAATGACCACTTTAACCCTAGCATCTCCATTCTACAACTTATATGCGTTGTGAGCTCATAGATCAGATCACAACGTTATTTTCGGCGACGAGATTTGGCATATAGAGGGAAAAGATAAGTGGAACCTACAGAGCCTACCCCGGTCAACAGAGAAAAAAAGAGAAAAACATGACTTATTTTCTATCCATTACACTAGGAGACTTATATTCAGGTCAATTGAGTCTCCTACCGGAGTCTCTGCTGGTCATCAAATTATTGGCTTAGGAATGGGACAAAAACAAATAAATCTCCATGAATTCAAGGCTTCATGGGGTGTGTAATTGATAGAAAATAAGTGATCTTTTGTGTCCTTTGACTCCCGTACATGAAGGTCTGTTTTGTTCTAGTGTTACCATCCCAACCCGGGGCTACCTACAGGCAGAATTGTACAAAACAAAGCTATACCGGTGCCATCGTTCAGGTTGTGTTGTGACCTTGTAGATCTGTAATTTCTGGCAAATGTTCCCCCCAGAAGAGAGAGAGTGTGTGTGTGTGTGTGTGTGTGTGTGTGTGTGTGTGTGTGTGTGTGTGTGTGTGTGTGTGTGTGTGTGTGTGTGTGTGTGTGTGTGTGTGTGAGAATGTACTGTAAAACGAAATGCACGAGCCCTGAGAACAGGGACCAGCAACTCAAAGGAGGGGAAGAGAGAGGGAGAGAAGTCAGTTTTTTACAGATGCTTAACCCATTCGATACGGGAACGCATCCGTGTCACTTCAGATTTATTTGGGCTATTCAAAAACAGCAGATATACAAGCTCATAGCTCTATGAGCTTGTATAGATCTGCTGTTTTTGACCAAAAAATTGTGAAAATGTGTGCAAATCTTTGAATATATATGTTTTGAGCAAACATTTGCAACTCAAATCTTTGCTTCTGGTGGGTGGGGGGGGGGGGGGTTCCTGGAACAAAATATTTTGAGATGGGGGTCGGGGGCCAAATACATATCATTTTGGGTGGTCTTAGTTTTTTTTTAACTGTTAGGATTTAGAAGACATTTGTAGAATCCCCAGAAGCAAAGATTTGAGTTGTTCGTTTTAAATCGAAAATCAAAAAATGACACTGGATTGAATGGGTTAAATATCAACACCAAGGTGAGGCCAAGTTGGCTGACTACCTACCCACCACACTTTGCCAATCACCACTCCCCCCTGATGGTTCGAGAACAGGCAGAGAGATGAGATGGAGATAGACCTATCTGCGAGCGATGTGGTTGTGATGTGTTCCGAATGCCAAATACCTTCAGAGATCAGTGGTGAGGCTATTGCAGATCTGCAATAGCCTCACCATATTAGGCCCTATTAGGCCTGCATAGCCTGGCAACCTGCCTACTGATACGGTTTCATGCCTCAATGCCTGTAGGGAACTGTGTGTGTGTGTGTGTGTGTGTGCGTGTGCGCGTGCGTGCGTGCGCGGTGAGTGGGTTGTTAATTACAGATAAAATTACATTTAGCATTGTTTATTCCTGGTGATATCTGTCATGGCCACGCATGACAGATGGTGAGATGATGTACCATGTTACACATGTTTTCTTTTTTTTTATTATCTCCCTCTCTCTCTCTCACACTCTTTCTCTCTGTCTCTTGGGGTCTGTCTCTCTTGTACACGGACAAGAAATGCACAACACCCACACAATTATGTCAGAGTGATTTTCAGATTGTTATTGTTGTACACAAAGGATAGGAGCGCTGCGTGTGGGTCCACAACAATGCTAAACAAGAACTGTGCTCTTTGGGATGGCTTGGATAAAATGCAATACGATTAGGAGGGCTAACTCCTCCGCTATAGCAGTGGTTCTCAACTTGTGGGTCACATGATTTTTTGGGGGGGTCCCCAGACGACAGTTAAGTGACAATGTAAGGACTTTTAATACCTAATATACCTACAAAAAAAGAAATAAAAAAATACTATTACTGCATCAAAAGTAATCAACAAACTATACTATAAAAACTGGTCAAACATTGGCCAAATTGTTAAATAATATAAGAAAGAGGCAAATGTTGTGAAAATAGGTGATCTACAAGCTCACAACACCTCGTGTTGCGAGGCGTTGTGAGCTTGTAGATCACCTTTTTTCACAATATTTATCTGGGGAACCGAGTCAAACTAAATGTAATGCCTCAACTCCTACAATTCCAAGTGCTTGTCAGGGTAGCGGGTCCCTAGTAACACATCTCACAAGGATTGAAATTCAATTTCCCTAGTGGAATTTGTGACAGCTGCTGAAAGTTCACCCTTCATGTCCTTGTACTCCTGCCTCCTTTAATCTTCTCTCTGGCTGCCTTTTTTATCTCCTCCCTGAGCTCCACACAGTATTGTTTATTCTTTATTTTCCACCATTTGATCTTTTTCTCTGTCTTCACATCCAACATCAGGCTCTCAGTTCTTAACACAGGACTCAAACCGTGCTACTCATATACTGAGTTGGCGGTGCCCGGGATCAAACCTATGACCTTGTGGTCTAAAGGCGAGAGCTCTACCAACTGAGCTACCCAGACACATGCTCATGTTCATCACTCTGTCTGACCTTGAGATGAATAATATCTCTAGAAGGGAGACCTAGGCTACAACAAGGTAGCTATAATGGTGAAATGTTTCCTAAAATGTGCAAGACATATAGATATGATATAGATATTTGACATAGTGGATTTTTTTTAAGAAAAAAAACCCAAAACCCCGCATAACCTATGCAATGAGCTGGAAAGCTGGGCCTGGACGATTTTCTGCCAAGGAGTGGTTTTGGTGCAAAACAAATGCTTACAATGGATTCAGAATCATTAAAAAAAAACTAGTTTGACCACCCCTCACATTCACTTAAAGCAGAATTCAATTTTGTATTTAGGTACCCCAACTTTCAGCAGCTGTCACAAATTCCCCTTGGGAAACTGAATTTCAATCTTTGTGAGATGTGTTATTAGACACCTTTAGGGCGCGCTCCCACCGCACTTTTGTTTTACCTCTAGGGCAGAATCTGCCAATGCTTTGTCAATGTAAATGCGTGGATTTCCGCCTGTCGCGCAGACCGTGTGTTTATCCGCTCTACACGACTTGTCCATTTGAAGCATAAAACTGCTGGACGCAGGAGCTGATTTTCCTCCTCTGTCCAATCGGGTGAGTCGAAGGCGGACCGTCCCAAGACTCAGGAAGCACCATGGTGCTCAAGGCAGAAGGCGGTGCGGACTACGGGGAGGGTCCTGAAAGTGAGTGACAGGCGCGTCACTCCCGTTTTTTAGAATCAGTTGGCTGCAAAAAACTGTGGCCGCGCACAACCTGCGTTTAACGCTAGCCGACCATGTTTTGGTGGGAGCACGCCCTTACAAACACATTGGTGAAGTAATTTCTTGGTAAGGAATTTATTCCAAGATTTTACATTATTCTGATTATATTCCCTGACTATAAACTTGCTGACCAATACGTTTCAGCTCCAAAAAGACTTACAGAGGTCAGAGATCATGACAGGGAGCACATGAAATTTTATTCATTTGTATGTTGAACAGTGGTGGAAAGTAACCAAGTACATTTACTCAAGTAGTGTACCTAAGTACAATTTTGAGTATTTCCAATTTTAAATATTTGTTGTTCTACTCCACTCAGAGACAAATATTGTACTTTTACTCCATTACAATTATTTGAAGATTTTGATTATTATTACAGAACACACATTAACCACTTCAGCCCTATATATACATTTGGGCCATTTGAAAATAGCCGATCTACAAGCTCACAATGTGTCGCATCAGCTTGTATATCTGCTATTTTCAAAATATTTGTATACATGTTATACATTTGACAACTTGTGAAATGGGACCTTCTGCATAATGAGTACTTTTGGTACTTTAAGTACATTTTGATACCAACACTTTTACTAAGTAAATTACTAAGTTACGTTAAGTCAATTTTGAATTCCGGACGAAGCTATCGTATATGTATCAATAGTAACAACTGCCATAGATTTGAGTCTTACTGTTTCAACCTTCATTTGTTCATTTGACATTTACTGCAGGGCTCTGTCAGAGAATGGAGGGAATATGGATCAGTAATGACATGGTGAAGGATAAATGCCCCAAATCTGTGAGCGGCTGCTCCATGACAGCTTGCTACAACAAAACAAACTTTAACCACAATTTGAAACCTAGCATCCCTATTTTGGCCGAAAATCGTTAAGCTCCCAGTGGTAGGCCGGGATTGATTGATTGATTGATTGAATACTTTATTAACAGGTGTGTTGTCTGTCTGTCTGTCTGTCTGTCTGTCTCTCTCACTCTCTTCTCTGCTACCCTCTTGCTCTCTTCCACTGTCTATCTGCTTATTTCTCCTCTATTTGCAGTTTCTCTTCGTCATCCGGTCCAGTATAAAATATCTCCTGCGGTCTCTCTCTCTCTCTCTCTCTCTCTCTGCTAACCCACGCACTCTCTCTCTCTCTCTCTCTCTCTGCTAACCACTCTCTTTTCTCCGTGTCCATCTGCTTCTGTCTCCTCTCCTGTTCATCCCCTCGTCATCCTGTCCAGTCTGAAATATCTCCTGTGGTTCCGCTCTGTCTGTAAAGTCTAAAAGTCAGCGTGGCGTCTCCTCCTTTTGTTTTCATGTGGAAACTGCAGAGTCAGGAGGACGGACCGCTCCATATCGGTGGATTCTATTTACTGTAGCGTTAGACAGGAGGAAGAATCCGCTCCCCCAGGGCTCAGAAAAGACCAAAGTTCTCTCGCTCTCTCTCTGTCTCTGTCTCACTATCTCTCTCTCTTTCCCCGGACACACTACTAGACAATGCAAGCATTGGGAGGTCTGAGGCTGCTTAATCGAGCTCTCTGGTTTGATTCAGCAGCTTCAGAGCCCAAAGAGTGGGAACCTGTGTGAATCAGCGCTGGCCTGCAGTCACACAGTGATACAGATAATCGTTGCTGTTGGGTTGAAACCAAAACTGTTCCTTCTTTAATTGTTATTCAAAAAAACTAAAAAACATTTTAAGAACACACACACACACACACACACACACACACAACAAGTGAAACAGGGTACAGCCAGTGCCAGCGTTTTCAACGATTTTCTTTACCTTTTCAAGTAGTCACAGTATATTTTCCGTGATCACCGTACTCACGGTGATCCCCTCATTACACACACAGGGGTCTCGTAGAATCGAGAGGGGAAAAATATCCGATCGTGGTAATCCGTTCAATACCCTATAAGCCCTGGCTTAACGGAAGGGCTTTAGGTGCTGAAGCACAGGGCTCAACCTTGGGGTCGGGGGGGCACCAAACGACGCGGAGAAAGTGAAAGAACACAGAACTATCGCCGAAAAGCGCCGAAATGTAGAAGCAGCGGCTAATGAAGGAGCGCTAAAACAATGAAACGCGCCGGTGAAGCGTCATTTTCTTCCTGCGTCCTGCACCCCCCCCTACCCCCCCCCCCCCCCTACCCCCCCGGTGACCAAATGGTCCCCTGGTTCCACATTGCAGCTAGTTGAAAATAGCATGTTTCGTTGGGGCCGTGTTCTCTCCTCCGCGTCATCAGTGCCCATACCCTAGGTGGGGTTGGCAAAAGGGCCTTTCTGTGTGGAGTTTGCATGTTCTCCCCGTGTTCCCTAGGGTAGGTACCCTCACAAAAACATGCAGTAATCCTGGTCACTATACTGCCTCCCCCTGGTCAGCCAGGGCGCCTGATGGAGGGGAATAACGTGTTCCTTCCACGCGCTACGTCTAACCAGGGAACCTCCCCCCTGTCGGGTGATAAGAAGCGGCCTGCTTGCTCCTCATGCATTGAAGGAGGCATGAGCTTCATTAGGCCCTATTAGGCCTGCATAGCCTGGCAACCCGCCTACTGATACGGTTTCATGCCTCAATGCCTGTAGGGAACTCATTTAATCGGCTTGGGTTGGGAACAACAAACCATGTTATTGTTTTGGGGGGGGGGGGGGGGGTGTGTGTGTGTGTGAGAGAGAATGTGTGTGGTCGTGAATGGGTTGTTAATCCATTAAGACCGGGAACGCATCGCAGTGTCATTTTACGATTTCTTCGGCTATTCAAAAGTAGCATATATACAAGCTCATAGTGCATGCTATGAGCTTGTAGATCTACAAATTGTTTAGACAAATAGTGTTTTTTATTTGCAATATGGCCGATTCTACAAAAGTCTTCTAAATCCTAACAGTTTTTTTAGAAGAATTATGTTGCTATAATATCAGTGGTTCTCAAACTTTTTCATGTCAAAATGATATGTATTTGGCCGCGGACCCCCATCTCAAAATGTATTTTTTTTTAGATGGGGCAAAGATTTGAGGTAAAAAAGTTTTTCAAAAAATATATGTATTCAAAAATGTTCATGATTTTTCCAAAGAAATAGCAGATCTACAAGCTCGTAGCTCATAGGTTATAGCTAAAAATCAAAAAATGACACAGGTGCGTTCCCGGATTGAATGGGTCGATTACAGATAAAATAATCGCGCACACGCGCACGCACGCACACACACGTGCGCGCGCATGCTGGGACTGTTGTATTTTACATACCTCCGTCTGTCTCTCCACTCTGAAGAGCTCTTGAACCTGAACCTTGTAGTAGGGCAGATTCATTTACGTGCCGTTCTCATCATCCATATTTTTGCCATTTAAATACATTTAGAGTGGCCAATTATTTTTACAACTCAATGAATGTGAGAGGCACAGGGACTGGTAATCACATGCTGCGCTGCCTTTATGGCTGTGCATATTAGACATTTCACGGTATATTATTTTTTAGGACAAGTGATTTGCACTCTTAGTTAAAAGAGAAAATGTGCTAGTACAGTGGAAATCATTCAGTCGAAGTTATTTTGTAATGCACAGTGGTGGAAAGTAACTAAGTACATTTACTTAAGTTCTGCAAGTACAATTTTTTGGTATTTGGTATTTTGAGCATTTCCAATTTCCAATACTTTTACTTTTACTCCATCTCGGATCCAAATATTGTACTTTTACTCCACTGCAATTATTTGAAAACTTTAGTTACTAGTTACTTTGTAGATTTAGATTATTATTACAAAACATACATTAACCACTTCAACCCTATATACATTTCAGCCATTTGAAAATAGCCGATCTACAAGCTCACAATGCGTCACGATGTGACGCATTGTGAGCTTGTAGATCTGCTATTTTCAAAAGATTTTATACATTTAGAAAACTTGAAATGGGACATTCTGCGTACTGAGTACTTTCTACTTTTGGTACTTTAAGTACATTTTGATACCAATACTTTTGTACTTTTGAATTCCGGACTTATACTTATGAGCGTTGCGTCTGGCACAGACATGCGCAGAGCAAGTTCTGCCAGGGAACTGCAGTGCAGATGTTGGCGGCCGACCATTGGACCGCCTCAGCTCCTCATACACATACGGCACTCATCCAATCACACTCATTTCATTCTCAGACTGCTCTATTTAAGCTGGAAGTTTGCACTTCTCATCCTTCTTGCTTTTGCTCTGCTCATGCTATTGCTGCTGCTGTCACCGCTGGCACTGCTGTACCAATCTGGGAACCCACCAAAAAGGAAAAACAGCACCCTCTGCTGTTTTTCACTTATTCATTTGACTCTGGGCGGAGCTGTACGGAGGACCCATGCTCAGGGAAACCGGGGTTTTGGTCTGCCTTCAGCCTTCCACTTCCGGTGGTGCAACTATGTTTTCATTCCCACTAACAATATTTCTCCACGGAACACTAACACCACTTCTCCCAAAGAACATGGATCGTTTTGGTTATAAGCCCACTTGTTTCTATGATGAAAGAGCAAGTTAAAATGTTACTAACTTTCTGTGGTTTTGTCGGGTCCGAGGACGCTATTGTTAAATGAGTTGTGGTTTGTTTCCAGTGGGGAACGAGCCGCACACATGTAAATCCCACCCACTACATTTGATTGGGTAAAGCGCGGCCTGCTTCCTGATCTGATGGCACGCCCACTTGTAGCCAATGTGCTTGGGTTCTCAACACGGCTACCGACAGATTCAAGCGCAGCGATGGATCTGTTCTTGAGAGATTACTGCTGTAGCCTACTGCTGTCTTGCTAGATTGCTGTTCACCCTCCACCACCTCAGCTACCACCTGTAGTTTTGGATCTGCTGTTTATGTACGGGGGATTCGGAGTCCCAATATGGTTGGGAGATGCGCTTTATCAGAGTATCTAAAAGCCAATTCATCGACAAACCCTAATAAATATATTGCTCATTTTATATTCAATAAAATATATCTTATCCTTCATAAGTTGTCTTTATCCATTCATGAGTTGTCCTGACATTATTACTTGTAACAGAGTATTGCTTCATTGCAGTATTGATACTTTTACATAAGTTAAACATTTGAGTACTTTTTTCACCACTGGTAATGGATTAGGTCATTATTGGAAAATAAACTCGGGACAGGATGAAGCAGGACCTCCACCGATTACCAGTAATTAGCGTTGTGTTCTGCATTATTATTTCATAACCATGGGCTTGTTATGGATCATCAGTGGTGGAAAAAGTTATCAAATGTTTTACTTAAGTAAAAGTATCAATACTGCAATGTAGAAGTACTCTGTTACAAGTACAAGTACGGAATTAAAAATTTACTTGAGTAAAAGTACAAAAGTATTGGCATCAAAATGTACTTAAAGTACCAAAAGTAAAAGTACTCATTATGCAGAATGTCCCATTTCAAGTTTTTTGTATAAAAATCTTTTGAAAATAGCAGATCTACAAGCTCACAATGCGTCGCACTGTGAGCTTGTAGATCTGCTATTTTCAAATAGCCGAAATGTATACAGAGCTGAAGTGGGTAATGTATGTTTTGTAATAATAATCAAAATCTACAAAGTAACTAGTAACTAAAGTTTTTAAATAAATGTAGTGGAATAAAAGTACAATATTTGGATCTGAAATGTAGTGGAGTAGAAGTAAAAGTAAAAATGACTCTGGTGATAAACCGAAGTGATGACACAGAAATGAGCTGACACATTTTGAACTGGAACACTATAAAGATGAAGCTGATAAATGTACTCTCTCCTGATTGGCTGTAATTGTGTCACCTACTTCAAAAACCTTTTGTTTTCACCAACAAATAGCACTTACCCTACCTTTAAATAGTTTTCAGTGATAGACTAGTATGTGTGCTTTTACATTTTAAACAGACACCACCAAACAAATCTTATCAATCACAAATGTTAAGTCACGTAGCAGAGATAATCAATAAGGCAACAAACAAATCAGTCTTCCTTCTTTTGTCCAACAACTAATCCCATCACAATACAATTACACAATCACAATTCAATTATCAATGGCTGGCTGTACAGAGCAGGGGAAATGCAACAGATACGTTTTTTTCCCCCTCCAAAGATCAAAGAATATTGATTAGATTTATTTGTATTTGATTTGATTTATTTCATTTTCACAACAGAATACATATAAATACATGCGCAGAGTATACTAGTTCTTTCCTAGGAAATATGACTAGTTGTGCCGGTGAGGTAACAAACCCTAGGAGGGCTTATAAGAGAACCTCACCTTTTTACATTATATATACAATTTGAATGTATTAATATAAAAAACTATTTAAACAAAATGAAAATGGATCATAAAGTATAAGAAAATAAGACAACATATAAAAGTACACACTGAGCAGAAAAGACAAAAAACTATTACAAAACAGAGACATAATGCTACTACTCATGTGAAATAAAAAATGAAAATGAAAAGAGATTTTAGAATACCCATGACGTGACTATATTATGGATGCCTATCATCTAATTACCCACTCGGGTATTCAATGTATTTATTAAACTTCTTTATACACTTAAATGTCACAAGGACTTATGTGTTTGCATGGAGAATTGGATTTATTTTTAAGAAGAGACATTTTGGTGTGATGAGTGATAACAGAAACCACTGTTCTATCTTTACACACTGCATGTCACAAGCACCGTGTGTGATTGCGTGGAGAGCTTGATTTATTTTCATCTTCCGGCCAGCTGGCAGAGGTAATTCAGCTCCTGTGTGACAGCTTGACAGTAAACGTGTGGAGACAGAGGTTTTATTATTCTCATTATTGATGCTTGTTTATAGTTGGTTTTGAAAAGTGATTCAGTGCAGGTTTTTTTTTTCTCAATTGATTTGGCATAATTTTCCAAACCCAGTTTCCGTGCTCTCAAACAACCATTTAAAATGACTAGCATTTTGCTTAATTAAGTATGGCATAATTGTCAATACTGACTGAATACAGATCAGCCAGACGGATATGTCAGGATCTAATCCACATTCACAGTATTTTTCTTTGGCTATACCTGTCTCAGAGCGGTCCAGGGATACATTCAGTTCCTTGAAGGGGTTCCAAATGGACCCTTACAGGCAGTACTGTACTTAAGTATACTTGAGTATTTCTAATTTCCAGTACTTTTACTTCTACTCCACTACATCTCAGAGGCAAATATTGTATTTTTACTCCACTACAATTATTTGAAAACTTGAGTTACTAGTTACTTTTCAGATATAAATTATGATGTTATGAAACATGCATTAACCACTTTAGCCCTATTTTATACATAGGCTATTTGAAAATAGCCGATCTACAAGCTCACAACGCGTTGCATCGCGACACGTTGTGAGCTTGTAGATCTGCTATTTTCAAACATTTTAGTATTTTTACTTTTGGTACTTTAAGTATATTTTGATGCCAATATCCTTTGTACTTTTACTCAAAATTCCGGACTTTCACTTTTACTGGAGTATTTCTATATTGCAGTATTGGTACTTTTACATAAGTAAAGAATTTGAGTACTTTTTCCACCACTGCTTACAGGTCTGTTACTCTGAGGCTATGTTAACACAGCAACGCTCCCAGCAGAAAAGTGACGTTGTGTGATAAAAAAAGAATTGCATGCACACCAAGACGGAAAAGTGATTGCTGTAGTGTTTGTTGCTATTTCCGCTACTTTTGGAAAAGGTTTTAAAATGTATATGACGTTTTTTTCAACACGGAAATTATTATGCCAATTATATACAATAATTGCCCATTGACATTATGAAACTAGCATGGCATGAGCCGTGTCATTTTCGTTTTGTGCCCCCTTTTGCATATTTACATAGGCAGGCGTGTGTTTTCAAAGATGTGTTTTCAAAGATTTCCACTCTTGGAAGGGATTTCATCAATGTTGGTAGAGTGCTTAATGCTGATGAATGGAGCAGTTCATCAATGTTTGTAGAGTGCTTAATGCTGATGAATGGAGCAGAACCCCTTGGTAATTCTACTTGCATATAAACGATTAACAGTAATAAGAAAGAAAGTTACAAATGCAGTGCCTCAGCTCTCTTTGGCTGGAAACACTGGTCATTGAGTCAGCAGTTGAAAGGCCAAGAAGATGCTTGCTGTGCCAAGCTATTGACCGCTTCGCCACAATCTGATCGCTGTCTGGGACAGTGCATGGTAATTCTCAAACGTTTTCATTTCAAGGACCCCCAGTTTTATATAACTCTGAGAGTGTGCAAATGGTTCATTTGCACACTCTCTGAGTTACAGAACTGTTAAGGTCTTGGTTCCTAACTCTCAATCATTTAGCTGGGGACCCCCTGGAACCCCCTCAAGGACCCCTGTTGGTCCCTGGACCCCACTTTGAGAAGCACCGGTCTCTGACCTTTTGTCAGAAAGGCAGCTGAGCTGTTGCAGTCTCATCCTCTCAACAAATGAGGAATCTCCTACGTTGTGGAATCTGCTCGCTTCATTTAGAAAAGTGGTCATTAGACAGCAATTCTGCCTGATTGAAATTCAAAGAGCTGACCAAGTGCAGTATTAAGGTAGCTGCATAGTAAGGATAAGGATAATTCCTTTTAACAGGTCGTTCATGAAAGTCCTTGCGGTCTTGTTTCCAATGAGAACCTGTGAGCAATTTGGGTTAAGAGTCTTGCTCAGGGACAAATTTCATATCATCGGCACATATGCTGGGATAGCCTGGAATCGAACCTGGGGCAACCAGGGCCAGCTGGTTCCCTAGGCGGGCTCACTAACCACTCAGCTATGGCCGCCCTAAGTTCACCAGAACAGTCCGCTTCGGAAGGGCTCCCCCAAACTGAAACAAAATGTCTTCTGTTCTAGTGTAGTAAGCGTTGGGCTTTCGAGTGCCGCATGGTCTCTGTCAGAGACCACGTGAAAGCCCAATGTACACTGCATGCAGTGGTGTAAAGTAACTAAGTACTTTTACTCAAGTATTGTACTTAAGTAAAATGTTGAGGAATTTTTACTTTACGCGGGTATTTCCCATTTTCAGTACTTTTACTTCTACTCCACTACATCTCAGTAGGCAAACATTGTACTTTTACTCCACTAAAATTATTTGAAAACTTTAGTTACTTTTCAGATATAAATTATGATTTTATGAAACATACATTTACCACTTCAGCCCTATTTTATACATGGGCTATTTGAAAATGGCCGATCTAGAAGCTCACAACGCGTCGCATCACGACGCGTTGTGAGCTATTTTCTTTGTGAGCTATTTTCAAACATTATAGTACTTTTACTTCTGGTACTTTAAGTACATTTTGATGCCAATACTTTTGTACTTTTACTCAAGTAATATTTTTATTCTGGACTTTTACTTGTAACAGAGTATTTCTATACTGCAGTAGTGGTACTTTTACTTAAGTAAAGAATTTGAGTACTTTTTCCACCACTGACTGCATGCACTCTCTGTAAATGTTTTCTACCAGTGAGTTTCCAGGGACAGAAAATTGCATGTGAAAACACTGAGGGGTACTTCAAATCTGGAGATGAGATCAAGGACATATCCTACACTAGATTATAGATCTTAGATGCTAGGTTCAATGTTTACCTGGTATCCTATAGTTTCATTGTACAGATACTTTTTTGGATAGTATATTGTTTAGACTGATGCTAGGTTCTTGTTTTACCTGTGATCCTAGTTCACTGAGGCACTACACTGTGCCTCTGCATTTGATGTAGCCTACTATGTGTTTACCTTGCTTATTGTAAGTCACTCTGGATAAGAGTGTCTGCTAAATGCTTAAATTGTACACCGTAAAATCCTCTGCGTTAATCTAACTCTGAGAGTGTTCAAATGTAACTGAATAGAGTCTCGGGCGCGGGGCTTTGTGTTGGTTGGTCCCTCCGTGTCCCTCTCTCTGTGTCCGTGTGGCTGCAGCACAGAGTGGCCAGTAGAGATGGGATTTATGGCTCTTTGAAAGGAGGCGGATGTTGGGTATCCGTTCCTTTCAAAGAGGCGTTGTGAAGACTGGCTCATTTATGGCTCAGGTGTATAAAAATATATCTAAATATGTATGTATTCATATGTCATAATAGTATGTATATTTTGGAATTCCAAAATCGTGGGATAAAAATTATCAAAAAAAAAGAAGAAAAACAAATACATGGGGGACCCCCTGGGAGTCTTGGGACCCCTGCGAAACATCGCGGACCCCTTTGGACCCTCGCGAAACATCGCGGACCCCTTCGGCTGCCTTTTGTTTTTTCATGAAGCTGGTTGCTTGTTTCTGGCACACAACTGGCAACACTGACCTGGTTGCTTGTCTGGCCTCCAACCTGGCAACCCAGAGTGGCGACACGGTGTTGTTGATACAGGCTGCGTTGAGACACTGGCGTGTTTTAATGTTTTGTTTGGGATCATGTGCATGGCACGAAAATGACGGACATTAGAGATGTGCGGATAGGGTTTATCGTCACCCGAATCCGTATATACATGTTCATTATCCACCCGCCATCCAACCGCGGTTAATTATACCATCCTATTTCTAGATCCGCACCGACCGCATCAAATTATTATTATTTTCCTGACGTTAGTTTTCAACAATGTTACTCACCACTGTCTATCGCGATGTAGTGAGTGACTGTATACAATCCATATCTATGGTAACAACAAGACGGAGCTTAAGCTTTCGTTTTCAACTTGCTCCTTGCCATGTCGGCGTTTTATAAGCGACTTTTGGGGTAATTTATTTGGCGCTTGTTTTGGGCTTGTTTTCATAGACCTTGCTGCTTATTTCTCTCGCAATATATGGCAACACTGGCTGCACCCGGTACAAAGACCCCTTGCCGGTCAACGTGCAGTAGGCGGCTTATTTGTGCCTGATGTAAAATGACGTAATATTAAAATACTACAAACGCACGCACGGCGAGATTTCGTGCTTTCTAAAAGCTGTAATAGGCCTATAGATTGATATCATTAATGTAATTCCCACATTTCTTCACCCGCGGTTTATCCAATATTAATGCATTATTATATTTGGTTGACCCAAATCCACCCAAACTGCGGTTAACTGCGGCAACCGCGGCTAAAACCGCGATCCGCGCATCTCTAACGGACATATAAACGTGAGTGTGGTGTGATAGAGACATGATCAAAGCGAAAGTGAAAGCAACAGCGGGGGTTGAAGCGAAGTGGTCGCGTTTGTTGTTGTTGTGGAGATGGAGAGATTTCAATGGCGGCCGCGTCGTGTTGCGTTGGCTGTGTTCGGTTTCGCTCGGCGGTGCTCAGGCTAAAGGGAACGAAAGGGTCTCCCGTAATGTGGTCAGTTTGTGCTGGCCGCAATTGATTATGCTCCGAGGAGGCAAATGTGTAGTGAGCAATGAAAAGTAGCCTATGCCACCCGTAAATTCATCGCGCACGTTGTGGCTCGTGTTGTGGCTTGTGTTGTAGTGACATGTGATATGTTGTTGTTGTGTTTAGTCCCTAACAATGAAATTAGTGGCGAGGGGAAATGAATGCTAACGGAAGCTGGGACTTTTGTCTAATGTATTATAGGGATAGACCAGGGGTGGGCAACTTTGATGATGGAGAGGAACACTATATTTCTGCTGTTTTTGCTATTTTTTTTATTAGAATCCCGATTTTTTTTGTGCTATTTTTTGATTGGAATCCTGAAAAGTTTTTAATTAATTTAAAATGTATTAAGTTAACTTTATGAACTTTTAAATATAATAATACATATATCGATGGCCAAAATGCAAAACCTCCTATCTGAAAAATTTACATTGTTGGGAAAATGAAAAAGAAAACTACAAAATGTTGTATCTTTTTTGCACAATGCTATTTTTTTATGATACCCATCACATAATTCACCGTTTCTGGATTTCTGGATTATATTACAATATTATATGTTAATTACACTGATCTCATATTGCAAATGCAGATAGGAGGTTTTTCCCCACTTTTCCTGGATAATTCTGCAGATAGGAGCTTTTGCACTGTGATGTTAAGTGATTGCATAACTAAATAATGATAATTAGTACAGGCTGTAAATACATACATTTACAGCTGCAAACAGTTGCATCAGTGGTGTGGTCTAGGTTTGTTTTCTGAGGTATACAATAATCATTCCCTGCACGAGATGCGTGTGGTCGTGGGTATACGCTAGGTCATTTTCAATGGTATGAAATGGTTAGTAGACTGTATACGCTTTTTTCCAAAAACAACAACAATTAGGTGGACTACAAAACAACTGGCCCAGGCACCCCTCGACATAATCCCCCCTATACCCTCAACTCCACCACCTGAAATACCCCCCCACTCCCACAACCCCCATTCCCCCCAGCCAGCACAACACACCCCCCAAATCCCACCCATTAGGTGGGCTACAAAACAACTGGCCCAGGCACCCCTCGACATAATCCCCCCTATACCCTCGACTCCACCACCTGAAATACCCCCCCCACTCCCACAACCCCCATTCCCCCCAACCAGCACAACACACACCCCAAACCCCACCCACCCAAACCCTCATGCCCTCCAACTCCCCTAACTCATACAACTGGATCACCAACCTTGTGTCCGGTGTGGATAGTGGAATAGTATGTAAGATCATTGAATGTCTTAAAGAGCCTATAAGCAAGGAGGAAAGACGGATGCCTTGACCCTAGAATAACCACAGCCAGGGAGGAGATGAGAGCAGCACACAGGGACTTTGTCGCTGACCAAAAAGGAGAGGGTCTGAGGGAGGAATATAAGCGGAGGAAGGAGGAGCTATATCAAGTGTATGCAACTGGAACAACAGGAGCTGACCCAAAAGATCAGGGACATTAAAGAGGTGCATGTTCACCAGAAACATGGCATGAGCTGGAAGCTCATCAATGACATTTCTGGCAGAAGCTCTTCACAGACTTCCAAGATCTGGGGAGAAAGCGCAGAGGAACGAGTTGAAACATGGTACCAGCACTTCAAAACACTCCTAGGAAATCCTCCTTCAACCGAAGAAGAGGATGATCCGATGCTCCTGTCTTCCATGACCTTCCCAAACCAGACGGTTCACCATGGATGAGTACCAGAGGGCCAAGGCTACTATCAAGTGAGGCAAGAGCTGCGGGGAAGATGGAGTGACAGCAGAGGTTCTGATGTATGTGCCCATAGACGAGGTGGTGTTGGATTTTATCAAGCACACACGTCTAGCAAGCTGCCGAAGCTGTGGAGCAAAATTATCATCGATCCAGTACCAAAGTCAGGCGAACTCACCAAGGCATTAGCCTGAGCTCACAAGTTGCCAAGACGGCTAACAGGAAGATCCTCAACCGTCTTAGACCCATCTTAGACCCTGTAATGAGAAACTCGGGCAGATACTGGTGCTGAGGAGGATTCTGGAAGGAGTAAGGAGCGGAATCTTTCAGTGGTGATCACCTTCATGACTTCCAAAAGGCTTTTGGCACCATCCACCGGGGGAATCTGATGAACATTCTCCGGGCCTATGGAGTTCCTGAGAAGATGGTTCAGATGATGGAGACAAGCTACTCGAGGCAGTCCAGGACTTCTAATAACCTGGGCCTGGACTGCTTCAATGGAACAGGACCTGAAGGTCCGGGGGGCACTTGACTGGCATGCCTTGCATGGGATGAGGAGAGTGTGGAAATCAGATATGGGAGAAGACCTCAAGAGGCGGCTGTTCGTATAGCTACAGTGGAGTCAGTACTGCTGTATGGGGCTGAGACATGGACCGTCACAGCACTACAGGAAAGGGCCTTGGATAGAGTTGTAGTGATGATGGAATGCTATGAATGGCACTAGGAGTCACATGGACGGACCACATCAGAAATGTGGTCCTCTACAGGAACCTACCATGGGTCACAGACAAAGTCAGAGAGAGAAGGATGAGGCAGGGCACTGCGTCAGGGACCCATAACTAGTGGCAAGCAAACTAACACTATGAGAGCCAACCCAGGGCAAAGCCAAGAGAGACAAGAAGTGCACCACCTACGTAGATGCACTTCGGCGTAACAGCTTAGCCAACAATACTGTAGAGCTCAAGACCCTGATGCTAGATAGGAGAGTGTGGAGGGCAGCGATTCAGGAGTCCCAAGTTGGTGTTGGCTAGACCACACTCACACATCGCAAAGACCCTATTCTATATGATCCAGCCTAACTGACCCATGCCCCCCTCAACATAATCCCCCCCATACCCTCTACCCCCAACTCCACCACCTGCAATACTACCCCACTCCCACAACCCCCCCCCCCAACTGCCAGCCCACACCTCTCCACCTCCATAACTCAAAACCCCATCCCACTTCAGGGGTCCCGAGTTGGTGTTGGCTAGACCACACTCTCGCATCGCAAAGACCCTATCCTGTGTGATCCGGCCTAACTGGCCTATGCCCCCCTCAACATAATCCCCCCCATACCCTATACCCCCCAACTCCACCTACTGCAATACTCCCCCACTCCCACAACCCCCCCCCCCAACTGCCAGCCCACACCTCTCCACCTCCCTAACTCAAAACCCCATCCCACTTCAGTAGTCCTGAGTTGGTGTTGGCTAGACCACACTTTCGCATCACAAAGACCCTATCCTGTATGATCCGGCCTAACTGGCCCATGCCCCCCTCAACATAATCCCCCCATACCCTCTACCCCCACAACTCCACCACCTGCAATACTCCCCCACTCCCACAACCCCCACCCCCCCAACTGCCAGCCCACACCTCTCCACCTCCCTAACTCAAAACCCCATCCCACTTCAGGAGTCCTGAGTTGGTGTTGGCTAGACCACACTTTCGCATCACAAAGACCCTATCCTGTATGATCCGGCCTAACTGGCCTATGCCCCCCTCAACATAATCCCCCCCATACCCTCTACCCCCCAACTCCACCACCTGCAATACTCCCCCACTCCCACAAACCCCATACCCCCCAACTGCCAGCCCACACCTCACAACCCCCATAACTCAAAACCCCATCCCACCCCATACCCTCATATCCCCAAATCCCACGCAACCCATTACCCCCACTCCCAGAACCCCCGGTCCCCATGCCCCCAACCAGCACACCACAACCCCCAAACTCCACCCACCCAAACCCTCATGCACCCCCCACCCCATACCCCCCCAACCACCACCCACACCTCCCACACCCTATAACTCAAAACCCCATCCCACCCCCATACCCTCATACCCCCCAACCGACACACCACAATATTTTCACAGGGTTGTTGGCTGCCACGGTGTTCACGTGTGATTTTGATCTGCAATTAATAAAAAATCACGACAATGACGTTCACATTTAAGCAGCAATGACAACCTCTAACCACAGGTTCAAAAGCGACTTTGAGTATTTAGAAAAGCGCTATATAAATCTCAGGTATTATTATTATTATTCAAATGTTCAATGCCAAAACCTCCTATCTATACCTAAAAATGACCTCCTATCTACATAGATGCACATAGGAGGTTTTTACCTAGAAATAGTTAGGCTTACAAACAAACATTATTTTTGTTAAATAATGCTTTTTTTATGCTCATTTTGAGATCAAGACATTCTACAGTACTGTATCAAGTATTACCATAATTTTTTTTTATCAACTCACACTCTTGGTTTGATAAAAGTGTCACCACCTGACACTAATCATTAGCAATCAACAAGGCAATGCAATTAACTTGACAGAGTTACTAACAAATACTTAACTAGTAAGGGGGGAAGACACTTTTTTATTTTGAAAATAATAGATGACTACAAACTGAAAGACATTTAGACGGTCTACATAACATAAAATTCCCAAGTTTCAGCTCTGTCTGATGCTCAACTAGTTCTGGTGCAGATAAGAGGCTTTGCGCTTCAACATTTTAGCACTAATTGGCACTGAACAAGATAGGAGGTTTTAGTCAAATGACTTTTTCTGACAAAATGAGGGGCGGGACTATCTTGCAGACAGACTGAGCATGTGCAGCATAGCCTATAGCCCTCATCCACTGTGAAATCCGAAAATCATGAAATTTGCACATAGGAGGTTTTGCATTTTGGCCATCGATATACAATACATACATACAAAAAGACAATATAATTTGTATACTAATCATTGAGCTACTAATATAAACTGAAGTAATTAAAGCGGGTCATGTTTGCATGTTTGGAATTGTAACAGCTGAAATCAATAATATATCAGTATTCCGATATTAACCTGCGGGCCACATTAAGAGAAGGTGGGGGCCGCATGTGACCCCCGGGCCGCCAGTTGCCCATGTATAGAATAGACCCTAGTGAGTCCATTTGGTTACATTTGAACATGCAGTGACAAATGGATACATTAATGAGCGCTATGAGGTTGTATTCTGCAATATTTTTTTTTATAATCGTGAAAATGTGTGCAAATCTTTGAATGTATCCACCTGTTTCCTAGGCTTTTCACTTCCTGTGTGTGCCACTTCCTGTCGATTTGATCCAATGAAATCCAATGAAACTGGTCAGATGACTAATGATATCCAATGAAATCCGACAGGAAGTGGAAAACACACAGCCTAGGAAACAGGTGAATATATTTTTTTTTAACTCAAACATTTGCTTCTGGGGGTCCCTGGAAGTTGGGAACAATTAAAATAGGGAATGCATGCCCCGCCGTCTGTCTGTCTATCCCTTTTCTGGCCATATATGGAGATGTCTGTATCTGTCTGTCTGCCTGTATCCCTTTTATGCCCATATATGGAGATCTCTATATCTGTCTGTCCTTGTCTCTTTTATGGCCATACATGTATATGGAGATCACTGATGTTATCAGTATATTGGTATATATGGGCATGCCCATATATGGGCATATGGGGGGATCAGCAGTTGTGGGAAGTCCTTGTGCAGAGTGGTAAACGTCTGTGGAGAATGTGTGGAGATTGGAGAATGTCTGAAGAGTGCAATATGACTGTGAAAAGTGGACTGACTAACTAATCAAATGGCAGGTGTGGGGAATTCAGCAGGTGCAGGGAATTTGCCACATCAAGCTAAGGCTGGGGTTGCCGTGGCAATCAATTGGCTCATTTTGTGCCACGGTCAGAGCCTTTCCTGGTGGTTCTGGACAACCGCCTATCCGACCGACTCGACGCCGGGCACTGCACTCCCTCGGGTCGTCTGCGACGCGTGTGTCGAATTTGAAGTCGGTCGGTCGAACGGTTCTCGAGATACGTGGATGACAGACAGACAGCATGTACAAGGATTCGGGGCATTTATTGTAAAGATGGTGTTGTCATATCACATAATAAAATAGGTCTCCCAGGGTTTGGTTTTTGGGGGCCAAACTTAATGGTCTTTTAATTAACCTTTGATGCAGGTTTTGTCATAATGCCTGCCACTATTTCTTCTGTTGGGCAATATTCCAATCCAATCTTCCCTCCATTTAAATCTGACCTCATAAAATGATCAATTATATCGACACGTTTGCGCCTCTGTCTGCTTACAGGGTTATTTTCCAATTCAATTTCACCTTGGCTGTCCTCAAACTGAATTAACAGCAATTCTGAGGTTGTTTGACTTTACTTGAGTATTTCTATTTTGTTTTAATACTTTATACTTCTACTCCACCATGTGTGAGGCAAATATTGTAGGGAGAACCGCCAAGATTGTAACGCGTCATGGTTGCAACAAGCATGTTTTCTCTTGATTGGTCAATTTTATCATAACGTCATCACATCAGTATGAGACCAGTGCTGTAATGAACGTGCCCAGGAAGTACAAAGTATTTTCATCCAGACTAGAGAAAGTTATCGCAGAAAAACTGATTTATCTTAAAGTTAGTAAAAAAATCTTTGGTCTACAAATCTTTCCTTTAATGTTGTTGAGCTCAAATCCACATGGTTGTCTGCATGTATCTGTTCTTCATCAGTTTACATCGTTTTATTACTCTATGCACGTTAGTTCTGTTCTGTAAACAAAGCCAAAGCAGTGGATCGCAGAGCGGCCCGATTGTAACACGCATCTGTTTAGGTGTAATCAATGGATTTTCCCATGGAATTTACTCAAACTGCCATCCGGTAAGATTTAATAAATTCCTTATGTTTGATACTTTATCTTATCACATCCTTGGTATGAAAACAATGTAAAACAGTTGCTTGAAATAAATAGTTGATTTAAGCTGAAAACGATTTGTTTAATGCTGTTTTTTAGCAGTGTTACATTAGTAACTCATGCTGTTACAATTAGTCTCATATAAGCTTAAAATGTAACCTCGGAACAGCGTCCACTTTCGGTTTAATAACTCACGACCTGTTTTATCAATTGAAAAACTTTAAGTGGTTTATGATAGCGTACATCTGTAGGTCCTTTGCTTGAAAATATTACATACGTAGGTAAAAAGATCGCATAGTGAAAAGTGAAAAACGTTACAATATTGGCGGCTCTCCCCTACTTTTTACTCCACTACAATTATTTGAAAACTTTGAGTTACTAGTTACTTAGCTGAATTAGGTTATTATTACAAAACATAACCACTTAAGCTCTATTTCGTAGTTCGGCAATTTGAACATTTTGGGGGTCCTTGACATGAAAAAGTTTGAACACCACTGGTATAGCAACATACGTTTTTTTAGAAAACTGTTAGGATTTGGTTCTGCACCACTGGGAAAGACAACGGACAGTTTTGTAAGGCGCGGCTCTTTTTCTTGCTGACCACAAGGGGAAAAAAATGGTCTGTTAACAAAGGTCTACCCCTCGTCGCCTTCTTCTTTTTCTTGAGCTGCATCGAGGGTTTTAAGCTGTATTTTCAACTGTGTTGTCAAAATAATTTGTAACTTGACCCTTTCCAGTGAAAACAAATTATCTGGAAACATTTCCCAAGATTACCGGGCCTGATTCCAGTAGGTCTGTCAATGGCAAGGGTCAAGTTTATTTGTACTGTTCATGCACATTTCAAAATCTATCAAAACATATTAGAATGAGAAGTGGAGGTTCTGCATGGAGATCACGCGCACACACACAGTGGTGGAAAGTAACTGAATACTGTACTTAGGTAAAATGTTGTGGTATTTTACTTTACTTGAGTGTGCCTATTGTTTGGTACTTTATACTTATACTCCCCTACAAGAGGCATGTTTTAATGTGTGTGTGTCTGTGTGAGTGTAATCTCTCAAGAACAGATTCGGAGCTCTGCAAAAAATAACTTTCCTTTTTTGGGCCGACGGGTTCCCAGATTGGTGTGAGTGTGAACTTGTGAAGCAGGGCGTTGATGATGAAGAGCACTCGTGCTCAGCTGACTTCCCCTGGGAAAAAAATAAAAGAGAATGTCCCCAGACAGTGAGACAACAAACTATCAGCAAGACAGATTGTTTATACATAAACATCACAGTCATCCTGGAGGGACATAAGCACACTCGCGCACATGCATATGCACACCAAGGCGCGCGTGACACACACACACACACACACACACACACACACACACACACACACACACACACACACACACACACACACACACACACACACACACACACACACACACACACACACTCCTGAAAGGGGATAGTTTTATTTAGTTTTTATGATGATGATTTTTATTATTATTATCCTTCCCTCTTTCTGTCTGCTGTCTGTCTGTCTGTCTGTCTGTCTGTCTGTCTGTCTGTCTGTCTGTCTGTCTGTCTGTCTGTGTCTCATAATTACATCTTCCAGTGAAAAAAAACTACTCACAATATTTGCAAGCATACTGGGCCTGATTCCAGGAGGCCTGTCACCTCAGGAAATGGCACTAAGTTAAATTAAAATAACATCCTCACAAATTCCCACACACAGCACATATAATACACTTTACCTGCTTGTTGTGCACATGAGTTTGATTGGCGGGTGTGAGTGATAATACGTGATTATTAAGGTCAACCTGACCTTCCTATACGTTGACAGACCATGACTGATTTATGTCCAGGCTATAAATGATGCATACCCTTGTCCAAGCTCATTAATCTGACAAGTGAGAAACTCCATGGATTATTTTCATGTGGATGTGCAAGGCTCTCATGGCTATGTGTGCATGACAGAGATGGGCAATGACTGTGTGTGTGTGTGTGTGTGTGTGTGTGTGTGTGTGTGTGTGTGTGTGTGTGTGTGTGTGTGTGTGTGTGTGTGTGTGTGTGTGTGTGTGTGTGTGTGTGTGTGTGTGTGCGCCCGCGCGCGTGCGTGCGTGTGTTCATGTGTGTGTGTGTCCATATTTAGTTTGTGCAGAAGACAGCCAGCGTCAGTGAGAGTCAAGCCCAATTTATTCTCTGTCACACTAGTCTGGAAAAATGACAAATCTGTCAGAGCTAAAAAATAATAAATTAGCTGGCCATGCAAGGCTACCGTCATACACCCCATTTAGACCTGCTGTAAACTATACGTGTTTATGTCAATAATCTTTTTATATATAGTAATGATTAGGGCAAATGTAAGTAATTTCCAGTGAAAGGTTTTTCCTGCATCTTTTTCCTGCATCTGCCTCAGGTCTAAATGGAGAAACACAGGGATGGAACACAAATAGAATGAATGACAACACGTGTTTGTTGCAGCATTTTGAGCCTGCAAGAGGTTCCATCACCTGTCTACGGTCCGATTTGTCTGAAGTAGAGTTTTGGTTTTGAGGGCAAATCACCCCAAGCTTTCTAGTGGGTGGTGTGTTCAGTGTGTTGAGTCTGCGAGACGATGCCTTAGCATCAGGTCTGAAAATTGCGTGAGAAATCGAATTTTGGTTTGAGGGCAAATGGCCCAGTGCTTTCGACCACCATGATATAATCTGTGTTACCTCCCCTCATGGTCTCCTGATAGATGGTTGTTCAGGCCTGTTTTGAAAGAAGCCAGTGATCCACATTTGTTAACCCATTAAGACCGGGAATGCATCCGTGTAACCACTTAAACCATTATTTTATACTTTGGCTATTCAAAAATAGCAAAAACATAAATTACAAATTGTAATTTTACCTCAACATTATACTTAAGTACAGTACTCGAGTACATGTACTTAGTTACTTTCCACCGCTGAGTGAGACTAACGGAGTACTGACTGAGGGAGGTCATTTTACTGCACGTGCAGAAGACTAAATCTTTGAATGTATATTTTGTAAAGCGAACATTTTTCATTCAAATCTTTGCTTCTTGGGGTCCCTGGAACAACATATTTTGATATGGGGGTCCGCGGGCAAATACAAATCATGTTGGGGGTCCTTGACATGAAAGGGTTTGAGAACCACTGATATATATATATATATATATATATTTAAAAAAAAACTGTTTTAGACAACATTTGTAGAATTTTACAAATGTTCACGATTTTTCAAAAATCACACCCTGTGTGAAGTGGGCGGTGTCTTGCTAGCTAATCACAATACTGAATGTCAACCAATCATGTACAAAAAATAAATACATTTATTGAAACACTCTTTATGATGGAAGAAACCATAACTTAAAAAAAACAAAGTTATGGTTTCTTATATAGGGCTATGCACATGTGTCATGTGACACTGGCCAATCACAGTCCTGAATAGACTGTGATTGGCCAATCACGGTGCAGGGTTAGGCGGGGTACATTTTTGGCCAATCACAGCGCAGGATTTGTTGTACAAATATCCAACCTCACTTATAGGGGCGGTTTCACCGCCCAAAAATAGCAGATCTACTGTACAAGCTCGTAGCGCGGCGAGCTTGTATATCTGATTATTTCCCGGTCTAAATGGATTAAGGGATGGTGTCAGGGCATTCCAAAACATTTTCACTCCCTCTAGTATTGTGGCCGTGGGTGTCACTCACTTTGGAGAAGAAGTTAGTCAGATATGAGGGTGTTGAGGGCACTTCCCCTTAAATACCAAGCCCATTAACAGGCAATAGCCTACGCTATGTGTACTAAATAGGCTTACATGGGTCATGTGTGCTGTGTTTACCTGTAAACCTCCGGCTTTGGTCGGATCATAATAAAACTTCTGCGGTCAAACAATGTTTTCATTTTACACAACACCATCATTATCAACAACAGTGTCTCTCGTCAGTTCATCTTAAAAGCATACATTTAGCCAGCGTCGGCTCCACAGGGGGGCATTGGGGGCCCACTCAGATTAGACTTTGTGCCCCCCCCCCCCCAGTCCAGATTGGCCAGTAGTGCTCTGCACCAGGGGTTTTCAACCGGTGGTCCGCGGACCACTGGTGGTCCGCGGAGGTATTGCAGGTGGTCCCTGGCCATGCACTCAGAATATATTTTTTTGGTTGCTTTTAATAAGTTTCATGAGTTCTCACTGTATGGTGTGTGTGATATGAAATGTGAGCTTTCCATAATCACAGTAATCCTTAATCATATTCCATCATATTCAAGGGCTTTTGCTGAGAAAAGAGACAGACCCCAGTCTCTTTCAAATTAGAGCACTGCAGAGGGCAGGTGTGTGTGTGTGTGTGTGTGTGTGTGTGTGTGTGTCTGTGTCCAGCTGACACTCGTTAATGTTATAGGCATAAAAGCAATTATGCTTCTGCACTGTCAAATAGGACATCTAATCTAAGATTAGTGGGACTCACCATTGAGTCACAGGACTCACTTCATTGAAAACAAACAAAATCACTGTATTCTTTTAGATATTATGTTGATATTATAGCTATTTTATTTGATTAGATATGTGATGTTCCTGACAATTAGTTGACTTTTTGTGAAAAAGCCCGCATATATATTGCTATCGGTTGATATCGGTATCGGAAATTAGGAGTTGGACAATATCGGAATATCGGATATCGGGAAAAAAGTGGGGTGGGTCTATGATGGACCCACCACGCACAATAGTGGTGGTCCCCAGGTAGCTCTTAGTCAGGATGTTGGTCCCTGGGTCAAAATCATGTTTTACCCCCTGTCCGTCCGTCCGTGTGTCCGTCCGTGTGTCCGTCCGTGTGTCCTGTCCGTCCGTTAGCAGCTAATCTCCGGCACCGTTGGCCCGGTCGCTGCGAAACTGTGCACACACACGCTTGTTATAGCGCCACCAGGAGGCCGATTTGTGCAAAACCCATTTTTTTATATTAATCCTACAGATTTGATCCAAACGTCATGCAAATCGGTACACAGTATCTCTATAGTCATGTGATCAACCCGGATAATTATGTTTGATTTTCCAGATTCCATCCTGATTGGCTAAGATTGGCTTCCAAAGTTTGCTGGATTGGTCCGTTTTGAACAAAATGCCTCAAATCATGAATGCAGCTTGTGATTTCCGTGAAATTTCACACGCACATTCCCACTAGGCCGAGAAAGAAATTCCACCCTTTTCACATTGGCCTGTTATAGCGTCACCAGCAGGTCTAATTTAACAAAACACGTTTTTGGAACAAAATGCCTCAAATCATGAATACAGTGTCCGATTGCCGTGAAAGGCCCAGGAATAAATGGCACCCTTTTCACATTGGCCTATTATAGCACCACCAGGAGGCCACAATAACATACCTGACCTGGCGGAGACCTGTGCTCCGAGGAGCACTTTTTCTAGTTTTAATGTTTTATAGGTGTGTTAATATATTATGTGTTCTTTTTATGTTCTTTGTGATTATAATTTATGAATATACATTTTCAAATTAATTAATACTTTCACTGTCTTGTTTATTGTATAGGTGAGCATTTGCTTGCTATATATAGTACAGCAGATTAATGGCACATTTTAAAAGAATCGTTCACTTTGTGATGTAAGCATGAAATTTGGCATGAAATTTGGCATGAAATTTTGGCACAAACTCTCTAAGGCCCACTCTTTTGGAAAAAGGCGCTGGCCACACAAAAATCCAATATGGCACCCATTTTTTTCAAGATGTCCGCTACCTTAGCAGAGCAGATAGTGATATAATCTTTCAGGTTGTGAGCCAAATTTCATGCTTGCATCACAAAGTGAACGATTATGTCACTAATCTGCTAATATAGGGGTGTTGAAAAATAAAGTGCCCCCCATTATTATTACAAAACATGCAGTAACCACTTCAGCCTTATAAACATTTCAGCAATTTGAAAATAGCAGATCTACAAGCTCACAATGCGTCTGCCCTCTCCTTCTTTACATGTTCTTAACCCATTAAATCCGGGAACGCGTCTGTGTCATTTTAGTTTTGAGCTATAACCATTTTTTTAAATACTTTGGCTATTCAAAACTAGCAGATCTACAAGCTCATAGCGCGGCACCGAGTGCCGAATTGGCTTAGACCGGTAGGCAGCGGTTCCTGTAGGAGACACAAAGGAGACTCTTTGTGTCTCCTACCGGAACCGCTGCCGGTCATCAAATTGTTGGCTTAGGAATGCAAAAACTAAGCAATAATATCCATGAATTAATTTCAAGTCTCCATGGGGTGACTAATCAATAATGGAAAAAAAAAAACATTTTGGGGGTGAACTATCCCTTTAAAACCTGATTCATAGGTCTGTTGGTCAGGCAGATGGATTTTAGCCTATAGGAGCATACCGGAAATGTCCAAATTCTCCATACTGAGCACAATAATGCCCTTTAATCAATATCCATTAAAAACATATTGGCCTTAAGAAGAATTCATTGATGGTAACATGCTCTTTTTAGGCCACTGAATCAGCTGACTTTCATTTGTATTTGTGCACTGACCAGTATAACTTACAAAGGATATGAAATGAAACTTTCTGTCATAACATCTGTCACTGGGTGCATGCACCATAAGACCTACACAGCATAGACAGAATTATAAACAGAAAGGTTTTTTTTTCCTCCACATATTTCATTGTCATTGATAGTTTTCAAGAAAGGCCTTGGTTTTTGAGAAATCCATATACCCGAGTTTAGTCAGCTGTGAAATTACTTTTGCTTTGTGGATGAAAGCTAAATAGTAAATCAATGTTGACATCATTGGGCCAGTCTCAAATGTTTTTGCCCGTCAACTGTGGTTCTCAACCTTTTTGCCTTCCAATATGGTGCATTAATAAAATGTAAAACCAGTAGGCATGTGAACAACTTAATGTTTAAGTCTAAAACCAAAAATATAGGAGAAAACTCTTGACATTTACATGAGAAACCATTTAAAAAAAAACATTTGCGTCTATGGCATTGGCATACATGGGCAACTGGCGGCCCAGGGGCCACATGCGGCCCCCACCTTCACTTAATGCGGCCCGCAGGTTAATATCGGAATACTGATATATAATTGATTTCAGCTGTTACAATTCCAAACATGCAAACCCGCTTTAATTACTTCAGTCTATATTAGTAGCTTAATGACTAGTATTACAATTCTATTGTCTTTTTTATGTCCAATGTATTTGTATTCAAGTTCAAAAAGGCATTTGAATTTGAATAAAAATGTTACTTTTCAGGATTCCAATAAAAAAATAGCAAAAATAGCAGATCTACAAGCTCAAAACGCGTCGCAGTGCGACACGTTTTGAGCTTGTAGACCGGTTATTTTTGCTACTTTTGTGTGACATAGAATGGCGAACTACGGCATTCATTTACAGTACGAAAACAGTTAAAATACGGAGAGACAGTATATGCAATGTGGCCCACTGGAGTGAGTGTGGAAATATAGTGGCCCTCTCCATCATCAAAGTTGCCCACCCCTGGTCTATGGTATATGCACAATATAGGACTTTGGTATACCAGAGCAACAGTTTTCATCTTAATTTGACCCTGGTATGAAAATGCACCCTCTTATGGAAAGTATATATAATTGGCTGAGTTTCCGCACACAGTTTGATGCATATTCAATTGACATTTGACAATAATACGAATACTTTACAATTGTCCTGGAAATTTAATTATGTCAAAGTTCCCAATTGTGGAAGTAATCAAACCAGATCACTTCCATCCATCTTCCATCTTATCTTACTTCCATCTTATCTTACATATTACTTCCATCTTATGATGGAAATCATAGTCTTCTTCACATATTTCATTGATATTGCTAATCTTTCAATTAAATCTTAAACACAGACATCTTCCACGGACTCCTAGTATAACATTTTATGATAGACCCTATCAGTGCAGGATTAACGGAAGGGCTTTATGTGCTGAAGCACAGGGCATCAACCTCGGGGGAGCGCGAAACGGCCGGGGAGAAAGTGAAAGAAGACTGAACTATCGCCGTAAAGCGCCAACATTTAGAAGCACCGAGTGCCGCGCTACGAGCTTGTAGATCTTCTATTTTTTTTTTATCGTGAACATTTTTGCAAATCTTTGAATATATATATTTTTAAAGCGGACATTTGTAACTCAAATCTTTGCTTCTGGGGGTCCCTGGAACAAAATATTTTGAGATGGGGGTCCGCGGCCAAATACATATACATTTTGGCATGAAAAAGTTTGAGAACCACTGACTGATATAGAAACATTACGTATTTTCAGAATACTGTTGAGATTTAGAAGACATTTGTAGAATCGGCTTCAGGTCTTAATGGGTCAACCAGTCCAGCTGTCTGCATAGGCTAATCAAGTACACTCTGCTAGCTGTGAACTGTAATTAACATCTCCATTGTTTTACCTGGAAGAGACAAAGCCGCGGACCCCTGTCTCCACTCCACCCTTCCTGCCACACACAGTTGCAAATCAAGTCAACAGATGTTCAAGGGCTTGATCTATTTTTTTGACTGGTGGGGTCTCACTGACCCCCACACACACACACACATGTACCCGCCTGTCTTTGAATGTGTGAGCCACTGGTATAAGAAGTGAACTCAAATGTAACTGAGTACCGTGCCTTCTCCCCAGCCGTAAGGCTGCAGGAGAGGGCTCCCTGGAACTCGTGCCGTTTGTACTCGTTACTGAATAAATGGTGATCCTGATCCGACCTGTCTGGACGTCTTCTTCACTTTCTTTCAAGCCGGCCTAGTAACCCGCAGTCCAGTGCAGAATCGACCAGCACTGAAGCGGTGAAACGCTGCTGAAACGTAGGGATATCTCGAAAACTAAGACCTTTCTTGAAGACTATCAATATCAATGAAATATGTGGGAAAGAAATCTAAGGGGATTTATTTCGGTTTATAATTCTGTCTATTCTGTGTTATGGACGGTGTACCGGGAGAAAAATTTTAGACGTATCTACATTGTGTACGGTCTACTGGTCAGTTCACAAATTAAAATCAAATTCAGCTGATTCAGTGGCCTGAAAAGAGAAAATTTACCAGCAATGTTCTTCTCAAGACTCAAGAAAACTAATTATGGATACTAATAAAGAGGTTTTTTTTACATTGCTGGTGTGCTCCTAGGCAAATAATCTCTCTGCCTGACTAATAGGCCTAATAATAAATCAAGTCATAACAAAGCAGTTTTTTAAAGAAACCTGCCTCTGCAACCAGCATCACAGTTACAGTACTTTTTTCCTTTTTTTAAAAGATTTTTTGGGGTCTTTTATGCCTTTATTTGACAGGACAGTAGGCTGAAATGGGGGGAGAGAGATGAGGGTTGACACACAGCAAAGGTCGTCAGGATCGGGAGTCGATCCCGCGACATGCTGTCAAGCTGGATTACCAGCGTATATGTGGTAAGTGCCTGGCTGGACCGCTAGGCCAGCGGGCGCCCCAGGCACTCTTCCTTGAATAGTGAGCACAGTATGTTATTTACTTATGTCATGGCTCCCCAGCCTTCTGTTAGGCCTTCTGTTAGTTTTCTGCGTAAAAATTCAGTTTTGTTCCTATTACGTAGTTCCATCTCCAGATCCTGACTTATTTGTTTGACCGTTTGCCCGTCTATGGACTTTTGGGTTAGCCTGCTTCTTTTGACATACCTTCCCGGGTTGAACTCTTACCTGCTTCAACTCCCTGTAAGCCATGTCTTTTGTTAAACTTAAATAGTTTCACTGCATTTGAACTTGCTCTGCCTGTGGTCGTTCCGCACTTTGTTAGCAACACCGTCAGCAGATTCAACGCCTCTGCCTTTGTTCGTTCCGCACTTGGGTAGCAAGCAACACAGTCAGCAGATTCAACATACCGCATTCACTTATCTTCACTTGTAGTTATTAGGTACTGCTTATTTGCTGCCAACTGTGTGTCTCGGGGTTTTCCATGACTCTGCGCAAGATGTGGAAGAGAACACACTAGAGGAGCTCGGACACTATAGGGCTCTATCTTGGACCGAAGTGGCTAAACCCACTATTTGGGGATCTAGCATGGCGCAAGGGGCGTTCCCCTGCAAAAGTTGCTATCTTCGGACACCAGCCTTATCCCTAAAACACCTGCGCTACCCGTTACATTATGCATATGTGTGGTTTGGGTGTAACAATAATTAAACCAATCACAGTGCCAGATGCCATTGCCTTTAAAGGAAGACTTCACTGATTTTCAACCTATCTTCATATAATTGGTCCTCACTAATACTCATGATAAAATGGTACAATTCTTTTCTACTCGGTCTGTGTCTCAGAGGAGGGCTGTGGACAGTTCAGAGTCCCGTCTACCAGTGACATCATCAATGGGGAATCCAAGCTAATAGAAACTGCAGGCTTTCTATTCCTGGAAAGTTACAATGCAATAAAAGAAGCCATTGTTCTTGTGTTAATACAAATCTAAATAAGAAATGTGAAATCTTGTTGGAAAAAAAAATCATGCCTAACGATGATGTCACTGGTAGACGGATTTCTGGACAGTCCACAGCCCTCCTCTGAGACACAGACCAAGTAGAAAAAAATTGTACCATTTTATCACTGAGCCACTGCCGCCCCAGTGACTCAGGGCCACTTTTATTATTTTATTATTATCACTCACACATTGCTGGTTATAGAGAACTTTAATTTACAACAATCTGCTTGTGTTCTGGATTAATTAAACAAAATGGTCTGCTGTGGTTATAGCAAAGGCAGCTCAAAGCTGTATTTGTCTTTGATAAGCTTAACTGGTAACTGCTGATAGAAAATGTATTGCCACTAGGAATTAACAGTCACACTTTTGTGGATTACAATAAAATTGTAATGACAATCACATTCACATTCATGCACTGAGGTGCCAACACCCAACGTTTGCTTCATACGCTCTAGCCTTTGATTGCCTTTCTTTAAAACCATATTTGATAGACATCACCTACATCACCTACATGTTACTGATAATAGAGAATGTTATATTATATTATTATATTTTAGCCAATTGAAAATAGCAGATCTACAAGCACACAATGCGTCAGCTTGTAGATCAGCTATTTTCAAAATATTTGTTATACATTTTGAGTACATTTGAGTACTTTCTACTTTTGGTACTTTAAGTACATTCTGATGCCGATACTTTTGTACTTTTACTCAAGTACATTTTGAATTCCGGACTTTTACTTGTAACAGAGTATTTCTACACTGCAGTATTGATACTTTTACTTAAAGTAAGAAATGTGAGTAGGCCTACTTGTTCCACCACTGCTAGTCACACACATAAAACATTTCCATGTTGTGATCCAGGGCTCTGCCTTTGCTGTCAGCCCGTGTTTTCTCGTGTGGAATGCCAACAGGGCCAGTCTTCTTTTGAACGCAATGACAGGATGAACCTGTGCAAGACTTGTTTAAAGTAGTTACTCTAGGAGGTGTTGAATCGGTTTGATGTACTTGTTTTAGCTTTCGTCATAGACTCCAACAGTTTGCAAACGCATGCACGCGCACACACGCGCGCACACAGACACCATTTATTATATCCAAATATATCAAGGTAGACTTGTACACTCAGAAGACCTTTATATACTGATGCAACAGGCTCATCGGTTTGATGTACCTGTTTTATCTGTCATTACAGACTCCAACAGTTTGCACATGCACGCATGACATCCAAATATATCAAGGCAGATCGTGTATACTTGTCGGAAAGTTATATAGATGCATATTTGCTATTTTATGTCACATTCATTCCAGATTATTATGGTCTGTTCTGTGCTTCAGGGAGAGTTCAGTGAACCTCCCATCGCCAGCACTTTATGTAAGAATACCAATTTCATTCAATCAGGAGAGAGGATACAGGAATATATACTAGCCTGGGATCCAGACTGATTCACCTCCGTTCAGCGGATTATTATTTAGTTTTTCACGTCGCTGAACGGAGCGAATCAGTATGGATCCCAGGCAAACAGGATAAACAAGTGAAATTGTAAGGGATGAAACAAAAACAATGAGGTGACAGAAGAGAAAATTGGAACTGGAACACTATCATATTGAAGATGATTATCCTGACTCGATATGAAATTGGTGTCTAACCTGAAGATGCATGTTCTGTATTTTAACCCTTTAAGACCGGGAAAGCATCTGTGTCATTTTAGATTTCTTTGCCTATTCAAAAATAGCAGATATACAAGCTCGAGTGCCGTGCTTAGAGCTTGTAGATCTTATCTTGTAGATACATGTGTGCAAATCTTTGAATATATATATCACATTTATAACTCAAGTCTTTGAATATATATATCACATTTATAACTCAAATCTTTGGATATATATATCACATTTATAACTCAAATCTTTGGATATATATATCACATTTATAACTCAAATCTTTGAATATATATATCACATTTATAACTCAAATCTTTGGATATATATATCACATTTATAACTCAAATCTTTGAATATATATATATATATATATCACTTTTATAACTCAAATCTTTGGATATATTTATCACATTTATAACTCAAATCTTTGGATATATTTATCACATTTATAACTCAAATCTTTGAATATATATATCACATTTGTAACTCAAATCTTTGCTTCTGGGGGGTCCCTGGACCAAAATATTTTGAGATGGGGGTCCGCGGCCAAATACATATAATTTTGGGTGGTCCTTGACATGAAAAGGTTTGAGAACCACTGATTATAGCAACAAACGTTTAAATAAAATGTAGAAGACATTTGTAGAATCCCCAGAAGCAAAGATTTGAGTTAAAAATGTAAAAAAATATATATGTATATATATATATATATATATATATATATATAGGGGCGGGGAATATATATATATATATATATATATATATATATATATATATATATATATATATATATATATATATAAAAGGTTTGCAAAAATGTTCAAGAACTTTAAGAAAGTAGCAGATCTACAAGGTCATAGCACGTTATGACCTTGTAGATCTGCTATTTTTGAATAGCCGAAGTATAAAATAATGGTTAAATTGGTTAAAATCTAAAATGACACAGATGCTGTCCTGGTCGTAAAGGGTTAAAGAGCTGGAGAGACTATCCTGTTACTGAACAAACACTGTACAGTCAATATCCCACAATTTTGCACATTAATTGCCCAAATGCATTGGGTGACAGTGGGCTCAGGAGGTAGAGTGGCTGGCTGGGAATTGGAAGGTTCCTGGAACAATGCCCGGCTCCTCCTGGGTTAGTGTTGACGTGTCCTTGAGCAAGACACTGGACCCCTAACTGCTCTGGATGAGCAGGTTGGTGCAGTACCTTGCATGATTGCCTCTGAATAGGTGAATGTAATGCATATTGTAAAAGAGCCTTGGATAAAGATGCTATATAAATGTACCATTTATATACTTGGCTTTGACCCAGTATTGTTAGCTGCATTAACCCATTAAGACCTGAGGCGATTCTTAAAAACGTTTTCTAAATCCAATTTTCTTTTTGAAAAAAATCGTAATTTTCCCCCCCCCACAATTTTTCAAAAATAGCAGATCTACAAGCTCATAGCGCGGCACTCGGTGCCGCGCTATGAGCTTGTATATCTGCTAAAGGGATAGTTCACCCCCACAATGGCTTTTTTTCTATCGATTAGTCACCCCATGGAGACATGAATTCATGGATTATTTTTTTGTTTTTGTCGCTTTCTAATTTGATGACCTGCTGCGGTTCCGGTAGGAGACACAAAGAGTCTCCTTAGTGTCTCCTACTGGAACCGCTGCCTACCGGTCCGCTGGTCATCACATTATTGGCTTAGGAATGCGACAAAAACAAAACAATATCCATGAATTCAAGTCTCCATGGGGTGACTAATCGATAGGAAAAACAACTATCCCTAAAACTATGGGTGAACTATCCCTTTAAAATTTTACAGCACATGCATTTGAACATTAAGAATATTTCACTTTTAACCTATAGTGTCCATTGTCCTCCTTTAACATGGTTTTGACACTTTTTCCATTAGGCTTGTGCTTGGTTTGATCCAATCAGTCGTGTGATCACTTAGTGATGGTTTTATTCTCAAAGAAAGGGGATCTGAAAGGCATCACCAAACAAGTGTGCGCCCTCTGCACCCCCAGTGAGTGTGCACTCACAAACACACACACACACACACACACACACACACACACACACACACACACACACACACACACACACACACACACACACACACACACACACACACACACACACACACACACACACACACACACACACACACACACACGTGTGGACTCCCTCCGTGAGCGCGCAGCCGTGCACCCCGGTGAGCGAGCACAAACCATAGACTGTATAAAAGAGATGGACAAAGCCACACCTCTGCTTTCTACAGACCGAAAATGAAGCCGATTGTTCAGCAATTTCTAATCCGCCATCTTTCGATATCGCGTCATATCCTGCAGAATGCCACCAGACCATTATTGGTTGGGTAGCTTGTCAATCAAGAGCGGGGGCGGGGAATGAATGCTATTGGTTGTGTAGCTTGTCTATCAAATCATCCCGCCCCTCCTAGAGCATAACCTACTTTATCGTCAATTTTAAAATAAATGGGACCATAATTAAAACGCATATCATGATGATTGAAAGGAGACTTTAAACTAGCGACTGGAAGCATTTATGACAATTTTTATTAAGGTAAGAAAATCTAGTCTAAAGTTTGTCAAAAACCCATCCGCCTGCGTTAAGATAAATTCTTCCTGACACCAGCAGGGGTAAAACAGCAAAACTAACAGGCCATTCATATGAACTGTCTCTTCCGTATTGGAGTCAATGTAAAAATCTCAAGCTGGCCCCTTGGCACAAACACGCATCTTGTTTGTAATAAGGATTCAAAGTCAAAGGTGGCTTGTGGTGTGTGACTTATCGGGGCACCGTATTTCATCATCATTGTTGCCAGCAATCATGTGCAGATGAGGATAGGGAGTTGATTGGACTTGATGTTTCTGTGTCACAGAGTGCTAATCATGCATGGTGCAATCAAGAAACAATCACGAAGGTTATTTGCTCTTTGTTATTTATAGTACAGTGCTTTCCCTTCAAGTAATGTGATGTGAGAAAGAAACCGTGTTGATTGCTTCTAGATTGCATCATGATTAGACCGATAGGCCTAGGTGTCGCTCACAAACTGATTCTTTTGCGTGTTTCTTTGTCCGGTGTCGGCTGCTTTCCCGTCTGCTACGTTTTGTTTACACCAGTGGTTCTCAAAGTTGAGGGTTCCAGAGCCAGCAAAATGAGGAGCGGTTGAACTACTTTCTACACATCAGCATTTCGAAACACATGGCGATTTTTTAAAAAACATTATGAAAATGTAGACATACATTTGGGGGTCCATGGCATGACAATGTGTTTAGAACCACTGCCTTTTTACACCATGTTTTACCGCAGTTTCCTGCTTTTTCTGCTGCCAGGTACTTTTGGTTTTTTTCCGTCATGTGTCCTCCTGTCTTGAGCCCATCCCCTCTTCTAGGTGTTGTTCCGTTCTGTAAGCCCTGTGCTGCCAGTCATAATGTACCATTGGGCCTGTATTTTTTTCTGTAACTGGAGAAGTAAGCTTGGATTTCCCCCTGGATTTAGCCTACTCTGCTCTGCACTTGTCCTGCCAAAGCTATCGAGGGAGAGTGCACAAGTTAAGGGGAACGCATTAAGACCGGGAACGCATCAGTGTCCTTTTAAGATTTCTTTGGGCTATTAAAAAAATAGCAGATATACAAGGTCATAGCGCGGCACCGAGTGCCGCGCTATGAGCTTGTAGATCAGCTATTTTTGAAAAATCAATACATATATATTTTTAAAGGGAACATCTGTAACTCAAGTCTTTGCTTCTGGGTATTCTACACATGCCTTCTAAATCCTTTTTTTTTTTTTAAAGAACGTATGTTGCTATAATCAGTGGTTCTCAAACGTTGTCATGTCAAGGATCCTCAAAATGATGTATTTGGCCGGGAACCCCATCTCAACCCCATCACCTTTTCTGGATCAGAGCCCACTTGAAAATGCCTGCCAGAATCTGGTCGTATAGCTCCTGGGCACCAAAAAGTCTTAATGCGGCCCTGACTGTAGGAGTAGACTATGTAAGGTTGATGGAAAGATGGTTCTGTTGTTTTAGTCTTTGGCCACTCTTTCCAAGCAGTTAATGGTTCCACCTGAGGGCTTGAGTTGTAATTTATGCACAAGTCCTCCGGGATATAAACTATTCAACCAGAATTGAAGGGGACTCCAAACATCATATTTTCAATAGCCCAAAGCGGGTCCGGGACCCATAATCACTTAAATCCGATTTTAAAAATAGCCGATCGCAATTATTTCAAGAGGACTGTGTTAATGGCAATAAAAGGCAATACCTAGCTTTGTAATGATAGCTTTGTAATGATTTTTCCCAAATTGTGTGCAAATGAGCTTTGTAGAGGGACTTAATAACTCTGCTTGAATAACAAGCCGGAGAGACTCATTCACACATGAGATTTGTTTTACGTGCATGTAAATGGCTGCAGGCCATGCAGAACAGGACAGCAGCGACCTTTACAGAATGTAGTTGACATTTTACTTTTCAATGTCAGAGGTAGTTTGAGGTGAACTAATTATGTGCCGTGATTATAGTAACTTCAGTCATCAGGTTACATTCTCAAGCAGTACACCACCACCAGGGTTTAGAACAGAGACACAAACTATACGTTGGATTGATACTTGAGCACGACTCAACTTCCATCGTGACTCACGGACTAAAGAATGTAATCATGAACCTTATTGCCAATTAATTCAAGCATCTTTAATTCAAACATCTTGTGGCCAGGATGAAAGGGAAGCCCTCACATCAAACACACTCCTGACATGTCACGGATAACGTTAAAACGCCTTTAATGTCTCTCAACTGTTTTTTTTTTTTTACTTTATCCTTGACTTGTCAGGACTCCTGACTGCCCTTGGAAGTGAGCCTAAGGGCTTCACTTTCTTCTAGAAGCTGTATTGACTTTGTGAGCACCTCTTAACCGGCTGGATATCTGGTTACCTACTGAACTCTAAAACAAGAGCACCCGGTGTGTCTTTATTGTTTGATCTTATTCATTTTGGTCAATCTTCTCACCATTACATAACTGAACTTGAACTTGAACTCCATAGAGTCCCCATTTCGGGATGAACATTTGTGTGCAAGTGGTTAATAACCAGAACATTGTGCATCCGATATCCCCATCCATCAGGCTCAGAGAGAGACGATCAAATTACAGAGGCCACTAGATCTGCTCCTATCAATCATCCAGCTTAATTAGACACCAGAGAATTCACTCAGGGGAGAAGCCTCTATCCCTTTGTGACCTGAGTGGAAAAAAGGCTTTTAATCAAACATTATGCTCACAGGCTTGTGCACACAGGAATCAAACCCTTTGGATGTGGTCATGTGTGGAAGGACTTTTGCTAAGTCACACGCTCTAGCAGGGCTGTACTTTCACACATCAAGGGCCCACATGAAAGAGAAACCCTATCACTGTGTGACAAGAGCTTTAGTAGAAAGGATGAGCTAAAAAAACATCAGCACATCCACCTAACCACTGCAACAAGTGAAGCATAATGACGCTCCATATATTGTATACTGTTATTCTTTTAATTGTTTATTAAGACTGCTAAACTGTTGACAATCATGAAACGTATATGCATGTTAATTACAGATGTGTCAGGATAAGTACCTTTGTTGGCCATTATGTCAAATACAAGTTTAATTTCAACCAATTAAACCCTATTCTTAGCTGACCGGATTCCCGGGCACAGTTAGCTATCCTTCAAGGCTCACATTGCACTCAATCCTTTATGCATACACGCCTGTAGCCTGGTATGGCCAGAGGATGATTCATCCGGTTTCCAATCTAGCATGCCTAGTCTACAACCTCTAATGCCAGAGCAGAACCTTTGCCCCAAATGTTTCACATGGGCCTGTCATAGCGCCACCAGGAGGCCGTTTTTTGCAAAACACATTTTTTGACGTACTCCTACAGATTTAGTCCAAACATCACGCAAATCGGTACACAGTAGGGGAGAGCCGCCAAGATTGTAACGCGTCATGGTTGCAACAAGCATGTTTTCTCTTGATTGGTACATTTTCTCATAACGTCATCACATCAGTATGTGACCAGTGCTGTAATGAACGTGCTCAGGAAGTAGGAAGTATTTTCATCCAGACTAGAGAAAGTTATCGCAGAAAAACTGATTTATCTTAAAGTTAGTAAAAAAAATTCACCTTGAGTAGCTTTGGTCTACAAATCTTTCCTTTAATGTTGTCGAGCTAAAATCCACATGGTTGTCTGCATGTATCTGTTCTTCATCAGTTTACATCGTTTTATTACTATGCACGTTAGTTCTGTTCTGTAAACAAAGCCAAAGCAGTGGAGCACAGAGCGACCCGATTGTAACACCCATCTGTTTAGGTGTAATCAATGGATTTTCCCATGGAATTTACTCAAACTGCCATCCAGTAAGATTTAATAAATTCCTTACGTTTGATACATTATCTTATCACATCCTTGGTATGAAAACAATGTAAAACAGTTGCTTGAAATGAATATAATTGATTTAAGCTGAAAACGATTTGTTTAATGCCGTTTTTTAGCAGTGTTACTTTTGTAACTATGGCTGTTACAATTAGTCTGATAAGCGCTTAAAATTTAACGTCGGAACAGCGTCCACTTTCGGTTTAATAACTCACGACCTGTTTTATCAATTGAAAAACTTTAAGTGGTTTATCTTCTTCTTCTTCTTTCGTGTAACGTCAGAGGTCCAACTCTGTGTCGTGTAGCCATGCCCGCATCTCTGGTCCAAGGTCGAAGAGGCTGGCTTCCGAGTGTGGTCTATATAAGGGGCAGATGGTGATTATATGGTCAGCGGTCTGCTCAGGGTCACCGCACTCGCATGCCGCACTGTCCGCCAAGCCCCACGTCTTCATTGATGTTTTAAAGCGACCGACCCCAGTTCGTAGACGGTTCAGTGTGGTCCATTGCCGGCGTGGTAGGTCGTCTCCTCCAATAGCGCCATCTCCTGGGTCCCAGATGTAGCGGTGGATTCGGGAGGGCCCGGCTGACTCCCACTCCTGCTTCCAAGCTGCTGCCAACCATGCATCTTCAGAGGTGGAGTTGAGCATCTCTTGTGCTGCCTTGTTATAGGGGTGGCGGGACTTGAGTCTGCTTGGAGGTGCTGGTGTTATTGTGGTGTTGTGCAGGATGTGCCAGTCATACTTTTGTGCCTTCCTGGCCAGGGCGAGGGTGGCAGCCCAGGTAAGTGGTTTATGATAGCAGACATGTGTAGGTTCTTTGCTTTTGGCTAAGATTTGACATCTAGTTTGAGGCATACTGCTCCTCTTCTAATTCCAAAACAAATTGGGAATCTATGAAGGCCATGACTAACATGGCTCCAGCAAAGAAGGGCCTTAGTGTTTCGAATGAAAAGGAAAAGGCCAATGAACTAAACAACTTTTAAGCAAGGTTTGAAACAGCTGATTTCCTGCAGGAGAAAGTAGCTGCCCTTGAGTCTGTACCCACACACAGTTATCTGGGAATTAACATGAAGTCCAGAAGATTTTTGCACACAAATGTCCCCGGAACGCCTCAGGTCCAGATGGAATATGTGGCCGGCTGCTGCGCTCATGCAGTCAGGAACTTGCAGAGGCTTGGCGTCCCATCTACCAAAAGTCACTGGACTCATGTACTGTTCCGTCCACCTGGAAAGACTCTATTATAATCCCTGTTCCCAAAAAGCCATGCTGCAAAGAAAATAATTACTATCGCCCAGTCACTTTGACCTCAGTGATTGTGAAGTGTTTTGAGAAAATCATTATCAATCTATTGAAGGCAGCGGTTGATTGTTCAATGGACACCTTTCAGTTTGCTTACAGGAGTAACAGAGGCATAGAGGATGCAGTTCTGGCCTTGGATTATTTTCTTTTGAAACACTTAGAAAATAACTTAGGAAATAACACTGCTTATGCACGCCTTCTTCTGGTAGATTTCAGTTCAGCTTTTAATACTCTTAATTAAGAGGCTGAGGGACCTTATAATGTCCATCATCTTATTATCAGGTGGTATTATTCTTTTTTAAGTGAACGTACACAAAGGGTCAGCGTGAATGGTACTATGTCAGAGCCCAGAACCCTGAGTACTGGAGCACCTCAGGGCTGCGTCAGCTCACCTGTCCTTTTCACCTTATACACAAATGAGTGCAGAAGCGGTAACCCGAATAATTACAGTATTAAATTCTTGTACAACACTGCCATCTTATCCCTACTGGGTAAGGCCTATAGCACCCTGGCCAACACTTCATCCTAGACTCTTCTCCGTCCGGGCTCACAAACTGTGGAATGATCTCCCCCCTGCAGTCAGGACTACAGAGTCACTTTTTTTGGTGTGAATTCATCTTCTCAGATCCACCGTCCCTACAGGCTATGGGGATGAACCGATATTTTTGATCATAGTATTTGGAGGCCAGTCTGTAGACATGTACTGTACCATAGAAGTCCATATTTGTTAATTTCGTCGACTAAAACTATGACGAGAAATGTTCGTTGAGTCGTCGACTGCCTTTTTTCACTGACAAACTAAATAAGAACTAAGCTATGGTGACTAAAACTAGACTAGTAGATAAGAGCTCCAGTAGAACTAAAAGACAAGTAATTTTACGTTTGGTTGTGCTCGGGTGTTGCACTCTGAAAATAGCAGATCTACAAGCTCAATTGTGAGCTTGGAGATCGGCTATTTTCAGCATGCAACCAAGTGTAAAATCATCCATTACGACGCCATCAAGGCTTCCCAAAATCGACTGTAGATTTAGTCGACTAAAATCATATATTAAGTCGACTAAAACTGGACTAAAACTTAAACTTTTCAGATGACGATATATGACTAAAACTAAATGAAATTGTATTCAAAAGACTAAACTAAATTATCAACTGCACCACCCTGAATGCTTCATTGAGCTACAGTATGAATTGATCTGTATTACAATTTAGGCATGCTACAAACACTTTCATAAGCGCCTTACGTAAGTGCAAAATCAGACAAAATATCATGAACCCTTGTCAACCTTAGTCAATAAACAACAACAGGGTAAGTATCAGAAGCATCAGAAGAGTGCAAACAGAACAATGTTGTGCTTCAAACAAACTAGGACACCAGGTAAACATCACAACTAGAGAAATCTAAACTAGAAAAAGTGCTCCTCGGAGCACAGGTCTCCGCCAGGTCAGGTAGGTTAGTGTGGGCCAGCAATGTTTGGAATTCGCCAATAAAAAAAATTGGTTTGCAATAATTGGCCTCCTGGTGGCGCTATAATAGGGCAATGTTGAAAGGGTGGCATTTGCTCCTCAACGTAGTGTGAATGTGCGTGCAAAGTTTCATTTTTTTCAAAATGGGCCACTCCTGCTTAGATGTCAATCTTAGCCAATCAGGATGGAATCTGAAAAATCTAACAGATCCGTCTCGATCACATGACTATGAGCTCACGTGTACCGATTTGCGTGAAATTTGGATAAAATAAAATAAAATGTTTTACATAAGTCGGCCTCCTGGTGGCGCAATAAAAGGCAGTCTAGTCTAGGGAGTGCACATACAAAGTTTTACACAGATCGGTGCAGTAAAAACACCAATCGGCCTGTTATAGCGCTACCATGAGGCTGATTTGAAAAATGTCAAGTGGCATTTCTTTCACGGCCTAGTGAGAATGTGCGTGCAAAAAATACGGAAAGTGCATAATGTGTTCATAATTTGAGGCATTCTGTTCAAAACAGAGCACTCCTACAAACTTTGGAAGCCATTCTTAGCCAATCAGGATGGAAAATGAAAAATCTGAAAGAATGGTTTAATTACTATAGGGAGATACTGTGTACCGATTTGCGTGATGACAAAATCTGTAGGAGTACTGTCAACAAATGTATTTAGCAAAAAGCGGCCTCCTGGTGGTGCTATAACAGGCCCATGTGAAAGATTTGGTTTGAATATACATTTGCATAGTATAACTCAAAAAAGGGTGACAAGAAAGTACACAAGGAGGTGAGGTGGAGTCTGAACAGCTGAGTTCTCAGACTACAGTGAAACATGAGGAGTGAGTATGCATGCAGTTCTGACTGCAAATAGGGGGAACATTTATCCTACGAAGGAGATGAGTCTAGACTCTAGGACGTGTGGAGCGTTGTCCAGGGTGTCTGATGGTATTAGCATTCTTATGCTAAAACGGCATGCTTGCGAGGGAGATATGAGCACAATTATGCTTAGCTATATTCGTCTAACAAACAACAAATTGGTATAATTTTATATGGGCTGACAAAAAGAGAGGATGAAATTGTGATGATGATAAGCATTTTATCTTCATCTGCCATCTGGCTTGTCAGCTCATGAATAAACATGGCTTTGTTTCTGTTTATGGCATCGTGTGATTCGTCTGACAGTGTGAGGAGGGTTGCGTGCGTGTGTGTAATTACTATTAGGGCTGTCAAACGATTACAAATTGTAATCGGATGAATCACAGATTATTAATAATTAATAATAATCATGATTAATCACCATTCCTAACTATGCACATTTTTAAAATATTTTTGTAGGAACTTAAAGATGAATTACTCTCTCTCTCTTTCTCTCTTTCTCTCTTTCTCTCTCTCTCTCTCTCTCTCTCTCTCTCTCTCTCTCTCTCTCTCTCTCTCTCTCTCTCTCTCTCTCTCTCTCTCTGTCTCTCGCCTGTTATTTGAGCCTACATAAATAGAGCAGCCTTCTCTGGCAATAACCGATTTGTTTTTTCACCATCCAGATAGGGCCACGCACAGGTTCTCTTTCCATGTCATGTAGACCACTGTTTGGATCTATCTGATAACAGAGCAACGACCAGTGCAGAGTGGGTGGAATTAGGGGTCGTATGGGGTGGGGTCATTCTGCACGTGCGTTAATTGCAACAAAAAAAATCCACTACGTATACTAGTATGTGAGGACAATTTCCCTGGTACTCACAAGAGAAATGGTTGTTTTATATGGTTTATTAAAATGATGTGGGGAGTTAGCCTTACAATTAGGAAAAGATTGAGGTTGGTTCTAGGATTAGGGAGGTTAGGTTATGCCAGATTGTTTATTTGTTGCATGTCGCACAGCGAAAAAAAGCCAAACTACGAGCTTACAACGCATTGCACTGCGATGCATTTTGGCTTCAGGGTTTTTGTTAAAAATTGTAAAAACGTTGTCTGTCTGTCTGTCTGATCCATTGCAGATGATGAGGGTTTGATCCTGAGATAAATTGGGCTGCTTTTGCTCTGATGTGTTAATCACATCTGGGGTGACAGCAGATATCTTTGGTTGCGTGTTTTAGCTCTGTTCCGGCCATCTGAAACTGATCAAATACGGTGTGTTTTCAATAATTCAGTGTGAATCCTGCTATCTGTCTCAATCAGGCTGGCTGGCAGCCTGATCTCAGTGTGAGTTCCACTCAGTCATATAACAGTGCAGTGGTGGACAGTTAACTGAGTACATTTACTTTACTTTACAAGTACTGCACTTAAGTACAATTTTGAGGTAATTTTACTTCACTTGAGTATTTCCTTTTTTTTCTTCATACGTTATGCTTCTACTCCCTAAATCTATTGTACCTTGTACTCCACTACACTTATTTAAAAAATGTTAGTTAGTTATTTGCATAGTTCAATTATTACACAGTAGCTACATTAACTTGAGCACAAAATTATACTTGTGTTATTCAAAAATAGCAGATCTACAAGCTCACAATGAGCTTGTGAGTTTGTGAATACAAGATGAAAACCCTAAATATTAGCAGCAGCCTATAGAGGCAACAACCTTGTCCCAAATTGATCACAATCTGTTTAAATTCTGTTCATGTACTGTGACAACATGGTAAACACAGCATTTCACGGTGAAAGTGATAACGACATTATCTGTGACAATATTTTGTTTGGTGTGGACTCTAAGCCAGTGGTTGCACACAGGTGGTATTTTACCAGCCTGCTGGGCTCTGCAAGATAAGAAGTCTATGATCCAGTGCAGGGGTGATGCAACTTTGATGATGGAGAGGGCCACTATATATCCACACTCACTCCAGACAGAGGGCCACATTGCATACTGTCGGGCAGACACATCTCCGTATTTTAACATTTTTTTGTAAATTAATGCCATACTTCACCATTCTATGTCACACAAAAGTAGCAAAAATAGACGATCTACAAGCTCAAAACGCGTCACAGTTTTGAGCTTGTAGATCTGCTATTTTTTCTATTTTTGAATTGGAAACCTGTTTGGTTTTTTTAATTTTTGAATTGGAATCCTGAAAAGTAAAATTTGTTATTTAATTTCAAATACTTAAATACAAATACATTTAACTTAAATACAAATACATTGGACATAAAAAAATAATTGTAATATTAGTCATTAAGCTACAGACGAAGTAATTAACGTGGGTCATGATTGCATTTTTGGAATTGTAACAGCTGAAATCAATATATCAGTGTGGCAGGCCGCATTAAAGGAGAATTTTGGACTAAAGTTTTCTTACCTTTTCTATGACGTTATGATATCTTAGGATGAATGGTACAGTAGAAAAATTTCATAACTCCACCCCTGAGCCGCCACAGCTTAAAAGGTGCGCGGATAGGCCTTAGGTTAGATCACATATTTTAATAGCTTTTTAAAAAAAATAATTGGGTGAGATCTGACGTTCATAGTGACAGAACACTATGCAACCAAAAAAAAAACAGAAAAAAAAAACAGAAGTCTCGCTGGACGAGATTGAAATCGCGAGATTTCAATCTCGTCTAGCGAGACTTCTGGTTTTTTTTTGGTTGCATAGTGTTCTGTCACTATGAACGTCAGATCTAAAAAAATAAATAAAATAAAAAGCTATTAAAATATGTGATCTAACCTAAGGCCTATCCGCGCACCTTTTAAGCTGTGGCGGCTCAGGGGTGGAGTTATGAAATTTTTCTACTGTACCATTCATCCTAAGATATCATAACGTCATAGAAAAGGTAAGAAAACTTTAGTCCAAAATTCTCCTTTAAGTGAAGGTGGGGGCCGCATGTGGCCCCCGGGCCGCCAGTTGCCCATGTATGATCCAGTGGCACACTGCAGGATTCAGTACCAGGTCAGGCCGTTTACTAGCCAGCTTGTTGGAGACTATGGTGCTAAAGGCAGTGACTGGTGGGCAGTAATGAAGTGCATTGAGGAGGGCTTTACTTAAGTACATTTCTTTAAGTATCATGTACTTTACTTGAATGTGTTTGGATACTTATGATTTTCACTCCACTACTTTTCAAAGACAAATATTGTACTTTTGACTCCCCTAACATTATTAGGAAGGGAAACATATGAATGCATGAATGAATCACTGTTGCGTGTGGCCATGACATAGACACACACGGCCGGAAGTGGGGCGCCTACAAATCCACGCCCACTTTTGACACAGCGCCGCTACTCGAGGTCCTTTAGAACGATGAACTGCAGCTCTCAATGCAATCTCTATGAGAGGCATTGTAAAATACCGTAATTTCACTGGATAACTACTGAGGCTGTAGCGTTTTTTTTGTGTTCTAGTAAACTGTCCCATTCGTTTAATTTATCCTTTTTAATGTCCCATATCTGTCATCTCGATATACTACCCACAATATACTATAATATACTCCATCAGTGTGTCAAAAGTTCTAGCTTCTGAAATCTTACGTTTAAGTGGTCACATGGTATATACGTCACGGACGCATCCCATTTTCAATACCCAGAAAACCGGCGAAAGTGGCCGTATTTCATGTATATGTTTTGGTCATTATCTCTGGAACAGAAGGTCCAATCTGCTCGGTTCAAAGCTTGTTGGATGCGTATATTTTTGGGTTGTTTGGGGTTTCTAGGGGAGATCTTAGTTGGGCAGGCAACCGCCTGTCCTGCCTCTACGGTGGGTACGCCACTGGTCGGTGCTCGGCGCTCGTAAAGACAGTGATGTCACTGAAATGCGACAACTTGTCTGTCTGCCGTCTACCCTCTGCTGTGTTAACATTATGGGTAACTCGTTAAAGTGGCAAATTAAATGTGAAACACATCAACTATTAAGAAAACAAGAAGATATGTTGACAAAGACACTCCATACATTTGGAAACATATTTTTATTTAAATCAATATCGTCTCCAGTTAATGTAGGAATATTTTAAAAGTAGGCTAACTCTCATATCCTCTCATAGGGAATGCATTGGCAGCTGCAGTTCATAGTTCTCACGGACCTCGAGTAGCGGCACTGTCCCAAAAGTGGGCGTGCAATTTGTAGTTCCCGTGTTGGTCTATTCATAATCTCTTCCTCTCACTCAGGCTGGCACACCTGCAGCTGATCTGGAATTGCTGCCGCCCCAATTAATTAATTAATTAAATTACCAGCCTCTATAAATGCCAGCCAGATTCAGTTCCGTTCCAGACACAGACCCAGCAACATCTCAGATCCCAAACCCTTGTTTATGCCGTCCCAAAAGCCTTTTCTTTAAGTTATTTATGTTACTTTAGTTTGGCCTGGAGATGGCCGGCAGTTCCCTCTTTTCGTTTAGTTTTTAGTTCAGAAGTACTTGGTTTTGTTAGGTAGGGAGGGGGGAGCAGCTTCGGCGTCCCTATAGGGGGTGGCCTGGTCCCCCCTCCATTCTGTTTAGTTTGCCGGCATCTCCAGGCCTCCTTCTTGGGTTCATGATTTGGTAAAGTATTTCTCATTCTGTTTGTTCCTTATTCCATTGTGGGAAGTAAATAAAAATGATTAAAATCTTTGCAAATCGTTTGGTGTCCATTTTATGTTGGGGTTTCCACTTCGAGCCATTGGTTTTTGTATTACTGTGTGGAGACCGTAACAATCACTTAAGCTTGTAAATACTGCATACTCAAGGACATACAACGTTTCCACCCGACAGTGACGTGTTGGGACCAAGATTATAGTTTAGCATTTTTCATTTGTTTTTAGTTTTTAATTTAGTTTTTACTTCATGTTTTCAATTTCAGTTAGTAATTTGTTTTGAAAGCAGGTTTCCCAGTTTTTATTTTTTGAAAAGGCTTATTTTTTCATTTTTTGTTTATTTTCTATTGTAATATGGAGTAGACAGTGATGATACTCAGAGAGGCTCCGAAAAATCTGCTTTTTTAACTATTGGATACTGACAAAGATTTAAAAAAATTCTTAACCCTTCCATTGTGTTACGGTCTTTTTTGACCCGTTTTCAAGTTTGAATAGGTAAAAAGTACCCTTTACATTTCTTTTTTGGAACGAGGCTTCATGATATCCTCAGAAATAGCCATTTTAACGCAACAAAATTATTTATCATCATTTTAATTAATTCTGATGGTCTAAAAAAAAAAATGACACTTGTGGTGTTAGGGTCCGAAATGACCCGGCAAAGAAGTGTGGCTCAATTCCCCCCCAAATTGTCAATATTCAATGTTTACATGTTTGAGAGTGAGAGAGACTTGTCCTCAATTAGCATTTGCTATCAGGAGTAAAATAAAGTTTGAGTTTATGAAACATAAATGACTTTTTACCTTCTATGGTATACGGGTAATTTCGGACCCTAACACCACTAGTGTCACTATTTTTTATAAATTTAACATTTTTTAAAGTTAAAAAACGAAAACCTTTTTTTGGAAGTGTGTTCTAATTATTATTCTTAATTATTATATTATAGCTAGATAACATCATTATCCATTGCCTTCATTATAGGAAATTTAATGAGTGAATTTTAACATTTTTATAATAGAAAACAAGATATATTGAAAGATGAAACCCTAGCCCTAACCCAACATAATATTTTAAAAAGTGTTTACATGGATATGAATGCATTACAAGTCAGCTATGAGGTGGGAGGAAAAAAAATAATACTTATTTTTTGAGTATTTTGGGCTGATTTAAATCACGGGTCAAATTTGACCCGGTAACACCACAAGTGCATAAAAAAGACATTTTTCTCTATGATTTTAGTTAGTTTTAGTAAAATGTAAAATTTAAACACACAATACAGTTTACGTTTTATTTTTTCAATTATTTTTTGTTAAAGCAATACAAGGCAGGTCCACAAATAACGCTTTTTAGCAACCTGCTGGTCACTGCATGTAATTATCGTAGTCCTGCATTACCCAGAATTCCATTTGTTTTCACCGGAAGGCGGAAGCGTTTCAAAAAGCGTTCTTTTAATAGTTATACTATCTGCGGATCGTTTCTCTTAGCCAGTGGAGCATTAGTTACCGTGAGCTGTGTTTTCTTTTGCTGTTTTTCCATCTTCAAATCCTATAATGTCTTAAAAACAGCGCAAGATTCCTTTTTGGTAGTTCCTGGCCAAACAGGAAACCGGTGGGGTAGTTCCTGGCCAAACAGGAAACCGGTGCATTTCCGTTTTCCGGCCGGATGATGTCATTTTCGCGGGACGGACGCCCCGCCACTTTTTCAATAGAAAATATAATAGAAAAGGCTTTCGGGGGTGAAATTCATGCAGTGGGCGTTGTGAAACATTTGCCACTCGCAAAATATATACAATTTAACTTTTTGAAAGTTAAACTTTTGAAAAAGTTACCTAGTATAGCTTTAACTATAAGATTGCTATCTTGGTATTGTTAACTACCATCCCAACCATGTGGTTCGGATGGTATAGGCAAACTGCAGTGGTTTCCTGGAGAAAGAAGGAGCAGACAGTCTTTTAATAGCCTCCCAACGCACTTCATGACCGCCAAAGTCAGTGCAACTGGGTGTTCAGGCAGGCAGGGGAGGAATTCATGGGTTTTATTTGGGGACAATGGTGTTTTTACAATGGTGACAATGGTGTTATTATACAGTATGCCTGTTGGCTGTTAAAACTCTGGCTGTCACCTAAGCCAGAGTTTCCCGAACTCTTAACTCGAGGCTCAACAGATATTATTAAAGATATATTAAGGTGTCTCCCCGGCACCCAAACTTACAAAATCACTTAAGCCCTATTTAAAAAATAGTGAAAATTACCGATCCAGCTCACAACCTGTGGCATTGTGGTGCGTTGTGAGCTTGATCAACTGCTATTTTCCCTATTTCTTAAAGAATTTTACATTTATGGAATTATTTTGAGAAAAGAATAATATATATTTCAGGAAATATTTAGATTTTTTTTGGTATGTGATATTTACTCACGACCCGTAAACATTGATCCCAACCCATTGTTTGGAAATCACTGACTTAAGCTACTATCTGAGGGTTTATAACTTTGAGGAATGCAATATTCCTTACTTTCAAGCTCACAAGCACATGAAATGGAGCAATTATGACTTGAATGTTTGAATTAATCCCCAAACACTTTGTCACTGTTGGAAGGCAGCGATATGGATTGGGAATGTATAATGAGGGCATAATGTTCCTCAGGCTTATTAATATGCAATTATTCAGTATTTTAAACAAGAAATATGCACTATTTTATACATAATTTAAAAAAGTATGTGCACAGTGCTGTGTGTGTGTGTGTGTGTGTGTGTGTGTGTGTGTGTGTGTGTGTGTGTGTGTGTGTGTGTATGTATGCGGCTCTAATGGGCCTAATCTAGACAAATATGCATCTCTAGTCTCTGAAATTTGTGAGGCTTAATAGGCTTATGTGGGGAGTTGCGTCCAACGTTTTACAGCATTCACTGTTCATGATTTGAGGCATTTTGTTCAAAACGGGCCACTCCTGCAAATTTAGCCAATGAGGATGGAATATGAAAACGCAACGTGGCGGAAAACTTGTCAGGTGGAAGGCTTATTTGGGGGAGTTGCGTGTCGGGTCCGTTATGACAGCGACGTCATTTACTGACTCAGATTCCCTACACATAACCTATAGGCCTACATAAGGTTACGTAGCACAGCAGAGCAGGTGGGTACCCCGACACTAACAAACATCCGGCTTGCACTGGAGCTTCTTGGAGCTCTCAGCAGCAGCCTCATTCATTCAGTCATTATAAGCCACATGTGAGTCGTCTGATGCTGCCTTGTCTGTAGCGACACCAAATGAGGGCAGTATACAGCGGTTACAATTGTGCTATGCAATGTTTGAATATATCTGTGTGGCATAACTTGATATGATATCTGTAACACTATATGCAGTGGTGGAAAAAACACTCATATTCTTTACTTAAGTAAAAGTACCAATACTGCAATATAGAAATACTTTGTTACAAGTAAAAGTCCAGAAATCAAAATTGACTTAAGTAAAAGTACAAAAGTATTGGCATCAAAATGTACTTAAATTACCAAAAGTAAAAGTACTAAAATGTTTGAGAATAGCCGATCTACTAGCTCACAACTGTCACGGTCCGCTCCTCGGGCCGTGGACGGTGACCTTATTATGTGGACCTTGAATGCCCTTATATGGTGTTGGACTCTTAAGGGCTGTTCTTTAGGCCTGTTTAGGCCGTTGTTTATTATGTTCTGCATTTGTCTGTATTGTCTGTTGCCTTTCCGTACTCTTGTTTTGTAGTAGTGTTTCCTGTCTGCCTTGTTTACTGTTTCCTGTCTTGTCTCACCAGTCCTCTGATTAACTCTGTCTTGCACCTGTGTCCTAGCCTATCCCTGTGTTGATTGTCAGTTAGTTTCACCTGTGTCCAGTTAACCGTGTGTCTATATATACTCCCCTGTTTGTTCAGTCCCTCGTTCGTTCGTAAAAGTAAGTCACTGTTTTGTCATAGCCTTGTTCCTAGCTTGTGACGTTTTCCTAGTACCCTCGTATTCCTGTGTATGTTTCCTGATCCTCTGTTTTTGGTTAATAAACCCCCTTGCATTCGATCCGCACTGTGTCTGCCTCGTCCTCTGCCTTTGTCCTGCGCTTGGGTCCTACACCTCTGACTCTGATCGTGACAGTACGAACAAACCAATAATGGACCCAGCTTACAAAGCAGAGGTGGACGATTTCACCAACATGCTGCTCTCCATAAGTTCCATAATGGAAGACTGCCTTCATCCGTCCACCAGCGCAGAGCAGAAGATTGAATACCTGAAACTGTCTCTCCGCTTGGCCTACTCCAGGCCTGACCTAGCAGGCAAGCTGAAGGGGGCAATAAAAGGTTTGTGGGCGACCATGGGCAACGCGCCGGCTGGCCTTCGAGCTGATAGCCTTCGACCTGCTTCCCCACCTGCTCTCCAGCCTGCTAACCGTCGGCCTGCTAGCCATCAGCCTGCTTCCCAGCCTGCTCTCAAGCCTGCTCACCAGCCTGCACCCCAGTCAGTCAGCCTTGGGTTTGTAGGCCTCCGGCCTGTGTGCTCTGCTCTCGCCCCTGTTGACCCTGCGTTCCCTGAGCCACCCTACGGTGAGACTGTGTCAGCCCTAAACCCTTGGGCTGGGTCTCGCTTGGCCATCGCCAAGGGGAGCCGGGCGAGGGGGCGCCATCGTCATCGCTCGTGGCAACGCTCCATGCAGCCCGGCGTCCAGGAGCCTCCGCTGCCCAGCTCTCCACTGCCCAATACTCCGCTGCCCGGCGTCCCGGAGTCAGTGCTGCCCAGCATCCCGGAGCCAGAGCCACCGCTGCCCAGCATCTACGAGCCACTGCAGCCCAGCTACCAGCGTGCACCACCGCTCAGCGACCAGCATGCACCACCGCTCGGCGACCAGCGTGCACCACCGCCCGGCGACCAGCGTGCATCTCTGCCCAGCAACGGTGAACCTCCCCAGCTGCCCAGCATCCAGGAGCCTCCGCTGCTCAGCACGCCGCAGCTCAGCTCTCCGCTGCTCAGCTCTCCGCTGCCCAGCACTCCGCTGCCCAGCTCTCCGCTGCCCAGCACTCCGCTGCCCAGCACTCTGCTGCCCAGCACTCCGCTGCCCAGCTCTCCGCTGACCAGCACTCCGCTGACCAGCACTCCGCTGCCCAGCTCTCCGCTGACCAGCACTCCGCTGCCCAGCTCTCCGCTGACCAGCACTCCGCTGCCCAGCTCTCCGCTGACCAGCACTCCGCTGCCCAGCTCTCCGCTGACCAGCACTCCGCTGCCCAGCTCCCCGCTGCCCAGCTCCCCGCTGCCCAGAACTCCGCTGCCCAGCTCTCCGCTGCCCAGCTCTCCGCTGCCCAGCACTCCGCTGCCCAGCTCTCCGCTGACCAGCTCTCCGCGGCCCAGCTCTCCGCTGACCAGCTGTCCGCTGACCAGCTCTCCGCTGCCCAGCTTTCCGCTGCCCAGCCCTCCGCTGCCCAGCTCTCCGCTGCTCAGCTCTACAAAGCCCAGGTCGGCTGTCCCTGCCGACGCCCTGTCTGATGCCTTGTCGGCCGTCTCCGCTGACATCCTGTCGGTCCTGCCTGAAACATCTGTGGCTGCCCCAGCTGACCCGCCAGAGCCCTCGCCAGCTGTCTACATAGACGTCCTGCCTGAGCCCTCGCCAGCCGTCTACGTCGACGATCTGCCTGTGCCCTCTGCGCCCTCGTCACCCGACGACTTGCCAGAGCCCTCGCCAGCCGTCGACGACCTGAGTGTGCCCTCTACGCCCTCGTCAGCTGTCCACGCCGCCGTCCCACATGAGTCCTTGTCGGCTGTCCCCGCCGACTTCCCCCCTGAACCCTTGTCAGCCATCTCCGATGAACTGTCGTTGTTCTCTGTGCCCTTGTCAGCCTTCCCTCCTGACAACTCTTGCGAACTTTACGAACTGTCCTCTGTTGTCACTGCCGAGGCTGACCTAGCACTCATGCTGCCGGACCCCGAGCCTGACCTTCAGCTGTCAGAGCCCGGGCTTGCACTACAGCAGCAGGGCCTCGGGCCTGCACTCCTGCCGCTGGCCCCAAGGCTGGCTCTCCAGTTGCCAGACCCTGGGCTTGCACTCCAGCCGCTGGACCCCGAGACTGCACTTCAGCCACTTGGTCCCGGTTCTCCTCAGGTGCCCCAGTCTCAGTGTCCGCTGTCTACCTTCCCCAGACCTAACACAGTATGTAGTCCCATTCCCAGCCCTGTCCGTAGTTCTGTCCCTTTTGTACCTAGCCCTCCTGTTTCCCAGCGGGACTGTTTTCTCCAGTCTCCAAGACTCCCTAAGTTCCACTCTGGAACACCCCGCCCTTTGGCCAGTGGTGTAGTTGGTCCCCCCATCTGCCCATTAGCTGCTCTCCCCATCTGTTTGTCTGCGTGTCTTTCTTCCTGTATGTTTGCTAGTCTGTCTGCTACTCTGCTCGTCCGTCTATCTAGTCCCCTGTCCACCAGTTTCCCTTTCGACCCTTTTACCCGCCTGCTGTGTCTAACCTCATGTTGGTCCGCCTGCATGGCAGTCTGTCAGTTGATCTGTATGTCTCTCGGTCTGTCTCACCTTTTACCTGTCTGCTTGTCTGTATGCATGTCTGCGTGTCTGCCCTCCTGTCTTTCTATGTGATTCCGGTTGTATGATTGTGTGTTCCGCTGTCTCTCTGTCTGTCAGTGTTTTTCTTGTTTCTCTGTCGGTCTATCGGCATTACAGCTAGCTGCCTGCCCGTTGGCTAGTCTGTGTGATGTCTCTTTGTCTGGTTTGAATGTCTGTATGTTGCCTGTCTGTCTTTTCCCTTTTGGCCCAGTTCAGTGTTTCTGTCCTGCCCCGCCCCAAACCAGTCAGTGGTTTTTGCCCTTCCCTAACCCAGTACCGTCCTGCCCTGTACCGTTCAGCTGGCCCTGTGTTTTTGCACTCCTGCCAGTTTTGTTTTTGTTTCCTTGCCCTTTTTCGGCCCTCGCTTCCCTGCCTCTGGTTCCCTCCTTCTGGCCCCCACCACCCACCCTTGTTTGGTAGTCTTGTGGGACGTCTGGGATCCGTCCCGTGGAGGGGGGGTACTGTCACGGTCCGCTCCTCGGGCCGTGGACGGTGACCTTATTATGTGGACCTTGAATGCCCTTATATGGTGTTGGACTCTTAAGGGCTGTTCTTTAGGCCTGTTTAGGCCGTTGTTTATTATGTTCTGCATTTGTCTGTATTGTCTGTTGCCTTTCCGTACTCTTGTTTTGTAGTAGTGTTTCCTGTCTGCCTTGTTTACTGTTTCCTGTCTTGTCTCACCAGTCCTCTGATTAACTCTGTCTTGCACCTGTGTCCTAGCCTATCCCTGTGTTGATTGTCAGTTAGTTTCACCTGTGTCCAGTTAACCGTGTGTCTATATATACTCCCCTGTTTGTTCAGTCCCTCGTTTGTTCGTAAAAGTAAGTCACTGTTTTGTCATAGCCTTGTTCCTAGCTTGTGACGTTTTCCTAGTACCCTCGTATTCCTGTGTATGTTTCCTGATCCTCTGTTTTTGGTTAATAAACCCCCTTGCATTCGATCCGCACTGTGTCTGCCTCGTCCTTTGCCTTTGTCCTGCGCTTGGGTCCTACACCTCTGACTCTGATCGTGACAACAACACGTCGCATTGTAGATCGGCTATTTTCAAATAGCCTAGGCTATGTATAAAATAGGGCTAAAGTGGTTAATGTATGTTTCATAATATAATAATTTGTATCTGAAAAGTAACTAGTAACTAAAGTTTTCAAATAATTGTAGTGGAGTAAAAGTACAATATTTGGATCCGAGATGTAGTGGAGTAGAAGTAAAAGTACTGGAAATTGGAAATACTCAAGTAAAGTACAAATACCTCAGAATTGTACTTACAGTAAGTACACTACTTAAGTAAATGTACTTAGTTACTTTCCACCACTGACTATATGATATCTGTAACACTGTTTCGTTATAGGATGGGAAACGACAGGAAACAAAGGAAATTGCATGAACCAAAAATAAAGCCAGTATGTTTACAGCATTTCATCTGAAGATCTGAAGTGGAACAATTACATTAATAAATCAAATGTGGGGTTTCCCTGTTCCTAGTGCATTTAATCTAATATCGGATTTCCCTCATTTTGCTTTGCCCCGGGCTGCACCTCTTAAAACTAAGAGCCTCAAATTGTTTTCCATTGGAAACGGTTGTTGTGTAGCTCCAGAGTAACAACAGCTGCTTCTCCTCTCATTGATATAATCATGGTTGAGAGCTTCCGGAAGTAGCTTCTTGACTGTACTTATTCCTAAAGGACAAAAAAAGTTAACAAATCACAAAAACTAAACTAAACTAAACCTAAAGTTGCATGCTTCTTGACCACTTGAACCCTATACTTTGTTAACTGGAGTCCCCAAGGGGAACCTACTACTAGACAACCTCATTGCCACCAAATCTTTGCGTCGTGAGCTTGTAGATCTGCTATTTTAGCTGAATGTTCACCCCAGAATAGGGACGCTAGGGGATCATGTGGTTATTAAGTAAGCAAGGACTTTTTTTGGTGTTATCCTTTTAGACAAAAGTGTTTCACTGTACTTGTGCTGTTTTTACATTTCTGTCTAATAAAATATTCAATCAATCTATTGACCATACTTGATTGATTGATTTATCAAGTGTGTGTGTTTGTGGCCCTTTTTTTGCTTCATTTAGATATGAGAGAGTATAACATGACATGACATGACATGACAGAATAAAAGTCTAGTCCTCATGGCACAGAAGAAGCATGTGCAACAACAGCCACGAAACTCGAAAGACACTTTTCTTTTGTCTTTTTATACAGTACTAGGCAATACTTTGTTTCCACCTTTTTCTCCCAGTTTAGTTATTATGCCAATTAACATTACCCACACATTTCTGCGTTGCCACTCTGCTGTTCAGGGGTCGAGACTAGAGGAGAGAGATGAATAAGTTATTTCAGTGGGAAGACCTGGTGGCTAATTGGTTCATGCTTTGCAGCAGCATGTGGGACCAGCTGCTGAGCTGGAACTACTGGAAAAACGTGTTCGAAATGAGGACACCGCTGTGTGGTTGTGCTTGTTGTTGAGCCGACCTGCATTCCATCTGTCTCGGTTCACCAAACCTTCACACAGGGTTAATTAACATTTGGGTTTATTAAATAAGAGCCCTAGAGCGTCCTCGGGGGGGGGGGCACCAGCACCAAATGTTTGTGTGATAGGAACATTTTTGATTTTTGGTTAACATTAAAGCTGCACTATGTAACTTTCCTCTTCTACCCCGGATTTGAACCCGGTGTCCTGCTCAAGTGCTGACATTTTTACCAATTGAGCAATACTAGAGCCTGCCTGCTTGCTCAGGGGATAAATAGAATCTTGACCATCAGGTCAAAATTTGTGTCAGATCCTGTGTGACACGATCTAAATGTCTCAATAGAAGAGCAGGGAGACCAACACAACACAACCACCCCAACTTGTATAAGTTATATTGTATCAACATACTCTATCATACAGATTGGACAAAATGAAAAATGTCTCATTAAAACAAAGTTACATAGTGCCGCTTTAACCACTAATTAAACATCTGAACATATTAATGGAAAATATATAGCGTAATGTGTAAACAAACATTAATTTGTAAACACAACACTGAATGATAGTGCTGTCAAACAAGTCTATGAAGATATATTCGTGAAATCTATGAACAATCTGTATTTTACTCTTACTTGAGTAACATTTTGACTGAGCTATACTTTTACCTGTAGTGGAGTAAATTTGACCAGAAGTATCTGTACTCTTACTCAAGTACTGGGGTCGAGTACTTCGTCCACCTCTGCCTGCAGTAACCTTCGGTTGCCTTCAGTGTGTGGTCCGGTCACACCACTTTCTGCACGTTTCATGAAGCACGTTTCTGCAGGCCATCTGGGAGTCCCTGGTGCCAGTTCCCCTCCACAGACCCATCACAGACAGCGTCCCTCAGCGCTGGAACAGCCCAAAGTTGTGTTGATCCAGGCACGATCCAGCTCTGGCTCACTGTACTTCTGTAACTACTTTACAAGGGCACACAGACACATTGGCCGACAGTGATGCATTTCTTTGTATCTGTTTTGTTTATGACTTTCAGAAGTTTGTTTCAAAGACAAAATATTGCACTTTTGACTACATTTCTAGGCATGGACCCCCGGGACCGAAACTTACAAAAGTTACATAATGAATTTATTTAACCGATTAAAACCGTGTCTCGCTATATGAGCTTCCAGATCTGCTATTTTTGAAAAGTCTTCAAAATCTGTGCAAATCTTTGAATATATACATACAGTATATTAAAGCGAACATTTTTAACTCACATATTTGCTGGGGGTTCCTGGAACAAAATATTTTGAGATGCGGGTCAAAAATAGTGGCCAAATAGGCTACATTATACATTTTGAGAACCACTGAATTTTTTTCAGAAAACTGTTAAGTCATTCTTGGAGAAGACATTGTAGAATCGCTTCAGGTCTTAACAGATTGACTGCCAGAGTTTATTCATAATGTACTCACCCCTGTGCCAGCAATTTGCGTGTTTTTTAATTTTTTTTTTTTGTTGTTCATTCAAATAAATTCTCTGATTGTGGTGTCAAGCACGTACGACAGTTCCACCAGTAGAGAGCAGCAAATACACACATTGATCACCTCGCTCGCCCCCTCCCAAACAGGCCCACGTCATATCCTGTCATTCACCGGATGTTATGTTTTCGACAATCCCTGACCCGCTGATCGGCCTGAAAACGATGTGATACACGAAGACGATGACTGTTAGTCACCCGGACCAAAGAAAATAGAAGTTGAGCTGTCCGTTCGTTTTTTATACCGTGTGAAAAAATGTGTTTTTCCCTATTCTGGACGAAAATGACCGGAGAAAAACAATGTGACCCGGAAATGATTTTTTTTTTACATCCGGCTCCTGGTGAGTGTGACGTAAGTGGAAAACGAAAGTGCTGATGAGAAATAAACACAGCCGTGCGATCACAGATTAAACAATGAAAATTCAAAAGAACGCATCAATGCGTTCTTTTGAATGCTGGCACTCAAGAGATGGATTTGAAAGAACGCATCGATGCGATCTTGGCAATCAATGTGTTAATGGGTTAATGCAGTGGTTCTCAAACTTTTTCACACCAAGGACCCCCAAAATGAATTTGGCCGCGGACCCCCATCTCAAAATATTTCGTTCCAGGGACCCCCCAGAAGTAATGATTTGAGTAACAAATGTTTGCTTTAAAAATATATATATATTCAAAGATTTGCACAAATGTTCACGATTTTTCAAAAATAACAAGCTTGTATATCAAGCTTGTATATCTGCTATGTTTGAATAGCCAAAGTATAAAATATGGTTAAAGTGGTAGAAATTATTGTGACGCCATATGAACTAGTCTTGCTGGGGACCCCCTGGTAGGCCCCCCCCCCCCCCCCTTCAAGGACCTGGGGGTCCCCAGAGAACCAATGGGCTAATCTACCGGCATGTTATTGGAGTCAGCCCTGCCACTGCTGTGTGAAGGCAATTCTTCATAGCTTCACCAGGCTCACAGGAGCAGAGGCTCTCCCTGTGCCAGAGGAGGCTGCATGCAGCTGGTGTGATCCAGGAGGTTGCCAGGATGGGCTCCAGCAACGGCCCACGGGATCCCGTTCGAGTGAGAGTGGCGACCTTCACTCAGGAGATACAGTCTCAGAGTGGCTGCTTGGGAATGGGAAGGTTCCCGGTTCAAACCCGGCTCCTCCTGGGTTAGTGTCGAAGTGTCCTTGAGCAAGACACTGAACTGCCCCTGCATGAGCAAGTTGGTGCTTTGCATTGGTTTCCTCCGGCGTGTGTGTGTGTGTGTGTGTGTGTGTGTGTGTGTGTGTGTGTGTGTGTGTGTGTGTGTGTGTGTGTGTGTGTGTGTGTGTGTGTGTGAGTGTGAATGGCTTAATGTAATGCACATTGTAAAGCACTTTGGATAAAGGTACAATAGGAAATGCACCCTTTACCATTTTACCTCACACTTTTGCCATGAAGGTAATGTTTCTTGGCAAGGTGTGATTTATGTGCTCTTATAGGGATACATCTATCGATACCTTTCTTAGGGCAGGTACACACTGTAGGACTTGTAAAGTGATCGGGTAGTCATCTGATCGTTAAACATTTCACACTACACAAGTCTCTTTCTTGAAATCGGCTCTCATAATATCGTTGTGGTTCTCACTACACGATTGATCGCCGACAAGGCATCACACACTGCAAGAGTTCACTAGAGGCGATCCAGACCCAATACACACATTTGTTTTTATTGTCTCCGCCAGGCCGAAAGGCATGGCGAGAGAGTATGTTTTACCCCCTGTCCGTCCGTCCGTCCGTGTGTGTGTGTGGTGTCCGTCCGTGTGTCATTCTGTCATTTTGTGGACAGCTAATCTCCGGCACCGTTGGCTTGATCGCAGCCAAACTGTGCACACACACTCCCTGGATGCCAGAGCAGAACCTCTGCCCCACATTTTTCACATAGGCCTGTTATAGCGCCACCAGGAGGCCGCTTTGTGCAAAACATATTTTTTGACAGTACTCCTACAGATTTTGCCCATAAATCATGTAAATCGGTACACAGCATCTCTATAGTCATTAAACAAAACGACTCTTTCAGATTTTTCAGATTCCATCTTGATTGGCTAAAAATGGCTTCCAAAGTTTGTAGGAGTACTCTGTTTTGAACAAAATGCCTCAAATAATGAACACAGCATGCAATTTCCATGACATTTTGCACGCACATTCCCATTAGGCCGAGGAAGAAATGCCACTTGAAAATGTTCAAATCAGCCTCATGGTGGCGCTATAACAGGCCCATTTGTGTTTTACCTATAACTGCACCGATCTGTGTAAAACTCTGTATGCGCACTCCCTAAAGGTCAAGGAAAAACCTTTGCCTTGCATTTTTCACCTCTGCCTTTTATAGCGCCACCAGGAGGCCGACTTATGTAAAACATATTTCTTTATATTACTCCTTCCGATTTTATCCAAATTTCACGCAAATCGGTACACATGATCTCTATAGTCATGTGATCAAGACGGATCTGTTTAATTTTTCATATTCACATCTAAAGTTTGCAGTAGTGGCTTGTTTTCAACAAAATGCCGAAAATCATGAACGCAGCGTCCGATTGCAGTCAAACTTTGCACGCACATTCACACTATGTTGAGGACAAAATGCTACCCTTTTAACATCACTGCTCTAGTGAAGTCAATAATAAATTCAAATAATTAACACTCAGTAAAGGTTAAAGTTGGGTGCACCCCTCCATTTCTAAACCCCCCCACTCATACACACCCCCATTCCGAAAGCCCCCCCCCCCCCCACTCCTACACCCCCCCACTCCGAAAACATTTTTCGGAGTGGGGGGTGTAGGAGTGGGGTGGTTTTGAAAACCTGGAGTAAACCCTGCCATTCCGAAAAATAGATATTATTATTATTATTATTTTATTTATTTATTTTGCGGGGCTCCCTGAAGTGCGGGAGCCCTGCAAAAAAAATTTTTTTTTATTATTATTTTTATATATTTTTTTTTTCACGTGCGCAATATTAAAGTCTTCTGGCGCAGCTGTTCACCCCCCCACCTAATCTATCTATCTATCTATCTATCTGTCAATTAATCTATCTGTCAATTAATCTATCATCTGTAACAAGGCTTTTCAGCCCAAGGACCCCCTATAGCTGAGAGAGAGATGAAGCAGGGACCCCCTCTATATTGTATATAACGCGCTGCAAGCTGGAGCTGGTGCGCAATATTAAAGTCTTCTGGCGCAGCTGTTCACCCCCACCTAATCTATCTATCTATCTATCTATCTATCTATCTATCTATCTATCTATCTATCTATCTATCTATCTATCTATCTATCGAGTTCATGTCGGAATTAAATGATTATATTATTATCTATAATATTATTATAATTATTAATCAGTACTGATAAATGTGCCACGTTTCTCTGAACCAACTAAGATCTAAATATCAATCTAGCAGCTAGGGGATACATTAATTCACGTTAATTTAGTCACTCTACCCAAATACGCTCTTTCTCTCTGTACAGACACATGCTCGCTCTATCCCAAATACGCTCTCTCTCTGTACAGACACATGCTCACTCTATCCCAAATACGCTCTCTCTCTCTGTACAGACACATGCTCGCTCTATCCCAAATACGCTCTCTCTCTCTCTGTACAGACACATGCTCGCTCTATCCCAAATACGCTCTCTCTCTCTCTGTACAGACACATGCTCGCTCTATCCCAAATTCTCTCTCTTTCTCTCTCTCTCTCTCACTCTCTCTCTCCCTCCATGCGCAATGGCCTTTTTTACTGACACACACAAACACACTGACAAATATAATAATAATAATAACAGCAGTAATAATAGCATAATAGTAGTAGTACTAATAATAATAACTTAATACTACTACTAATAATAATAATAATAATGACACTATGTTTTTTATTATTCTGAATACAACATGGACTGACCAGAATGAGCTGAAAATATACTTTTATTAAAATAATTATTAACCCACCTCCTACATGCATGCAAGTGTAGCAGGGCGGTATGAATAATTATATAATATAGCCAACACCTGGGGAGTAGCACCCCAGGAAATATTTATAATGTAAACCAACCACCTGAACATAATATTACTCCTCACACAAGTTTGTTGTACAATTATAAAAAGGCAGAAACAGTGTTTCTGCCTTTTTACAGGGTAATCAGGGTAACAGGGTAATCTCATCAATAATAAAAGTAACAAAACATTTAATAAGCTAAAAACAATCGGGCAATGCACTTAATAAAACCTATTTGCCTATAGGGCCAGTGCTGCAAGTTATAATAGAATGCCGTCTGTAGGCCTATAATCTCATGAAAATAAACCAAACAAAAGAAACAACACTAAATAAACAATAACAAAATAAGCAATAACACTAAAACTAAATAAACAGGGAGGCTGGCTGTGAGCCTGAGAGTGTGGACCGATGCGTCAGAAAAGAATACGTTCACCCATATAAGGGCATAAGCTCAGCAGCTCAGGGCACGCAGGTGGGGGGGGGCACGCAGGTGGGGGGGTGAACAGCTGTGCCAGAAGACTTTCACACATAAAAAAAAAAAAAAGGGCTCCCGCACTTGGGGGAGCCCCGCAAAAAAAAAGTTTATATCAATTTTTTTATATCTATTTTTCGGAATGGCAGGGTTTACTCCAGGTTCTCAAAACCACCCCACTCCTACACCCCCCCACTCCGAAAAAAAAATTCGGAGTGGGGGGGTGTAGGAGTGGGGGGGGGGGGGGGTTCGGAATGGGGGTGTGTATGAGTGGGGGGGTTTAGGAATGGAGGGGTGCACCCGTTGAACAGGAAGAAGTAACACAGTTCCTTTAGTGAGGTAATAGTGCACTTTACATTAATCTTGTAATGTCCAATCTTACATAAAAAAGGTATATTAGTAAAAGTCCAACCTTACGTTAAAAAGGTACATTAGTTTTTAAGTATTCAACACTCCAGGTACAATCTACAAGATACAGGGAAGCTGTCAGAACCTTCCCTAAAACATCCGGGACAACGCAACTCCCCATTGCAGTTAGAACTGCAGACTCAATCCCAATATATCGTACCTTTATTAGAAGGATAACCCCTTGAGATGTGTCATCTCGTTTTCGAGAGGGTCCTTATGACCAAAATACAAACAGTGCAATAGACAAAACAATACAATAAGTACATCCATGCATACTATACAGAAACAGGACAAAACAAACTTGACAAAACAAAAACTGGCCGCTCCCACCCCACCTGTACACCCACAAAATAACAGACTTCATGCATTAATGATGTACCCATGTAAAGCTAACTAAGCAAAAACAGGAGTAGCAACTACAGACCGTTACATACTGTACATGCACATGCGGTAACATGCAATGACATGCAATGACATGTAATGACCACTCACTCCAAATATTCCGCCGTAATCTGAAGACTCACCTCTTCAGACTCCACCTTAGCCCGTAGCACTTAATTTAGCACTTGCCCTAGCCGTGACGACCTTGCAGTGTAATTTACATAGCATGTTATGTAGACAGATGCCAGGTCAACAATGACCTGGCATTGTTTCAATGTACAGATTATACATTTTTTGGATATTTTACAGTTTAGACTGATGATAGGTTCTTGGTTTTTCTATGCATTTGATGTACAGTGTTACCTCACGTTTTCCTTGCTTACTGTAAATCGCTCTGGATTAAGAGGGTCTGCTAAATGTCTAAATTGTATTGTATTGTATTTTTGCGGCCTAGCTGCCTCAGCAGTTTCGTTTTCATTCTCCTGAGGGTAGTTGTTGTCCTTCTTTTACTAATTAGCCGTGAAGAATTGCTGATTTGTTCTGAGTTGAAATGCATAATGCATAAGAATTGCATTGTGTGGGTTCTTGCTATTTGTATCAATTTGACTACAAATAATACATTATGAATGTCTTTTGTTTCACAACATTGTAATTAGTGATGGTTGCTATGCACCATTCAATACCTGTCTTTGTTATGTGACTCAGCTAGTGCCATTAGGCTTAATGCATGTTGCTTGGTAGGGAAAGTCATGTAATTAATTTCTATTTTGCACACATAGGTAGGCAGTGGGAACTTGAAGACTCACTGTATATTACTTGTCTGCTTGTATGCTTTCTTTCATTAAATATTATGTTACTAAAACATATTGAGTTTCATTTTTTAGTTTGATAATTGATATTGATTATAGTTTGATATTCATTGGCAACTCAGAGACAAACTGTTTTAAGATAAGGTGAGATGTTTATTGTCATTGTATTCAGAATACAACAACATTTTGTTTAGTGCGCCGACTCCAAATAGCAGAATCATACAAAATAAATACAGCATTATGCAATAAACTATTAAGTCTCACCATGTCACAAAAGTCTCTTGTCAATGATAAGATCACTATAAGTACAGTACATACAATATATCTAAAAAGATAAGAAAACGGGAAAACCAATGACTGGATATTGCACTTGACCAAAATCACATTGTGTGTGTGTGTGTGTGTGTGTGTGTGTGTGTGTGTGTGTGTGTGTGTGTGTGTGTGTGTGTGTGTGTGTGTGTGTGTGTGTGTGTGTGTGTGTGTGTGTGTGTGTGTGTGTGTGTGTTTTCTCTTTGGAATAAACGGTGTACTCGCCCTCATCCCCCTAACCAATTGAGATCTGTTACACCAGCCGACTGTGTTGTGTGTTCTGAAAATCCTACTATAATTCTGCAAAGCTCTGTCTGTAGTGGTGAGGTGGTGATAGCCTGGGTCCAGACGAATCTGCCATTGCAAAAAACGAATTGCCCTTGGCAGATTAGTTCTGGCCCCTCTCAAAAGAGATTGGATTTCTCTCCCTCCGAAATTGTGAGGGACCAATCAGGGCCCAGTATGCAAATATGGGGCGGGTTTATCACCAGAGGCATTTTTGGAATTTGACCCTCGGAAATGTAGGTTCCACACAGAGATTCCAGACTAATATCTACGCAGTGATATTAGTCTGGCCATGCCAGGCTAAGGTGGTGGGGCCAAAATTTGTTCTGCCCGGTTCTCCTCAGTGGCTGGAGCAATTGATCTGAATTTGCACAGATGTGCATGGAACAGCGTTTTTGTGTAAAAGCATGTCAGCATGGTTACGGCTGTCCAGCTGTGGGATGGCCCCGCGAGCTATGGGACGAACTGCCTCCCGGGTTGCCAGATCATGTGTGCATATCCCCCCACGGGTATGGACTAGTAGTAATAATACAAACATAAAATCCTGTCTCTCTCCGCTGTGAGCTATCAAAAAAGAAATGAACAAAACAAAGTTCAGATAAGCTACAGTGACTGATGGATTTTGAGATGCATCATCTCGTCTTCCAGGGGGTCCTCAGGCACAACGTACAAACAATGGCAAAAAACAACAACAAAATATACACATGAGGGCTCTCACACCATCCTAGACCATTCTACGTATATTACACATTATGATAACGTCATATAAAAAATAAATAAAAAAATGAAACAATGAAATAAAATAAAGAGCTTTCAGAATCTAAATACAATCAATTATAAAAAAAAACAAGAACAGTTAGATTTGAGCGAATCAAGCAAAGAGAGTTTGAAACATTTTGAATAATCCTGCCGTGTCTTATCCATCATGCACTGTGCGGCCACGGCGGTGCTAATCTCTCAAGAACAGATTCTGCACTGCGTTGGAATCTGTCGGGGAGGTTCGTCATAACGAGTGCGCATGGGCGTGCCTTCAGATCAGGAAGCGGGCCGCGCTTTACCCAATCAAATGTAGTGGGCGGGATTCACGTGTCCGTCCATCCTTCCCCCCTCGAAACAAACCGAAACTAATTTAACAATAACGTCCGCGGAGCAGACAAAACCACGGAAAGATATTCACATTTTAACTTACTCTTTCATCATAGAAACAAGTGGGCTTATAACCAAAACGATCGATGTTCTCTGGGAGAAGTGGTGTTAGTGTTCCGTGTAGAAATATTGTTAGTGGGAATGAAAACATAGTCGCACCAACCGGAAGTGACGCGTTGAAGGCATACAAAACACCGGTTTCCTTTGCGCTCTGGCTCTAAGTTTTCTTCCGCCCAGAGCCAACAGACATAGAACAAACAGCAGAGGGCGCTGTTTTTCATTTTCAGTTGGCGATGGGTTCCCAGATTGCGGCGGTGCTGATGCTGTCCACAGAAAGACAATTGGTTCCATCTAAACGTCATGTTATTTATTCTGATGTTCAATCAATTGATTGTGTTCCTGTACCGGCTTGGATCAATGGAATTAACGCAGTATTTTTAAGTTCCTATTTACTTTTCACATGATTGTTTTTAAATATGAATGTTATGTTATCAATAAAATCTTAGTGTTTTCCCTGCAGTCATTTGTGTTTGTATTGTACTGTATTATAACGGCAGTAGGTCTGGTGTCTCACAGTGAGGGGGCTCTGATGTTGCTCGACCAATAGAGGTGTGAAACATTCAAGCACCCTCCCAGTATGCCAAGGAAGAACCTCCATACCACGCCCATTTCCTCCTGAAAAGATTTTCCACCATTTTGCGTTTTCTTCAAAACACACATTTTGTTGCTAAGCTGCTACATATTTTGTCCAAAACTCACTCAAATCAATACACATTATATGTGGAGTCATCTGATCAAGATGTTTCAGTCAGATATTTCATATTTCATTCAGATTGGTTATGATTGCAAACTCCAAACCTTGCGAGCCCCCCGCCAGGCGGAGATCTGCTCTCCAAGGAGCACACTTTTTGAATGTATTGATATCATTTTGGCCTATAGGTAATGTTATGGTGGTTTCTGCTTAGCTTATTGTGTTCCTTATTTTGGTGTCAACCCACCCTGAAGTCTCATTATGTAAAATAAAAGGATTTTATGTATCTGGCTGCTGGTGATTTTTGGGAGTAAGAGAGGGGAGTCGATTCCCCTAGGCTGGGACTGTAGCATAGTGATAAATGAATTACAAAATATGATTAATTTCCAGCTGGGGACTGTGAACCCTCACCCAGAGGGCATTAGCTAGTGCACGGCATATTGAACATGGGATGGTTCGTTAACTACTCTACTGTCTTCCCTTAGGGTAGCCTGATTGGCTTGACAGTCCAGCCTTCTGTGAATCTCCATAAATGTATAAAATCCAAATATAAAGTGCTTACCCCAAAGCCACAGATTTTTCCCGACCATATGGGCTCTTTGTGTTCTGTAATGTTCCGTATTGTTTACTAAAGAAGTGGATAAACCCGTTTGTGATATAACGTCCTTGTTTCCATCGAGTGCAATACCGGCTTTCACCTGTTGTACCACAACTTCCGGTGGCCCAGAGTCTGTCCACTGCCGAGAAATGTCCGGGGGCCGCCGCGGGAGCGAGCAAGGGGGCGGATCTTATGGGGGGGGGAGGAGATTTTATAGGGGGTTGTGGGCGGACCTTATGGGGGGGGATCCTAGGGGTTAAAGGAGGAGTTCACCCAAAAAATTACTTATTTTCTATCAATTGCACACCCTATGAATTAAGCCTTGAATCCATGGATTCTTTTTTGTTTTTGTCGCATTCCTAAGCTAATAATTTGATTCCCGTCTCCTACCGGCTAATGTATCCGGTAGGAGACACAAAGTAGATTATTTGTGTCTCCTACCGGAAATACACACGGTCATCAAATTATTGTCTTATTGCCACGAAAACAAAAATAAATCCATGAAATCAAGGCTTAATGGGGTGTGTAATTGATAAAAAAATAAGATTGGGTGCCCCCATGTGGATCTTATAAGGGGTTAAGAGTCCTAATTGTTTTTTTCATCAGGAGATAAATGTTGACCCATTTAGAACGTTTATGCTGAGAAGCTCATCCATCCTTTAATTTTAAAGACTTGACTGCTGTAATACTCATTTATTGTCTTACAAACAAATAACAATCTTTAGAAAAAACTCAGCCTAATATAGAACTCTGCTGGGCTTTTAATGAAAAAAGGACAAAATGGAGGATATTACTTCTGTTTTAGCTACACTGCACTGGCTCCCTGTATTTTTTACAATTTATTTTAAAGTCCTTCCACTTGTTCGAGTCCTTATTAACACGACACGTTAACAATGCAGGTAGTACAGTTTGGACAGTTATTTTCAGTAGCATTTTACTTCAAACTCCCACCATAACCACTGCAAGGCCGACGGCTTCACAGTAAAAGTGGGTGATCACAAGAAAAGAGGAAATTACCTACCTGGGTTGCATTTTAGAGGCAAATATTTCAAGTGAAAAAATGGCAACACAAGTAATCAAAAAAGTCAACCAAAGAAGGAGACTTTGTACAGGATCTCCTCACTGGTCAGTAGGAATACATTGAGGACTCTTAACAGGAGCACTCATCCAATGTCACTTTGACTACGCATGCACCTCATGGTACCAGAGCACCACAAAGGCCTTAAAAACAAGGTTTCAGACCTCCCAAAACAAACTGGTCAGGCTACTTCTTGACCTTACATCTAAAACTCCTCTGCTCATTTTGCTAAGCTGGGATGGCTCAGGGTAGAGGACAGAGTACAGCAACTTGCAATGGGCCTGGTCTACTAAACCACAAACATTACATTACATTACAGTCATTTAGCAGACGCTTTTATCCAAAGCGACTTACAATAAGTGCATTCAACATAGGTAGGGAACGAAAACTACTAATCACCAGAAGTCTTTAGTGCATTTTCTGCAAAAACAAGCAACCAAGAGTATACCTCGCGCTAAGGTAAAAGTGCAATATATCAGCTACCTATTTCCTTAAACAGATGAGACAAAATAGCTAAATCAAATGAGCATGAGCTATCGACTTAAACAAGATCCAATAAACAATCCAATAATCCAATAAACAATACAGCAATAGAAAACAAGCGTTCGTACAACTAGTTAACAACAAGTAGGTCAGGCAGAGAGGAAGGGTAGTGTTTCCTGAAGAGGTGAGTTTTCAGCCTGCGGCGAAATATGGGCAGTGACTCTGCTGTCCTAACATCAGTGGGAAGTTCATTCCACCGCTGTGGGGCCAGAACAGAAAAGAGTCGTGACCGTGTGGATCGGCCAGAAGGACCCTTGAGTGACGAGGCAATCAGTCGCCCCGAGGTGGCAGACCGAAGTGGTCGGGCAGGGGTGTAGGCATCGACCATAGCCCGGAGGTAGGAAGGAGCTGTTCCTTTCACTGCCCTATAGGCTAGCACCAGGGTTTTGAACTGGATGCGAGCCGCTACGGGGAGCCAGTGTAGAGAGCGGAGAAGGATGGTTGTGTGGGAGAACTTGGGGCGGTTGAACACCAGACGAGCCGCAGCTTTCTGAACAAGCTCCAGAGGTTTGATGGCAGATGCCGGAGCACCAGCAAGGAGGGAGTTGCAGTAGTCCAGGCGGGAGATGACGAGAGCCTGGATGAGCACCTGGGCTGCCTTCTCCGTGAGGAAGGGGCGAATCCTCCTGATGTTGTAGAGCAGGAATCTGCAGGACCTCGTCACTGATGCGATGTTTGCCGAGAACGTCAGTTGATCGTCCAGGGTCACACCCAGATTCTTCGCAGTCCGAGTTGAGGTCACCACAGCATTATCAATGTTGATGGCCATGGCACCCATGTACCTGTCAAACTACTTCAAAAACGTCAAAGACATCCACAATCACAACACCAGAGGGAGCTCCACAAATCACGTTCAACCCAAATTTGGCTCAAACAAGGGGTTACATTCATTCTACTGCTATGCCACCAAAATGCGGAATGCCCTACAAACTTAAAAAAGTGTGAATCCTTACTCTCCTTCAAAAGCGCTCTAAAAGAGCACTTACAATTGAGTACACTCTACAGCTTGTAGATCGGCTATTTTCAGCTAATGTTCACCCCAGAAAAGGGACGCTAAGGGTTCATGTGTTGCAAAGTTGCTTTGAAAACAGCTACATTAGGCAAGGGTGAATCACATCAACCAATACACCCTCTGCACTTCATTCCAAATCATGTGGCAATTTGAAGTGGAATTAAACGCAAATATATTCTGGAGATGTTTTGGCAATGACAAGATGCAAAGTAGGTTAGACCCACGATGGCCTGCTGTGAATAATGATAAATGTATTATGCCTCTCCGCCAGCCCGACGGTCTGAAGCCGACCAAGCATGTTTGGTCAGCCCTGATGGTTTGATTTGATTGATTTTGACACTTTGTCAGCTTGTTATTTTGTCATTCAATCATATAGTAATTGTGTTTTTTAACGTGAACCACACATCCATTTGGAAATCAGTTGGCTGTTCATTGCAACAAGGACATTTTCATCACAATCTTTTCTAATTTGATTAGCTTACTGCCTTTTTTGATGTCATCGTCCAGCTCCTGCACTTCGCTACCTTACGAGGTGTCTTACAGAGTTCCCCATACCTATGAAATATGTTGGATGGAGAGATAGTCTCGATACGATAGAGAACGTTTGGTTTATACGTTGTAACCTTTGTTTTCTGAGTGAATAGACTATCTCTCCACCTCGAAGTCACTCGGCAGCGGTGTTGATCAAGTAAAACCATTGTAATCACGCACACCTGGGCCTTAAATAGCCGTGCTTGCCAGTAGGACTGGTGTGTCTTAAAAAAAATATCCATGAAATCAAGTCTCCATGGGGTGACTAATAGATAGAAAAAATGTCATTTTGGGGGTGAACTATCGCTTCGCCGCGCGCCTAGGATAGGTGTCCGTTAATTCAATCTCTGGGAGTTGGCAACCCTAACCTTGCCATACCTTAGCTTTTGCTGAACTGATGCCACTGGACATACACACAAAATAAACAGGTACACTTTCAATATGATGTCAAAAAGTACATTTTCTTATAACAATAACAATGTGTAGTGTGTGTTACAAAATCCAAAATAGGACCGTCATTTTTAGCTGGCGGCCCCTTGGACTTTTGGTATTTTGCTGAGTGGCCCCTGAGCCATCTTAAAGGGTAAGACCACTTTGGTAGAGGTTTGGGTAGTGTAGTTACCTTGCCATAATGTAACTCCAAAGATGGACAAGAAATTTTAAATTATTGCTCCATTGATTAGAAATTGATAATTCTAAATTTGCTCCTCATTGACTTACATTGTACGGTAAAACAGCTCTCAAAGTCACTCTTTTAGCACGTAAACGAACACGAACCAAGCTGATTCAGACAATATAGAACATCACCAAACCCAGTACTGTTTTTTTTTTAAATAAAAATGTTAACTTCCTGTTGATTTTACTATTTGAAGATCCGGATCCGGATCCGGGAATCCAGTCCGGGTTTTCTTCTTAATAAAAATAGCAAAATCAACAGGAAGTTAATATTTTTATATAAAAAAAAACAGTACTGGGTTTGGTGATGTTCTATATTGTCTGAATCAACTTTGTTTGCGTTTGTTTATGTGCTAAAAGAGTGACTTTGAGAGCTGTTTTACCGTACAATGTAAGTCAATGAGGAGCATATTTTTGAATTATCAATTTCTAATCAATGGAGCAATTATTTTTAATTTCTTGTCCACCTTTGGAGTTACATCATGGCAAGGTAACTACACAACCCAAAACTCTACCAAAGTGGTCTTGCCCTTTAAGTTGAGTAGCCCTGACTTAAAGGATAATTTTGGACTACGTTTTTCTTACCTTTTCTATGATGTTATGATATCTTAGGATGAATGGTACAGTAGAACATTTTCATAACTCCATCCCGGGTCCGCCACAGCTTAAAACGTGCGCGGATAGGCCTTGCGCTAGATCACATATTTTAATAGCTTTTTATTTTATTTTTATTTTTAGATCTGACGTTCATAGTGACAGAACACTGTCCAAAAAAAAAAAAAAACAGAAATCTCGCTAGACGAGATTGAAATCTTAGATTTAAAAAAAAAAAAAATGCATAAAAAAGCTATTAAAATATGTGATCTAATGCAAGGCCTATCCACGCACGTTTTAAGCTGTGGCGGACCCAGGATGGAGTTATGAAAATGTTCTACTGTACCATTCATCCTAATATATCATAACATCATAGAAAAGGTAAGAAAAACTTAGTCCAAAATTCTCCTTTAACATTGCCCAATGCCACGCCCAATGCCACACCCCCCCGTGGTGACGACACGTTGGCACGCTCTATATGAAATATGTTGGGTTAGTCCGGGAGTCAAAGGGGGATTTTTGGCTGAACGTGGTTTTGTCGGTTAAAGTTTTTTTCTCAACTGATTCTTGCTGCTGGGGGTCCCCTCTTAAGGATTCAAGAGGGTGCCCAGTGAAATCCCTTGAGCATTTTTAATTATTAACCCCTTAATGCCCAAAACACTATAATTCACCCAAAATAGACTTCTATGGTATTTCATGCAAAATACTTGATCTAAATGCTTAAATTTGGTTTCTACAGTGTGTATCCATGTAAGTGGATGTGTACAGTGCATTAGATTTAATATTTATGCATTTTTTAATATTAACCCCTTCCTGCCCAGAACAACATAATCTTTAAACTGTGATATTGTACATGCACAGAAATCAAATTAAATCAAATACATTAGATCTGCTTTCTACACTAGTGGAACTTTTTTCCTTTTGGATGAATGCACATTAACCCTTTCAGGCCTTCCATCTTGAGCATCCTGCACAAAAATATCTACAGAACATATTCCCAATTTTGTGTTTCCCATAGCTTTCCCATAGTGTTTGTATGGCCTCCAGAGGTCCGCGGGGACCCCCTGGCGGACCTCCGGCCGAAAATCTCAACTTTTTTTCGGCTTGTCGATCTGCTCTTTTTCGGGCCAAAACGGGCGGTACCTCCCTGTCCCTGGGTCGCCCGGCGCCGGTGGAGGGCTCGTTGGATCCGGGCCGGGGGTGCGCACGCGTCGGTGCCCCCCCCCGGGTCCCCGGGTGTCTGGGGCTCTGGCCTCTCCCCTGCATGAAATTTCGCTTGGGGGGAAAGTGGCCACTGGTGCCAGCGGGTATGGACCATGCCCGGAACCGGGGAATGGTCCTGGGGCAGTGTCGGCGCCGCGAGAGGCCCCAAATCCTGGAGGATTCGGAAAAAAGCCAGGATTTCTTCAGAGTCCAGAGCTCCCAGGAAGCTGTGGGCTCACGGCCTCTCCCCTGCGTGAAATTTCGCGTGGGGGGAAAGTGGCCACTAGTGCCAGCGGGTAGCTATGGACCATGCCCGGAACCGGGGCATGGTCCTGGGGCAGTGTCGGCGCCGCGAGGGGTCCCTTGTCCTGGATCTCCGCGTCGTACCTCCCTGTCACCTGCCCGTAGCCCAGGAGGCGTCTGGCTCGTGCCTGCCTCCCTCCTTTGAAAAAGTCTCCCGGGCGAGACGCCGACTCGCTCCAGACCGTACCTATGGAGCTTGGCCGTCGCGATGCCCAGCGCGAGGCTCCGTCTCGGGTGGCGGCGCGGGCCCCCTCCTCCTGGATCTCCGCGTCGTACCTCCCTGTCCCCTCCCCGTGGCCCGGGAGGCGTATGGCTCGTCCCTGCCTCCCTCCTGTGAAAAAGTCTCCCGGGCGAGGCGCCGACTTGTTCCAGAACGCACCTATGGAGCTTGGCCGTCGCGAAGCCCGGGGCGAGGCGGTTCCTGGGGAGGCTGGCGGTCTTCTCACCGCGTCTCGGTGAGCCTCCTCGCTCACGGGGGGAGCCGCCACCAGCAACCCGTTGCTTTACGACCTCAGATCAGACGAGACGACCCGCTGAATTTAAGCATATTACTAAGCGGAGGAAAAGAAACTAACAAGGATTCCCCCAGTAGCGGCGAGCGAAGAGGGAAGAGCCCAGCGCCGAATCCCCGCCCGCGGTGGGCGCGGGAAATGTGGCGTACAGGAGACGGCTGTCGCCCGGGTGTCGATCGGGGGCCTGAGTTCTTCTGATAGAGGCTCAGCCCGTGGACGGTGTGAGGCTGGTAGCGGCCCCCGTCGCCCCGGGGCAACGTCTCCTCTGAGTCGGGTTGTTTGCGAATGCAGCCCAAAGCTGGTGGTAAACTCCATCTAAGGCTAAATACCGGCATGAGACCGATAGCGGACAAGTACCGTGAGGGAAAGTTGAAAAGAACTTTGAAGAGAGTTCAACAGGGCGTGAAACCGTTAAGAGGTAAACTAGTGGGGTCCGCGCAGTCTGCCCGGAGGACTCAACCCGGCCGGGGATCTCCCTTTCAGGGGGACCCCGCCCCGGGCGCTGCCGTGCCCTCGCCGGGCGCACTTTCTCCGCGGCGCTGCGGCGCGACCGGCTCTGGGTCGGCCTGGAAGGGCTCGCGGCGAAGGTGGCTCAGGTTGCTCGCGCGCCTGAGCTTTACGGGGGGTCGCCAAAAGATGGCGGCCCCCCTCCGGACGCGCACTTCATGTTTGTGAACAACTTGGCGCCAAATGACTCGTAAACGACCTGATTCTGGGTCAGGGTCTCGTAAGTAGCAGAGCGGCTGTATGACCGCGATCTATTGAGAGTCAACCCTCGATCCAACCTTTTGTCCGGGACGCCGGGGCCGGCACGTGGCCCCCCGGCGTACCTGACGTTAAACTAACAACCTTTTTCAGAGCGCGCCGCACTCCCAGGGGTGACGGCGCCTCCCGGGAACGGGGCAGATTCAGCGGGGAAAGAACACCCTGTTGAGCTTGACTCTGTTGAGGAGCAGGCTTGTCCCCGGCCCGGGGACGGAGGCTTCTCCCCGCCCGACTTAGCGTCCAAGGCGCTAAGTCCATGATAGTCCCATGGGCGCGCCAGGCCGTTTGTACCACCAGGTCCACGTGGTGCTTTGGCCGCGGCCTGCCACTCCACTTAACGCCCGCCGAGGGGTGCTTAAGAGTGGGTCCGCGGGACCGGCCGGTGTGCCGGGTCCAACGCGCTAAGTCCATAATAGTCCCATGGGCGCTCGTCGCCGTTTGTACCACCAGGTCCACGCGGTGCTTTGGCCGCGGCCTGCCACTTCACTTAACCCTCGTAGGGTCCTCGGGTCCTTTTGACCCGGTTTAACATTTTCAACATGAATTAAAAGTATGTAAACATTTTTTGTTCTCTATGAAACTTCTTCTATTTGCCTTATTTACTGTACTAAACATGTGATATGAAAATGAAAATTTTCATTTTCATGAAAATGAAAATTTTCACACAGGGCCTTCGGGTCAAAGTGACCCGAAGGCCCTGGGTGTGACTAAAACACGAAGACCCTACGAGGGTTAACGCCCGCCGAGGGGTTCTTAAGAGTGGGTCCACGGGACCGCCTGGAGAGCCGGGTGTCCCCCGGAGGCGTGGGTCCCCCGGACTGGAGCGAGTACCCAGCTTGGGGGCTCCCTGGGCCGGGTCGAGGCCTCCCCGGGGTTCCCTGGGGGTCCCCAGCCGTGGGTCTGGAAAAAGGACAAAGTCCTGCGGTCGAAAAAGAGCAGATCCACAAGCCTGGATAGGCCTGTGGTGGCCGCGGGGCGCAATACCGCCGGAGTCCACAAGGCGGCGCCGTCCCCGGTCCCTGGTCCACATCGGGGGTCCATGGACCACCTCCTACCCAGGGACGGTGGCTCCCGGGGCGGGTAGAGCGGGCGAGTGTGCACCCGGCACTGTGCCGTGAGGCACTGGGCTCCCTGGCCCTTGCCCTGTGAAGGGGAGAGCCAGGGAGAAGGGCCGACTGGTGCCATCTAGTAGGTAGGGACCATGCCCAGGACCGTGGCCCATACAAACACATATTCCAATTTGATGCGCTAAATCAATATTTTTGCATAAAATGCCATAAAAAACGTTTTTTGTTTTGGGCATTTAAGGGTTAATGACTAAAAGATGGTTGGCCTCAAAGGGTTAATATGCATTCATCCAAAAGGAAACATGACCAGTTCCACTATTAGACTTAGTAGAAAGCAGATCTGATGCATTTGATTTGATTTCTGTGCATGTTCTATTTCACAATATCACAGTTTAAAGATTAAGTTGTTCTGGGAATGAAGGGGTTAATATTTAAAAGTTTACAAATATTAAATCTAATGCACTGTACACATCCACTTACATGGATACACACTGTAGAAAGCAATTAGATGAAGTATTTTGCATGAAATACCATAGAAGTCTATTTTGGGTGCATTTTTTGTGTTTTGGGCATTAAGGGGTTAATAATAAAAAATGCTCAAGGGATTTCACTGGGCACCCTCTTGAATCCTTAAGAGGGGACCCCCAGCAGCAAGAATCAGTTGAGAAAAAAACTTTAACCGACGAAACCACGTTAAGCCCCATGACTCCCGGACTAGGTGGAGAGATAGTGTCTTCACTCAGAGAACAACAACGTAGCCGAACGTTCTGTAGCACAGCCAAAATCCAAAAACGAACGCACCTGCGTGTGACTGTGGAAGAAAATATCTTTAACGACATGTACACATGCACGCACAGGCTTTAGTGCTGTGCGCACCACCACGCATAGAGTCTGCGCGCGGTGTGCGTGCGCGCGAGAGAGAGAGAGAGAGAGAGAGAGAGAGAGAGAGAGAGAGAGAGAGAGAGAGAGAGAGAGAGAGAGAGAGAAGGGTGTGTGAGAGACACGCAAACACAGAGTCTGCTAGTCGTAGTGTCTCTCTACCAGGGACACACAGAGAACAGAGGAGAGACGGATAGCAGATAGAAAGCAGGACACAGAGGATATAGAGAACCTGTTCGTGTTTCCTTCATTCAGCCTCTGATATCTGAGTTAATATGACCTGACGGCGGACTGGCAGCTGTCTGTATTGGTCGTTGTTCTACTGACTATCATAGAAGTCATGACACTGACAGGCTCAGCAAGGAATATCTGACTGAGAACCTACAGCTTGTTTCCAAAGCCCGTCGGAACCATAGAGTTATTTATAGTAACGGACCAAATGGACCATGAGTGAAGAAGGGAAAGTTTTCCGCACCAGGCTGGAGAAATCAGTCCTACTTTTACTGATCAACGTCATCCCTTCAGGTAAGTTTGTTCACACATTTATACTTTTGACCAATTCATACCCGTTAAGCCTCATTTAATAGCTTGGTTGTTTATTGCACATCGTGGCTTGTTGTAGTGAGCTTGTAGATTGAGACACCGCAACTATAAATCAGGTAGGGTTTTTGTTTGTTTGTTTGTTTTTTGTAGCGTCTATGACCTTGTAATTAGTTAATTAGTGTTGCATTGCGACAGATGGAGAACATCTGGGATGAGTTAGTTTCCTGTCAACATCGCATTAGGAGATAGTATACTCTTGGACCCATTTAGAATGTTTATGCTGAGTTAGTGGTGGAAACTATAGTACCAAGGGTAACAGGACAGGTGGGCATCTGGGAACTAGGGACAACTGGGCACCAAAACCAACTGGGCACTAGGGAAAACTGGGCACCAAAGCCACCTGGGCACGAGGGACATGTGGGCACCTGGATGAGTGGGCATTTTGGGGTGGAGATAGCTGGGCACCTGGACGAGTGGGCACCTGAATTAGGATTCGTGTCCACCACAAGTGTTTTTTAACTTTACATACTGTAGCATGCTGCTTTGTTGTTGATAAGTGATATTTAACCCACTCTTTAAACCTCCAAGCACAACACAACAACAAGGTCCAAAGTAGCCTATGATATAAGAGTTTTTGTCAAAATAGTCCTGAGGTCAAAAGTAGCCTAGTGATGAGGGGGGAGGGGGATTTTTGTCAAATACACTTTTAAATTGTACTTTTGACCTTATTGTTGTGTTGTGTTTTGGGGTTTAAAGAACAATGGGTTAAATATCACTTACCAACAACAAAACAGCATGCTACAGTACAGTATGTAAAGTAAAAAAAAACACTTGTGGTGGACACAAATCCACGAGGTCCTTCTTTTTACCGACAGCAGCTGAAGTCCTTGTCATGTCTGTCTATCAGTCCCTCCCGGTACACACAACACCACTGACCAGCTCTTTCTTAACAACATATGTACTTGTAGTCAAGTACACGAATGCTGGTAAGCTGCTCTCTGTGCCCCTTTTATGCTGTACCTGGCAGATGATGGCCCCATAAAGTCAAAGGCAGACTCTCTCTTCTCTTTTGCTCTTTTGTGACAATTCATTTAAATATTAATAAGGTGGGCATAATAAGCTTCGGCTTCAGCCCAAACCTTTTCAGCCAAAAGTTGTAGACAATATTCAACTGTTCAAATGTTTTTTTATGTTTTTTTTTTATATCATGACGAGATAAATAAACTAACTAACTTACATGCCTAGGGGCGAGCCCCCCTCCAATGAATGGACAGATTGGACACAGTGGTGATTGGCTGCCTGTCCGTGATGGACTAGGAGCAAATAGACGGGCAGCCCACCTATCTAATGTTGTAAGGTTAAAAAATCTTTCTTTTTTGGTCAGTTTTTCCAAGGCAGGCAAGAGCGCACTTAATTAAGACAGGCTATTATTGATATTAATTATCACATCCATCTTGACTGAGGGGGCGAGATGGTCCGGTTGATCTCGTGTCAACCTCTTAGGTATTCATCAGGGTCCGATGAAGACCCAAGACAGTTAGTCAAAATGTTGCCTTGCTCTAAAAAAAACATTGTTATTATTTTCATTTCTTTCCCTTGCAAGTCTGCCCACCTCTTGGGAACAAAGCACAAGCAGTACTTCTTGGACTTGTCATATGTACAGTACCTACTGTACCTGTTCCACCAAAGAGCACCTAGAGAGAGAGCACCTAGAGAGCCGCTGTTCCACGCAGCGTTTCCTCCTTTTGTTTTGTTCTTAAACTAATCCTTTAAAAAAGATTAATAATAATAATAATAATAAACGGAACTACCAAACCTTCTTTAAAAACGAACCAAAACTCTACAGAAATTGAAAACAGAAAGTGAAAACGAAAAAAACTGTAGCCTGGCATTGGCCAGACTGATAACGTGGATTCACTCTCACGTTCCTCCCCGGTATCAGTCTGGACTTCTGCCCATAGGGAGCGAGTATGAGAAATCAGAAAATGATCGGGCCAATCAGTGACTGCGTTTCAACTGTCTGTACAACAGTGAAAAGCATCACAATCTTTTTCTGATTTCTCATACTCGCTCCCTATGGGCCAAAGTCCAGACTGATACCGGGGAGGAACGTGAGAGTGAATCCATGTTATCCGTCTGGCCAATGCCAGGCTATGTTCACTGAGCCTGGTGGCCTTTCTCGATCACGAGGCTGTGCTCACTGAGTCTGTACGATAGTCTAGGATTTCCTTGGTTTTGGATCTGTCTGTGCTCAGGTATTCTGCTGCTGTGTATTCTCGGTTTAGGCCGGGCCAAATAGCTGTCTGTGTGTTGTATAGCTCACACATCATTCACGCACACACACTCTCACACACACACACACACACACACACACACACACACACACACACACACACACACACACACACACACACACACACACACACACACACACACACACACACACACACACACACACAGTGGCGTGCACAGACATTTTGAGGGGCAGGTGCTCAAGTAAATTATACCTTTTTTTTTGTTTACTTGGTCTGCTCTTTTTTCCCTCTACACCTATACCTCTTTGCCAAAAAAAAAATCGAAAAATTGCCGATCTACAATCCCACAACGCCTCGCAGCGCGAGGCGTTGTGAGCTTGTAGATCTGCTATTTTTGGCTAAAGTTCTCCTCAGAAAAGGGATGCTAGGTTTCGAGTGGTTATGGTAAAAAGAAAAATCATATCACATAAAGATTTGTCGGACCCCCTGTAGTAACTCTGAGGACCCCGTAGGGGTCCCGGACCCCCTGTTGAAGACCCCTGCTGTAAACTGAAAAAAAATAAAAATAAAAAAATATTTTTTTCAAAAGGGCACTTCTGGTCAAGAGGGCAAAGGGCAGGTGCTCTAGCACCACCTAGAGTCTATCTGTGCACGTCCCTGCACACACACGCACACACACACACACACACACACACACACACACACACACACACACACACACACACACACACACACACACACACACACACACACACACACACACACACACACACTTATAATTACAATTACCTTAGAACTTGAGTTCTAAGGTAAGTTCTGAAAAAAGTGTTCAGAACCCAAGATATCATTATCTGAAGATTTGCAGCTCCATCCACTCTTTGTTTAACCTAAAACTGAAAAAGGCTGTATCTCGCTTCCTAAGCACTTTTTATTTTCTTTGAAAAAACAAAAAAAAAATCTGGCAAAGTTCGCAATAATTTTTTTATTTCATTGGCACTGAAAGAGTTAAGGGTTTCTGTTTCTTTTAAAATATTTTTTTTTGGCTTTTTCTGCCTTTATTGATTGGGCTGACAGGATTTAGGGAGAGAGATGGGGGGGGGGGTGAGTCGAAGGGATCGGCAGTCGAACCCGCGACACACTGTCAAGCTGGATTACCAGCATATGTGGTATGCTCCTGGACCGCTAGGCCAGCGGGCGCCCCCAGGTTTCTGTTTTCTGTAGAAACAAAGCTTTTACATTGCTCATTATGTAAGCTTTTGGTAGGGAGAGGGGCCGTCGATTCCTTTTGCGTGTGTCCAATTATTCATTATTTCTCAGCTTGATTACTTGATTTCTACTGATAATAATGCTCAATTGAATACACACAAAATACAAATACATACAAACACAGAAGCATAAAGTTCATGCTTGGGATTAGATTGCAAGTGCTACTTGTATTGGCTATGTGGTAATGTCCAGTTGATACTTTAGCCACTTAGTTTCTGAGCCAAATGTCTGAGTTATGTCAACCTATTTGGGCAGTGGGCACCGCTGAACTGTTGGGACACTTACAGTGTGAAACGTGATCATTTCCCATTCAGTGGGAGTGCATTGATAACATACAGTATGCTGCTTTTTCACCATGGCGCTTTCACATCTGCCCGACGCCACAAACGTGAAAAATGACACTGTTGTACAAACTCCAGAACCCTGCACAGTTTTTTAGTTAACAGTTTACAAGTCTAACTAACTTTTTGTTTTAGTTATAGCATTCCTTTTTTTCTCCCTTTTTTTTATTAATCTTGTATATCTCCTCTTCTAGCTGTACTATTCTGTTTTTAACACCCTGATAAGGGTCTGGTCAGTATGTCGTCTACTTCGCCCATTCAATGGTCTGATAAAACGTGATCATTTCCCATTCAGTGCATTGATAGCATCCAAATGGGGTGTCCTCTGAGACACCGACCGAGTAGACAGAAAATGGTGCCATCTTATCTTTAAAGAGCATTAGTGAGGATATGGATTATGAAGATGGATTGAAAATGGGTGAAGTGGTGCTTTGACCCATTCAATCTGGGAACGCATGCTGTCATTTTAGATATTTAGCTATAACCATTATTGTATACTTTGGCTATTCAAAAATACCAGATCTACATGCTCATAGCGCGGCACCGAGTGCCACGCTGTGAGCTTGTAGATTTGTAGCTTGTAGATTTTCTGAAAAAATCTTGAACGTTTGGTGCAAATATTTGAATATATATATATATTTTAAGCAAACAATAACATTCTACAAAATGTCTTCTAAATCCTAACATTTTCTTTTCTTTCTTTCTTTTTTTTGTGTTACTTATGTTGCTATAATATCAGTGGTTCTCAAACCTTTTCATGTCAAGGACCCCCCCCCCCCCAGAAGCAAAGATTTCAGTTAAAAATGTATTTAAAGGTAAGTCTATTGTGAGGTTGCGGGGGCTCATGCCGAATGTCTTCAGCCACCTGAGGCAGTGCAGCTGTCGTTGAGCGTTTTTTTTTCGACACGTGCAGTGTCGATGGGGTCCATGTGCGGTCCTTGCTCGGAGATGTACTGGCACTCTTCACTGTATTGCTTTGCTGTATAAATGCCTCAAATGTAATCATGAGTAATAGACCCTTGATAGAGTGGAAATTAAACGATGAGTCACACCATAGGTGGCGATCACGTAGGTACTGCTGAGCGTAGGTACCGGCCGGGCACCCTCAGGCTCACAAGCAGTGCTTAATAAATAGTCAATAATGATTTCCCCAGGTAATTAACCCATTAAGACCGGGAACACATCTGTGTCATTTTAAGATTTCTTTGGCTATTCAAAAATAGCAGATATACAAGCTCATAGCGCGACACTGAGTGCCGCGCTTTGAGCTTGTAGATCTGCTATTTTTGAGAAAAATGTATCGTGAAAATGTGTGCAAATATTTGAATGTATAAATTTTTAACTCAGATCTTTGCTTCTGGCGGTCCCCGGACAATTTCTTTTTGGGTGGTCCACTGAACCACTGATATTATAACATCATTTCTTTTTCCAAAAAAAAAGTTTTATAACACATTTGCAGAATCCCCAGAAGCAAAGATTTGAATTAAAAATGTTCGCTTTAAAAAATATATATTTTCAAAGATTTGCACCAAATTATCACAATAAAAAAAATAGCAGATCTACAAGCCCAAGAGCTTGTAGATTTGCTATTTTTTAATAGCCAAAGTATAAAATAATGGTTTAAGTGGTCACACAGATGCGTTCCCGGGTTTGAATGGGTTAAAATACCGTGTCCCCGCTGTAGAGTAAGCTACACGCTGCGCACGTTTGTCTAGTCATAGGACTCCAGACGATCCATATTTCATTCAGTCATGGTAAAGAGACATTGCTAGGCTACAAAGCCCAGGAATGCAAGTGAAATGCTAATGCTGAGCAAGACAATCCCCTTCACGCTCTCCTTATCATGTCTCTGATCTGTCCTAGTTCCTACTGTGTCTGACGTGACTTAAAGGGGAAATCCACCCATTTTCAATATTTAACTATGTCATTAATATAGCATAAAGGAGTTGTGTGGAAATAAGAAAAAATTAAAAAAAAAAATAACATTGCAAAAAAATTTAACATTGCAAAAAAATTAACATTGCAAATTACACCATGATGAGTCATCACAGTGTAATTTGCAATGTTAATTTTTTTGCAATGTTAATTTTTTTTGCAATGTTATTTTTTTTTTTAATTTTTTCTTATTTCCACACAACTCCTTTATGCTATATTAATGACATAGTTAAATATTGAAAATGGGTGGATTTCCCCTTTAAAGCGTAAAGCCTCATCTTACTTGCACTGGTGTAAAGTAACTAAGTACATGTACCCAAGTACTGTACTTAAGTACAATTTTGAGATACTTCACTGGAGTATTTCCAATTTTCAATACTTTTACTTCTACTCCACTACACCTCAGAGGCACTCAATGAGCTTGTAGATCTGCCATTTTAGAAAAAAAATCTCGTGACAATGTGTGCAAATCTTTGAATATTTGTATTTTTTAATTTGTAACTCAAATCTTTGGAAAAAAATATTTTACAAATGTTCGCCTTAAAAAATACATATTCAAAGATTTGCACACATTTTCAAAAATAGCAGATCTACAAGCTCATAGCGCGGCACCGAGTGCCTCGGTGCCGCGCTATGAGCTTGTATATCTGCTATTTTTGAATAGCCAAAGACATTTTAAAATGACACTATGCTTTCCCGGTCTTAATGGATTAAAGGAGAACTTCACCCAATTTCAACCATATACCTTCATATATTTGGTCCCCACTCCCCACTATAATTTCTCATTATAAGAAGGCACAATTTTCATCTACTGTCTCTGCGTCTCATTGGTTGGCTATCGACAGCTCAGAAAACTGCCTACCAATGACGTCATCAATGGGTATTCCAAGCTAATATAATTTGTAGCCTTGCTCTTCCTGGAAAAGTTAACACGCTGAAACAGAAGCCATTGTTCTTGCATTTATAACACAAAAAAAAGTTTAAAATCGTTTACCAAACCTGCCTACCATCGTGATGATGTAACCGGTAGACTAGGTTTCTGAACTGTCCACAGCCCTCCTCTGCACCGGCTTCGAATGCTATCAATGCATTGAATTGGACATTATCACGTCTTATCAGACCATTGAATGGGCGAGTAGGTGACATACTGACCTACCCGCGATTTATCAGAGCATTCATTGGGCGTAATCAGGAGATGCTGACCTACTCGGAGGCAGAGCAGTCCCCACAACATGATTTACGATTCTGTGCCTATATCGGTACATAACTCGAACGGCGCTGAGTAGGCTCAATCGAAAGTCGCAAAGTGGCTCCAGTTCGCCTGAGACTGCGCGCCTCTGTCATGGTCCGAAACCGAAACTGAACTTTTAAAGTCATCTCTGTCGGTAGGTCAGTGTGTCCTCATAACACCCGATGAATGGTGTAGGTCAGTATGTCGCCTACTTTGCCCATTCAATGGTCTGATAAAATGTGATACTTTCCCATTTAATGCATTGATAGAATCCAAATGGGGTGTCCTCTGGCTCTGAGACACAGACAGAGTAGACAGAAAATGGTGCCATCTTATCTTATAAAGAGCATTAGTGAGGATATGGATTATGAAGATGGATTGAAAATGGGTGAAGTGGTGCTTTATCCCATTCAATCCGGGAACGCATACTGTGTCATTTTAGATATTTAGCTTATAACCATTATTTTATGCTTTGGCTATTCAAGAATACCAGATCTACAAGCTCGGCACAGAGTGCTTTGCTATGAGCTTGTAGATCTGCTATTTTTGAAAAATCTTGAACGTTTGGTGCAAATATTTGAATATATATATATATATATATATATATATATATATATATATATATATATATATATATATATATATATATATATAATATATTTGAGTTTAAAAAGTTAGTTTGCTTTAAAAAAAAATAAAATAAAAAAAAAATAATATATATATATATATATATATATATATATATATATATATATATATATATATATATATATATATATATATATATATATATAATATATATATATATTTTTTTTTAAAGCAAACTAACTTTTTAAACTCAAATCTTTGCTTCTGGGGATTCTACAAATGTCTTCTAAATCCTAACAGTTTTATTTTCTTTCTTTTTTTAATTTTTTTTAACTTATGTTGCTATAATATCTCAACCTTTTTCATGTCAAGGACCCCCCCCCCAGAAGCAAAGATTTCAGTTAAAAATGTATATATTCAAAGATTTGCACATACTTTAACGATTTGTGTTTTCCAAAAATAGCAGATCTACAAGCTCATAGCGCGTCACTCTGTGCCGCGCTATGAGCTTGTATCTGCATATATATCTGTATCTGCTATTTTTTAATAGCCAAATAAATCTTTAAAACGACACAGATGCGTTCCCGGTCTTAAAGGGTTAAGCGTCACATTTATTGTGCATTTCATCAACGTTTGCTACACTGAGCCTGAGGGTGAAAATCTCATTCCATTTTCCTGCTATAGTGTCCATCCATCATGTACAATGTCATTCATATAGCTAATCTAAAATAGATAAGATGTATTATGTAATTATGCAGCCAATGTTTCTGAAATTGAACAATTTTCTATACATTTTTCGTCCCTACTTTGAGAAGTCTACCATACCAGCCCTGACAGAAAATGACATTTGTCATTTCGTATTTTAAAACATGTGGATGTCAGAGAGTTAAAGGCGAAAATATTCACAAAAAGGTTAGTTTGCGAGGCATTGTGAGCTTGTAGATTAGCTATTTTTTAAAATGCAAGTGAAGTTAAATGTATTGTAATGGGTGCTTGGACACTTCACAATTTTGATCGGATCCAAAAATCTGGCATCGGTCAGGCCTCTATCCCCTTGTGGAAGTTATTTATTTCCATGTCTTAAACTTTTCAACCGTCTTTCATATCAAGAACTTTTGCCATGATGTTTTAACCCATTCAAACCGGAGGAAACGCATCTGTGTAACCACTTTATCTATATTTTATACTTTGGGCTATTAAAAAATAGCAGATATACATGCTCATAGCGCGGCACTCTGTGCCACGCTATGAGCTTGTAGATCTGCTATTTTTGAACAATCTTGACCATTTGTGCAAATATTTTTCAAATCTTTGCTTCTGGGTCAAGGAAAATACGTTTTTCAGAAACCTTTTAGGATTTGGAAGACTTTGGTATAATCACCAGAAGCAAAGATTTGAGTTACGTTTGCTTTAAAAATGTATATATATATTCAAAGATTTGCACTGACATGGTGGGGCTAAGATATGGCCTTGTCATTCCGCGGCCTTTGTTGACCCCGCAGCAGCTGGGTGACCTTGCCCAGCAACACTCTCTGCTCAAGAAGAGGAACAAGCGCGGGGGGCGACAACGGAGGCGTTGGGCGGCCAATCAGGTCACGGCTGCTGTTGACACCAGCTCTGCTCCTTGATGCTACCAGTCACAACACAGCCACAACTTCCTCTTTTGCAATGACCTGCTACGAACTGTACTTTTTGCTCACATGACCAACTTGCCCTGGCAACAGCTGAAATGTTTTAACTGGTAGAAGGAAAAAACATATTAGGTTTGGCTATTGAAATAATCTAACCAGCACCATATAAGGTTTAGCTACTGAAATGATCTCACCCAGAGGGGGCACGGTGGCAGAGTCGGTAGTGCTGTCGCCTCACAGCTAGAAGGTCCTGGGTTCGATTCCCGCAGGGGACGCTGTGGGCGCTGGGGGCGTGTTCTCTCCTCCGCGTCATCAGTGCCCATACCCTAGGTGGGGTTGGCGAAAGGGCCTTTCTGTGTGGAGTTTGCATGTTCTCCCCGTGTCTCCTAGGGTAGGTACCCTCACAAAAACATGCAGTAATCCTGGTCACTATACTGCCTCCCCCTGGCCAGCCGGGGCGCCTGATGGAGGGGAAGGGAACTGGTTGGAATAACGTGTTCCTTCCACGCGCTACGTCCAACCAGGGAAACTGTCCCCTGTCAGGTGACAAGAAGGTCAGTAGGCTCTCATGCATTGAAGGAGGCATGAGCTCGGCCCTGGCCTCCCTAGGTTGGCAGAGGGAAGGTAGTGCCCAGGATTACATAGACAATTGGCACTGGGTGTAAAAAATAGGGTTACAAAAATCGTGGGATAAAAATTTTAAAAGTAAAAAAAAAAAAATGATCTCACCCGGAGGGAGGCGATCCCATATTTGGTGTGTTGGATGGAGCCAAAATTGTATAAATACTGCTGTATATCTCTGTTCTGGGGGGGTTTGGTAGAGAAGCTTGTGCGAGGTGTCACTTGTTTGTTGCTTTTACCTGGCGACGGACATAGCCTTGTGCGGAGCATCTCCTATTTTAGCTCTCTCTGATTAGTTCCTTTTGGTGGCCACACTGCAATGAGGTTGCGGGGAGCGATAGTGGATTCTGCTGTATTCGACTGGGACCTTGGCATTGCCCATAATCTGGTTGAATAAACAGAGAATTTTGTCAGCTCCTAGCATTACCGATTGCTGGGTCGCCTAATCTTAGGTAGCCTTCTTGCATGGGAAATGATAGATTATTTCCAGATCTGGTCTGGGGATGTGTTTGTCATTGACCGTGTAATTCGCAGGAATTGAGGAATATTATCCAGATTTGACATTCAAACAAGAATTCATGGCATTGCCCGTATCTTGGTTGAATTAAGTTGGATTGTGGGGATATTTTTCTGTCTGTGCCAGGCACCTTAGATTTAGGAAATGAGGAGATAGAGCTTAGGGGTCTGTTGTCTGTCTTATCAGAAAATCTGCCTTTTCATACATATATTTGTATTTTTGCTAAAAGCCTGTATTAGCTTGAGTGTTAAATAAAAACCCTTTTCTACGAGAGAAGTCTTAAGAGGATTTCTTCATACGAGCTTCTCGATCTTATCAGCGGACACTTTGGTGAGTGAGAGAATATGCAACTGAGGTTACTATAAATAGAAATAGGCATTTTAGAGTGTGTTTCCTAGTGCAGAGAGGTTAATAGTTTCACAGCTACATTTGGTCTGAAAACTTCTCAGCGCAGCGCTGAGCTAAATGGGGTGCAACGGCACAGTTACACTTATTGGGTTTAAATTCATAGGGTTTATAGGTTTTGCTGAAACTAACGAAGGTAGTAGAAATTAGGAGTATTTTAGTTTCTTCTATTTTCGTCAGGCCATTACAGCACACATTTTCCCTATTTTTCAAATAGCTGCGCAGTGCCGCGCTACGAGCTTGTAGATCTGCTATTTTTGAATAGGCAAGGAAATCAAAAAATGACACCGATTTATATCCCGGTCTAAATGGGTTAAATCACAGATTTTAAATCGCCACTTCAAGAGAGTGTTGCCTCATCAGCATCGGAGTTTCATATTGAAAGACTTGAATGTTCTTGTTATTTGGCTGCAGCAGGTCTAATTTGTTGACGCTTGGGTCATGCTGTGGAGGAATCCACGGAAGTCTTTCATCTCCGTTCTGTATGCTTTACACTCTCATGCGCGAGCTCCCTCCAACTCTTAGTTTGTGGTCTACTTACATCAGCTTATTTATGCTCTTTTGGTGCATCCACGCTGTGCATCAGGGAAGTCCAATACCAGGACGACACCAGTGGTGGAAACAGTACTCCATTAGTACTCCACAAGTAAAAACTGCATTGTAGATACATACTCTGTTACAAGTAAAAGTCAGGAATTCCAAATTTACTTGAGTAAAAGTACAGAAGTATTGGTATGGAAATGTACTTAAAGTACTAAAAGTGGAAAGTAGTCATTATGCAGAATGTCCAATTTCATAACTTATAAATGGCCGAAATGTACATAGGGCTGAAGTGGTTAATGTTTTGTAATAATAATTCAAATCTACAAAGTAACTAGTAACTAAAGTTTTCAAATAATTGTAGTGGAGTAAAAGTATAATATTTGCCTATGTAGTGGAGTAGAAGTATAAAGTATTGAAAATTGGAAATACTCCAGTAAAGTAAAAGTACCTAAACATTTTACTTAAGTACAGTACTTTAGTAAATGTACTTAGTTACTTTCCACCACTGGACGACACTGTGGAGAAAATGTATTGATTGATTGATTGATTGATTGAATGCTTTATTAGACAGAAATGTAAACAGCATGAGGTACAGTCAGACATTTAGGCTAAAAGGATAACGTCCTATTCAATTCATCATAGAACTCCACTGCAAGGTTATTATAGTTTTGCATTTTTCATTTGTTTTGATTTCGTTTTGACTTCATGTTTTCAATCTCGGCTCATTTTTTTTCAATGTATTCAAATGCCTTAGTTTTAGTCTATTTTCTATTTTTGTTTTAGTGTTATTTTTAGTGGCGAGATTCGAATTTGTACAAATTTGTGAAATTTTACATTAATTACATTACATTTAAATACAAGGCAAGCCTTTTACTTGTAACACAGTATTTATTTCCACCACTCTCATATCCGCACATTACTGTAAATCACCTCCATTGAGGCCCCTTCAATTGCACGGTTGCCTGCTCCCAATTACAGATCAACCGATCTTTATCTCATAAATGAAGGCTCCGATCCAATTTGAGAGAAGGCACCTGCAACAGCGGAGAAAGCAGCTAAATGAACTCTTCCCCAGGCCAGGCTTGACTAGTTCAACTTAATTAATGATTAATGAAGATGAATGATTAATCTCTCATTTGCCTTATTGGAGGCCCATGCCCCAGCTGTGGCGGGTTGCCAGGCTGATGCTGAGGTGCAGCGGTGCCGTCCTTGGATTATGTTCCTGTTTGCAATTAGAACTGCAGCAGGGGGGGGGGGGGGGGGCACGGTGGCGCAGACTCTAGCACTGTCGCCTCACAGCTAGAAGGTCCTGGGTTCGATTCCCGCCGGGGACGCTGTGGGCGCTGTGGGGCGTGTTCTCTCCTCCGCGTGATCGGTGCCCATACCCCAGGTGGGGTTGGCGATAGGGCCTTTCTGTGTGGAGTTTGCAATATGTTCTCCCCATGTCTCCTAGGGTAGGTACCCTCACAAAAACATGCAGTAATCCTGGTCTCTATACTGCCTCCCCCTGGTCAGCCTGATGGAGGGGAAAGGAACTGGTTGGAATAACGTGTTCCTTCCACGCGCTACGTCTAACCAGGGAACCTCCCCCCTGTCAGGTGATAAGAAGCGGCTTGCTAGCTCTCATGCATTTGAAGGAGGCATGAGCTCGGCTCTAGGCTCTCCCTAGGCTGGCAGAGGGAGTGTAGCGCCCAGGATTACATAGACAATTGGCACTGGGTGAAAAAATGGGTTACAAAATCGTGGGATAGAAATTTTGAGAAAAACTGCAACAGACTCACTCCCAATCTTCCGCCTTAATCTGAAGACTCACCTCTACAGACTCCACCTCAGCCCGTAAATATAGCGTGTTATGTAGACAGATGCCAGATTCATTTGTAGACCTGGCATCCTATAGTTTGTATAGTTTCAATGTACAGATTATTTATTTTGTGATATTATCATTAGTCACCGATGAAGAGCACACCCAGAAATCACGTGACCACAACAAAAAAACAACTAACTCCCTTCATGTTAAAGGATTGTTGTTTTTCTGCTGTTTAAAAAAAAAGGAAAAAAAGCCAAGGACCCCCAAAATGATATGTATTTGGCCGCGGACCCCCATCTCAAAATATGTTGCTCCAGGGACCCACCAGAAGCAAAGCTTTGAGTTGAACATGTATATATACAAAGATTTGCACACATTTTCAGGATTTTTCAAAAAATAGCAGATCTACAAGCTCATAGCGCGGCACAGAGTGCCGCGCTATGAGCTTGTACATCTGCTATTTTTTAATAGCCAAATAAATCGTAAAATGAGACAGATGCGTTCCCGGTCTGGATTAAGAAGGGCTGAGGAAGACTTGGAGATGAAACGTGTTTAATCGTAAGCCCATTTATTGAAGGCACAGCAGGGTGCCTTGTTATTCCTCCTCTTATGACTTATTGATCACAAAGCCAAGACGCAAGTCGTCTCCTCGTCTTTGGTCTTATATGAGCTTTGGTCCAAAGAGCACATGTTTTTTTGCTGTGCAAATCTGTTGGCGTTTGATCTCTATGTATCAATCCATGGTTGAACGAGAGAAACCAGACCATCTAAAAATTACAAATAGTACATTTTACCATTTTAATACATTATAAATGCGCACAGAACGTGCAAGTTTATGTGCATAAATTACCTCCAGCGTTAGGTGGGGTCGCGAGTCAATGGCCGCATTATTTTGGGTTTGTGGGCTGAAAAGTTTGGGAACCCATTGGCCCATGCATTAACTCACCAGGAGTGATCTATACTTTGACTCAAGTACTGGGGTTGAGTATTCTGCCCACCCCTGCTGAAATGTCCGAGTGTAAACAGATGTTTCTTGTCACGTTTATCTGGCTGTGTGGTCAGGATGTGTGGAGAAGATTAAAGAAAAGCTTTCCCATCTCTCTTTACCCAGGCCTGCTTTTCTGGGTTGTTGGCTCATTTTCAGCAAAGCCCTTATCCTAATGCGCCACGCACGGACACACGCTCGCACTATCTTTCATTACTTAAAGGTAGGGTAAGTGATTTGCTTTTGTTAAATTAAGTGTTAAATAGCTCTATATTCTGAGAGTACTCATTGCTACAGAGCGTTTGTTGGGTCACAGGGGTCTCTCCAGCTCTTTAGTAAACAGAAAATGCATTTTCAGTGCTCTCTCCTGATTGGCTTAAACTTTGTCACCTACCTGAAAATATACTATATTCTGTTTACTAAAGAGCTGGAGAGACCCCTGTGACCCAACAAACGCTCTGTAGCAATGATTACTATCAGAATATAGTACTTTAACCTTTTAACAAAACAAAAAAATCCCCAAAAATATCACTTACCCTACCTCTGAGTACTGTGCCATGCTTATTTATGGCAGTTTGGCTCCGAGTGCCACAGCCAAAATTCATTGTAAAGAAAAAGTGCTTAGGAGCCGAGATACAGCCTTTTCCAGTAAAAAAGTTAAACAAAGAGTGAATGGAGCAGACGTCACGTGGCGCTCAGGGCGCTCAGGCCACGTGACGTCTTAGACGTCATGTGGCACTGAATGAGTTAAGTAACATTTTGAGGTATTTGTCCTTTACTTGAGTATGTTCAATTTCCAATACTTTTACTTCTACTCCACTACATCTCAGGGGCAAATATTGTACTTTTACTCCACTACAATTATTTGAACATTTTAGTTACTAGTTACTTTTCAGATATTAATTATATTATAAAACATACATTAACCACTTTAGTCCTATTTTATTCCTAGGCTATTTGAAAATAGCCGATCTACAAGCTCACAATGCGACGCGTTGTGAGCGAGTTGTGAGCCTGCTATTTTCAAACGTTGTCGTACCTTTACTTTTGGTACTTTAAGTATATTTTGATACTTTTGTACTTTTACTCAAGTAAAGTTTTAATTCTGGACTTTTTCTTGTAACAGAGTATTTCTACATTGCAGCATTGATACTTTTACTTAAGTAAAACATTCGAGTACTTTTTCCACCACTGACGATGGTAGAATTATTGTCTTTATTATATTATTTTTCATAACAGGTCATTCTAAGGGGTCATGGAATCAGGGACTGTCTGGAAACAGGCCTGTTTAGCTTACGGCTCCAGAGAATCCCTACATTTCAGTCAGTCCTCATGGTATTGCGAGACACTATTTGGCCGCAAAGCCTCTAACAATGGCTTTGTTAAAGCCAATAAAGCTTCCAAAATCGGGTTTGGCATCGGATCCAAAAACCTGGCATCGGCTGGGCTCTGTGAAATACAGGTTCAGGTTACACTATTTGTACCCGTAGTTACATTTAGTTACATAAACATTTTACACACACAGAAAATTAGATAATCGTGATAAAATGCTAAAATAATCAGACGTAAAAGGAAACGAAAACCCTCTAAACCAATTAAGGAATAGAAAAGTGCAGGCCTCTGAGATCACACTGGGAGTGTGAATGCAAAGTTTAACGCCGATCGGAACACACACACACACACACACACACACACCCCCACACACACACACACACACACACACACACACACACACACACACACACACTTTTACTCCACTACAATTATTTGAAAACTTTAGTTACTACTGTAGTTACTTTGTAGATTTTGATTATTATTACAAAACATACATTAACCGCTTGAGCCCTATATACATTTTTATACATTTGAAAACTTGAAATGGGACCTTCTGCATAATGAGTACTTTTACTTTTGGTACTTGAAGTACATTCTTATGCCAATACTTTTGTACTTTTACTCAAGTCAATTTTGAATTCCGGACTTTTACCTGTAATGGAGTATTGCAGTATTGATACTTTTACTTAAGTACAACATATGAGTACTTTTTCCACCACTGCTCTTAGAAAATACACACATAATAATCACACACGCTGTTTGAGGACGAGACCAGTCACCCTACACATAACAACAGTCCAGCAACCACCAGCAACATACACTTCAGAACCATGGACAGCAACCCCAGCAACATGTCAGCGACAGACTTGCATGAAAGCCTTATACATGACGTTCTAGATCATACATGGGCAACTAGCGGCCCGGGGGGCCACATGCGGCCCCCACCTTCACTTAACCCATTGAGACCTGAAGCCGATTCTACATGTCTCCTAAATCTCAACAGTTTTCTGAAAAACGTATGTTTCTATATCAGTGGTGCTCAATCTTTTTCATGTCAAGGACCCCCAGAATGATATGTATTTGGCCGCGGACCCCCATCAAAATATTTTGTTCCAGGGACCCCCCAGAAGCAACGATTTGAGTTAAAAATGTTCGCTTTAAAAATATATATTCAAAGATTTGCACACATTTTCAAGATTTTTCAAAAATAGCAGATATACAAGCTCGTAGCGCGGCACTCGGTGCCGCGCTATGAGCTTGTATATCTGCTATTTTTGAATAGCCTAAAGTGTAAAATAATGCTTTTTAGCTCAAATCTAAAAATGACACTAAAAATTCCAGGTATTAATGCGGAACACTGATATATCTGTTCCAAACATGCAAACATGACCCGCTTTACTTACTTCAGTAATGACTAGTATTACAATTATATTGTCTTTTTTTTATGTCCAATGTATTTGTATTTAAGTTCATAAAGTTAACATAAGTATAACTAAATGCATTTGAAATTAAATAAAATTAACTTTTCAGGATTCCAATAAAAAAATGGCAAAACAAAAAAAACTGGATTCCAATTCAAAAATAGCGAAAATAGCAGATCTACAAGCTCAAAACGCGTCGCACTGCGACGCGTTTTGAGCCTGTAGATCTGCTATTTGTGCTACTTTTGTGTAACATAGAATGGCGAAGTATGGCATTAATTTACGAAAGAAGTAATGGAGAGATAAGAGGTGTCTGCCCGACAGCATTATGCAATGTGGCCCTCTGGAGTGAGTGTGGAAATATAGTGGCCCTCTCCATCATTGCCCATCCCTGTTATAGGTGCAGATTTACTTTAAACGTGCTTAACCCATTGAGACCTGAAGCCGATTCTACATGTCTCCTAAATCTCAACAGTATTCTGAAAAACGTATGTTTCTATATCAGTGGTGCTCAAACTTTTTCATGTCAAGGACCCCCAAAATTATATATATTTGCCCGCGGACCCCCATCAAAATATTTTGTTCCAGGGACCCCCCAGAAGCAACGATTTGAGTTAAAAATGTTCGCTTTAAAAATATATATATTCAAAGATTTGCACATATTTTCACGAATTTTCAAAAATAGCAGATATACAAGCTCGTAGCGCGGCACTCGGTGCCGCGCTATGAGCTTGTATATCTGCTATTTTTGAATAGCCCAAAGTGTAAAATAATGCTTTTTTAGCTCAAATCAAAAAATGACACAGTTACAGGTCTTAATGGGTTAATGACAGCTGGCGTTACATTTTTTATTCTGACTGATAATTCTGCGCAATAACCGTTCTCCCAAATAAACCATAACCGCACAACACAACAGCGGCAGCCGGAACAAAATCCGTTGGCATCGAGGCCTACATGTTTTCTTTCTTGCTGAAGCAAGTTTTTTTTTGCCATCTGCCAACCTTGCCCGGGTTTGTTGTGGCGATATTTGACTGTCAAATACTTATTTCATGGTATTGGGGTGCCAGTATGTTAGAATGCAGATCTTTGAGCACATATTGGACTGAGATTTTTAATACTCTTACAGAATTAAGTGGGACACTCATTGAGCCTAATGCCATTACCGCTCTGTTTGGTATTTCCCAACTGCCTCTGTCTAGATCTCAAGCAGACCTGATAGCCTTTGTAACACTGCTGGCAAGACGCCTAATACTTATGAGATGGAAATCGCCAATTCTGCCTTCCCATACTCAATGGATAAGAGACATTTTTTATAACTTATATTAGATACACATTGAGAGGCTCTTGATAGGCAATTCCATGACATATGGGATCCCTTCCTGATTTACGCAGACAGAATTACTTTCCAGGAATTTTGCTACTTAAAAGGTGTGTGTGTGTGTGTGTGTGTGTGTGTGTGTGTGTGTGTGTGTGTGTGTGTGTGTGTGTGTGTGTGTGTGTGTGTGTGTGTGTGTGTGTGTGTGTGTGTGTGTGTGTGTGTGTGTGTGTGTGTGTGTGTGTGTGTGTGTGTGTGTGTGTGTGTGTGAGGATTGTTTTAATGTTTTACCTTTTGTTGTGGTTCCTTCAATGTGAAGGCCTGTATGTTTTTCCCTTTCCCACTATGGCACATTCCCTTTCCCTCTATGGTTCATATCATGAACCGAATTCATTTGTTTATTAATGTGCAGAAATTAAATTAGAACGCAAGTTTTCATTTGCTCCGTTTCCACACTGTTGTGAGACATTGCCCTGAAACCTTTCTTTGATCTGAGTAGCAGAAGGTGTTACTCCTGAGGAGATGAAGGAGGCCAAACTACCTGTACAAGCAAGCCCTGCCCATGCCAGGGGGTTACTGCCCTGCTGTGGACAGTTTTCTAGGGTTTGGTTTGCAGAGGTTAAATACTGCTCTAAAAAGGAGTTTAGGGGCTCATGGAAGGACGGCACGGTGGGAGAAGGAGGGAGAGTTTATAGCTCAGGGTTCAGCCCCTCTTGGGCTTTGAGGACCGGACAGAGAAACTGTATTTGTTTTTTTATGCTGTTGAATTCCACAATGAACTTCATTCTTACCAGCTTGACCTTGATAGGACAGTATAGTAGTGTTGATTTTGACAGCAAATTTTGATATAGTTTCAGTCCTGTGAATACATTTCCATTTAGTTTTAGTCATATTTTAGCCATCGGAAATGTTTTACTGTTAGTCTAGTTTAAGTCGACTAAATATCATAAGATTTTAGTCGACTAAATCTTGCGTGACGCGTTGTGAGCTTGTAGATCGCTTGTAGATTGATTTTCAGAGCGCAACACCTGAGTGCAACCAAACATAAAATGACTTGTCTTTTAGTTCAACTGGATCTCTCACCAAACCAAATTGTGTCTATAAGCAATTGAACAGTATTACTGTACTGATCAATACACAGTTCTCTCTCTCAAAAATTAAACCATATTGAATGAAATAACGCAATTAACCCTATTTGAACAAGATGACAAAAAAAGAAGTGGAAAAAATAACACTGTTTGATAACCAGTGGTAGCCTAAGTTAGCTCGACATTTGAGGATAATTTATCTTCTGTAAATGTAAGAAAAAATTGATGATAAACGGTATGGGGGGGGGTTTCTACTTCTGGTCCGCTGTCAGCAAGCTACTTTGCATAATGTGAAGCAACAGATTGTTTTCTAGACAATACACAGGCGTTCATTGAAATTCCTCCTACTCACTGACAGGTGAGTCAGTAGAATGTATATACAGTATTATGTATTTTTAAAAACATTCTTAGTATTTGTGGTTATTTTCTTTTTTTTAAAACAAAGTAACCAATCTACATATATAAGAATAGTGTAACTAGCATCTATCAAAATAGGTGACAAGAAGGGATACAAGGAGAGTGCTAGGGGGTGAGGTGGATTCTGAAGAGACTGCTGTGGAAAATGCGTGTGAGTCTGCAGTTCCGCCAGGAGGGAGAAGCTTGTAGTGGAGCATTGGCCAGGATGTTTTACAGACGGTTCCGAGGTTTAATTGAGCAGGAAGGGGGGCGTGGGGTTAGATCACATCCTGAAGGATGTGCCATTGTCTTTGATTTCCTTGTAGGCACGCAGAGAGAGAGAGAGAGAGAGAGTGTGTGAGTGAGTCTCTTATGTCCCCACTGACGCGGTTGTCTTTGCTAATTTGATTATTTTTTTCATAATAATAAATCATGTTATTTATTTAATGTGGAGTGGCACCGCCGTACTAATGTGAAACGGGCAATGACAGACTATTGTGGTCATGCCATACAAGGTGACTGACTGTATGCAGCATTCTTTTCAGAGACAAAAATAAACAGGTTCACCCACACACCTGCAAACAGCAGATCCACATCTCCCGTGTGAATTCTGCCCTCTGTTAACCACATGAAGCCTAGCAGCGTCCCAATAAGAATGACGATCTGATGACTGCGGACTGAGTCATCTTCCCCTTGTTGTCTATACCGACAGGCTCCGCAAGGAATATCTAACCGAGAACCAACGGCTTGTTCGGGCGCACTTGGACCTTTCCAAGGACCGTGGGAACAAGGACCATGAGTGCCGAAAAAAGTTGGAGCACCAGGCTGGAGAAATCAGTCATCCTTTCCCTGATCAACTTCATCCTAGGTAAGTATTGATGAGAAATCCACCGTACAGTTTTTTTTTAGTAGTTTTGTTTTTGTTTTAACCCATTAAAGGAGAATTCCGGACAAATTAAGTGTTATCTTTGATGTCTCGTTACTCACCTACCGATGTGAAAAGTAGCGTTCTTTTTTTTCATATATTCCCCTGTCGTCATTTTTTAAACACCCTCCGTTGTTATAATGGGAGCGTGAGGGTTAGTGAAGTTCGTCTATTATAACCGACGCAATGTTATTTTTTTCTCTACTACGATTCATTGTAGAGTCTCATGATAGTCAAACATGCGCTGAAAATTCCTGCGAGCCTGCCGTTAATGGCGAACGATTTAACACTGGTTGCTTGTTTCCAGAATCTGGCAACACGAGTTGCCAGGTTCTGGAAGAAACAAGCAACCAGTGTTAAATCGTTCGCCATTGACGGCAGCCTCGCAGATAGTTTCAACGCATGTTTGACTATCATGAGACTCTACTATGAATACTAGTAGTGAAAAAAACAACTTTGCGTCGGTTATAATAGACGAATTTCACTAACCCTCACGCTCCCATTATAACAACGGAGGGTGTTTAAAAAATGACGACAGGGGAATATATGAAAAAAAAAACCGCTACTTTTCACATCGGTAGGTGAGTAACGAGACATCAAAGATAACACTTAATTTGTCCGGAATTCTCCTTTAAGACCTGGAACTCATCTCTGTCACTTTAGATTTCTTTGGCTATTCAAAAATAGCAGATCTAAAAGCTCATAGCGCGGCCGCGCTATGAGCTTGTAGATCTGCTATTTTTGAAAAATCTTGATTTTTTATTTTTTTTATTTAGAAAACATTTTTAAGAATCGCCTCAGGTCTTAATGGGTTAAGCTTCATTTACCCGGCGTAAGTAAGTACAGTATGCTGCGCACGAGCACTGTTCAGCAACGCCCTGCACACTCACACTGACACAGAACCATTCAAACCTGGGAACCGGCAAATACAACCACAGTCTTATGCTGTTGCTGCTCAATATGCTTTTTTTCAAAGTGGTTAAACTGATGTTGATGCTTATATTAACTCATTTTGCTGGGGACCCCCCTGTGTGTGTGATCATGCGGCCTATAGTTGCATCTTTTGGGCTTGTTTTCGTAGGCCTGGCCACTTGTTTTCTCTTGCAAAACCTGACAACATCTGTCTTTACCCCCAGGGGGTGTGTGTAGTCAATTAGCCTTGACAGAGCTTTGTTGTTTTCGGACCCCCTCCCAACCCAGTTCCAGCCTTTAGGGCAGTATAACACCAGGGTCTTCGGTTCAACTTCAGTCAGTGTTTCCTCCCTTTCTTTCACTGAGTTAGCAAGTCAGCTGTGAGGGACCACAAACGCTACACTATATATGACACAGCCGCCTGTTCAGTTCAGGTCAAAAACTGTTTCAGTCTGGATACAAAAGATGCATTGGGACATTTAGGAGTTCTGCAGTGTGGAATGGCGGTGGCTGGGTTGGGCTGCTTTAATTTTAAGTAGTCTGGACTACTGTTATGCTCATGTAATGGTCTTACAAAAAAGCCCATTGAGATTTAATTGTCTTCCCAAAAAGTCAATTGAGACACTTCTGCTAATTTATTCTCCCGCTACGCACCGTGTGTATTTTACACGTACCAAATGGATGTGTAAATGGATGTACAGTCTAACAACCAAGACTGCACCCTTGGTTGTGCTACTGAAACAGTGAAGGAAATATGGATAATAGCAAGGTTTATGAACTACTGAGAGAAGAGTAAGGGGAATGTTCACTCTTATCTCTAGCTCTGTCTTGCTCTTGCTCTTGCTCTCTCTACCTCAACCCCTTGTGCTATGGGGGCCTTGCATCATTTTATAATAATCAAATTGTGGGGGGTTTCCCATCCAGAGTAAAAAGCACAGGTTTTTTCACCCATCTCGTAGAGAGTGGTTGGGATAGTGTGATGTATGGGGCGGGTCATTCTGCACATGTGTTCTTTTTTTTTTACACATTAACCCATTAAGACCTGGAACTGTGTCATTTTTAGATTTGAGCTAAAAAGCATTATTTTACACTTTGGGCTATTCAAAAATAGCAGATATACAAGCTCATAGCGCGGCACCGAGTGCCGCGCTACGAGCTTGTAGATCTGCTATTTTTGAAAAATCGTGAAAATGTGTGCAAATCTTTGAATATATATATTTTTAAAGCGAACATTTTTAACTCAAATCTTTGCTTCTGGGGGTCCCTGGAACAAAATATTTTGATGGGGGTCCGCGGCCAAAAACATATAATTTTGGGGGTCCTTGACACGAAAAAGATTGAGCACCACTGACATAGAAACAAACGTTTTTCAGAAAACTGTTGAGATTTAGGAGACATGTAGAATCGGCTTCAGGTCTTAATGGGTTAATTAAATACATTTATCATCCCACGTTAACGTGCATGTTGCTTCAACAATTTTGTCCAAATCATCATCAATCAAGTCCCAGTTAGTGAAGCAGGGACGTGCTGACCACTGGGAAATGTGGGACAACTCCCGAACGGCCGGTCCATTCCAGGCCAAACTTTTTTTTTGCCCCCGTCTTAGGATCATTACGGTAATTTTTAGGCCGTGCCGGCCGCTGGTAATCCAGTTTTTGAGGCTGGGCGGCCCACAAAGTACCGTAAATATAACTAACAAAGTAAATAATCCTTGAGTAGCACCGGCCCACAGAGCAGAGAGACATCACATTGGCCCACTGGCTTGTCTATCATCTGAATACTGGCCTAGTGGCCCAATCACTGGCTACAGTGATCTACAAGCTCACAATGCATTTTGAGCTTGTAGATCGGCTATTTTCAAATGGCCCGAAATGTATATAGGGCTGAAGAGGTTAATGTAGGTTTTGTAATAATAATCAAAATCTACAAAGTAACTAGTAACTCAAGTTTTCAAATAATTGTATTGGCGTAAAAGTACAATATTTACCTCGGAGATGTATTTGAGTAGAAGTAAAAGTATTGAAAATTGGAAATGCTCCAGTAAAGTAGAAATACCTCAACATTATACTTAACTCATTCAGTGCCAATGACGTCGCAGACGTCACGTTTTTCATAAGCCCAGAGTACCAATGACGTCTGAGACGTCATGGAAAAAAAAAAGGTTCAGAACCCAAGATATGATGATTTGAAGATTTGCTGCTCCATTCACTTCTTGTTTAACTTCTTACTGAAAAGGCTGTATCTCGGCTCCAAAGCACTTTTTTTTTACAATGTATTTTTGGCCTTGGCACAGGGGTGATATAGCCAGAAATATTTTTGGCACTGAATGAGTTAAGTACAGTACTTGAGTAAATGTACTTAGTTACTTTACACCACTGTATTTGAGATTCCCAGGCTGAATTAGGTTGTCCCTGCAGTGAAGTCATAACTTTCCCACAAAGCACAGAATATCGAATTATTCTATCCGTCCTTTGCTGATCCATTGCAAAGATCTAGGGGCGGGGCGGCAGTGGCTCAGAGGGAGGCTATAATTCTCGGCTCCCCATGGGTTAGTGTCGAAGTGTCCTTGATGTGTCTGTGTGTGAATGGGTGGATGTAATGTAATGCACATTGTGAAGCATTCGTCATTTATCTAATATCCCCGCCTGTTGGACAGGAGATGTTTTGGTAATCACATTCTGTCTTGCTGGGTTAACCCATTAAGACCGGGAACGCGCCTGTCACTGTGTAACCACGTAAACCATTATTTTATACTTTGGCTATTCAAAAATATTTTTGAAAAATCGTGAAAATGTTGTGCAAATCTTTGAATATATATATATATATATATATATTTATTTTTTTCTCTCATAACATTTTCACTAAAATCTGTCCTTCTGGGGATTCTACAAATGTCTTCTAAATCCTAACGGTTTTCTTTTTTTAAACTTATATTGCTATAATATCAGTGGTTCTCAAACTTTTTCTTGTCAAGGACCTCCCAAAATTATATGTATTTGTCCGCAGACCCCCCAGCCCCCCCCCCCCCCCATCTCAAAATATTTTGTTCCAGGGACCCCCCCAGAAGCAAAGATTTGATTTAAAAATGTATATATACATTTCCCCCCCAAAAAATAGCAGATCTACAAGCTCGTAGCGTGGCACTCTGAGCTAGTGAGTATATCTGCTATTTTTTAATAGCCAAAGAAATCTAAAAATGACACAGATGCTTTCCTCCCAGTCTTAATGGGTTAAACATCCTGTCATGTGCGGTTCTTTTTCTTTTTCCATTCATTTATAATCCAAGGTTCAACAACTCAGCTGTGGCAATATTGCAGGCAGTAAAATTCTTGCACTTGTTGCTTCACAACATGGACGAAATGCAAAATGGCCTACAGTATGTCTTGGGGCTGTTGCATAGACTTTGTCACTGCATGTATGATATTTTTTAAAGTGAACATTCGTAACTCAAATCTTTGCTTCTGGGGATTCTACAAATGTCTTCTAAATCCTAACTGTAAAAAAAGAAGATAATACTAACTTATGTTGCTACAATATCAGTGGTTCTCAAACTTTTTTCACGTCAAGGACCCCCAAAACGATATGTATTTTATTTCACAATTCCATTGGGATTCATGGGTGAGTGAACAAGTGTGGGAACAGAGTATTTGATTTGGAACAGACCCGTCTTTGCACTTTCTGTCATATAGTGACATTGCCCGGCGTGTGTCCCTGTCCACATCCAGTGGTGGAAAGTAACTAAGTAACTATTTTATATGATAAAGTGGGTTGGCCATCTCTCACAGTTCGTAGAAAGCAACATTGTATGTTATTTATTTATAAGGCCTTGTGTGGTAAACTTCCTTTATACCTAACCTCGCTTTTGGAACCAAAGGTTACTGGTCACTCAACACGTTCACAAACACACATTAGATATACCAGTCCACGTAAAAGCAGTGAACATGGAAAAACTGCTTTCATGTATTATACTCCACACAAATGGAACAAACTTCAGGACTCTCTGAAACTGGTGCGATTGGTCTCAATAGAGACATTCAGGGTGCTTCTTGAGGACACACTACATAGTGACTGTACCTGTTTCATGTAACACTGTTTATTTGCATCTGATTTTTAATCTCTGTGTTGTTATCCATGTCCTCACTGTATTGTCTGATTCACCGCCTTTTGCGATTATTTTAATGTTGCTTTATGCTTCTGCTTTTCTTTTTTGCTTTATTGTCAAAGTTGTGACATTGTAATGTGATTCAAATGTTTGTTAACAGGGCGTCCTTGAAAAAGAGAGCTTGCTCTCAATGGGTTTCCCTGAATAAATAAAGGAAAAAGAGCGAAAGAAAGAAGTACATATACTCAAGTACTTTACTTATGTACACTTTAGCATTTTTTTTTTTACTTTACTGGAGGATTTCCTATTTTCAGTACTTTGAAAACTTTAGTTACTTTGTAGATTTGGATTATTCTTACAAAACATACATTAACCACTTCAGCCCTATACTTAACCTATAGGGCTGAATGGGTACTCTCTCCTGATTGGCAGAAATGTTGTCACCTACCTGAAAATGTATTTTCTGTTTATTAAAGAGCTGGAGAGACAGGGAAACCCTTGTTACTGAACAAACACTCTATAGCAATGATTACTATCAGAATATAAAGCTTTAACCCTTTAACAAAAAAACTTTTTGTTTTAACCAAAAAAATATCACTTACCCTCATCGGGTGCCAGAATTAATTTATTAATTAAGTCTGCCAGCGTTTTTGAGCATTTTTACTAACCTTTCAAGAGCCACAGAATATTTCGTTCCAGGACGATCGACACACCAAAAGACAAAGACAGCAAAAGACGGAGGAGTGTCTCTGCTTCCATCGGGGAGAAAAAGCGTGTCACCGCGACCCTCTGTTATTTAGTTATTGGCTGTTGAATATAGCTTGTTTAAAAACAAGAAAGCAGAGAAAAATGTATCTTTCTAAATCCTTTAACATTAGATCGGACGGGGCTGGGTTTGTTGTGATCACGTTATTTCCGGTTACGCGTTATTTTATCTACTCTTCTCCAGAAGTCATAGGATCACTCATAGGTTGGGGAACAGCGCCATCTAGCGTAAGCACTGAAAACACTGTGTGGGCGTGTTACACGTGACACGTCTTTGTCACTCTGGGCTTTGGAAAAAATGGACGTGTTACACATCATTGGCACTGAATGAGTTTAGTACAACATTTGATTAATTCTTCCACCACTGTCCAATAGCCTCTACTCTGTTGTGTTGTTGCCCATGCCCAGAATAGGGACATTGGGGTTAGTGTGGTTAAGAGTCCACATTTAATCATCCTATTTTGCTGTACTACTGCAGTAGCCTGGTAAAATCTCATTTGCATTTGATTTCAGGAATTGGGTTTGGCCTGCGAGCTTATCTGGGCGTTTCTGCATCGTCCACAAAATGGACTAGCCTATCAGCGGCCTCACTCATTGTTCTGTGACTGACAGCGAACGTTGGCCAATCAGGTGGAACCCGAGTGAACCCGAATGGAGCCGAGTAGTAGTACAGCCGAGCGAAAACAAATGGCGGCCATTAAAACTCTCTCCGCTCTTTTGTCCGCTGTTTTAAAACTTCAACACGCTCTCAAACTTCTTTTTTTGTCGCACAGAATTTACTTTTAAGTCACATCCACAGCCAAAAATGCAAACGGGCCCTCATGCCAGACTCACTCCTTGAAATCAAATACAAATGAGATTTCCGGAGGGGGGGTTTACGAGGCTACTACTGCAGAGGTCATTTTAATTAGATGTTTATGTGTACCCGTAACTCCTCTGTTTACTTGAGTTTAAAATGGTTTAAGTGTTTGTTTGGTTCTCAGCGGTCTCAGCGGTCTTTGAAGGGGCTCCAGGGGATCCATAGGAAAACTTTATTAATGTAGAATCACAATCAGTCTAACCACTTTAACCCTATTTTACGCTTATGCAAAAACAGCTTGTAGATCTGCTTTTTCTCATTGAAAAGAAAAAATCAATGCATTTTTAACACACGTCTTCTCTTATGGGGGTCACTGGCACAACATGTTTTCAGATGGGGGTCCAAATACACACTTTAACCCATTAAGATCTTGAACGCATCTGTGTCACTTTTTGATTTGAGCTAAAAAGCATTATTTTACACTTTGGCTATTCAAAAATAGCAGATATACAAGCTCATAGCGTGGCACCGAGTGCCGCACTACAAGCTTGTAGATCTGCTATTTTTGAAAAATCAAGAAAATGTGTGCAAATATTTGAATGCATATATTATATTTTTTAACTCAAATCTTTGCTTTTGAGATGGGGGTCCGTGGCCAAATACATATCATTTTGGGGTCCTTGACACGAAAAAGTTTGAGAACCACCGATACAGCAACATAGGTTTTTTTCAAAAAACTGTTGGGATTTAGAAGACATTTAGTAGAATCGGAACCTCAGGTCTTAATGGGTTAAGGGATGAAACGGGTTGAGAGGCACTATAATTGAAGCACAGAGAAGCCTGTATAGCAGGGGTGGGCAACTTTGATGATGGAGAGGGCCACTATATTTCCACACTCACTCCAGAGGGCCACATTGCATTAATCTTATCTCCGTATTTTAACTTTTTTCGTAAATTAATGCCGTACCATTTACCATTCTAATTCACACAAAAATAGCAGATCTACAAGCTCAAAACGCGTCGCAGCGCGATGCGTTTTGAGCTTGTAGATCGTCTATTTGTGCTATTTTTGAATTGGAATCCTGAATTTCTTTTTGCTATTTTTGAATTAGAATCCTGAAAGGTATACATTTTTATTTAATTTCAAATGCATTTGAACTTAAATACAAATACAAAAACATTGGACATAAAACAGACAATATAATTTGAATACTAGTCATTAAGCTACTAATATAGACTGAAGTAATTAAAGCGGGTCATGATTGCATGTTTGGAATTGTAAATCAATAATATATCAGTATTCCGGTATTAACCTGCGGGCCACATTAAGTGAAGGTGTGGGCCACATGTGGCCCCCGAGCCGCCAGTTGCCCACGTATGCTGTATAGGATCTACTCTGCCTTCTGGTCTCAGGGTTGTCAAACTTGGTTTTTCATGGTTTTGTTTAACTAACGCTAATACTAAAATAACTCGGCCATAGATGAGAGCTCAGAGCAAAAGCGCCAAACCAATGTGAGATATGTGATGTCTCCAGTGGTGGAAAAAGTACATCATTTTTTTAAAACTTAAGTAAAAGTATTAATACTGTATGTCAATGTAGAAGTACTCTGTTACAAGTAAAAGTCCGGAATTTAAGATTCACTTGAGTAAAAGTACAAAAGTATTGGTATCAAAATATACCTCATTCAGTGCCAATGAAATAAAAAAATATGTTCGTACTGTGCCAGCAATTTTTCAATTTTCAAAATTTTTCAAGTAGTCACAGAATATTTATCTCCAGTATAATCGATCTCTTGATGGTTGCTAATCACTGAGGGTTGCACTGTGTGGTTTCACAAATGTCAACGAGGTCATCGCGACCTTGTTGACATTAATTGTCTGCTTTTGGAAATAACATGTCTGGGCCAAAAATACATAGTAAAAACAAAAGTGCTCAGGAGCCGAGATACAGCCTTTTTCAGTAATAAGTTAAACAAGAAGTGAATGGAGCAGCACATTTTCAAATGATGATATCTTGGGGTTTTTTTTAAAACTTTTTTTCAAAAACACGTCAAACACGTCATTGGCACGTTGCGCCATTGTGGTAAAACACGTGAAACACGTCAATGGCACTCAATGAGTTAAAGTACAAAGTAAAAGTACTCATTATGCAGTATGTCCCGGGTTTCTAGTCCCCTGATAGTCTACCCTGAGGAAGACTTATCTTGTCGAAACGTTGGTTTCCTGATTTGTTTTTAAATACATTTTTGCATCGTGGCTAAGAGTTGTGTGGCCTTCTCCTTCCCAACATTATAATCTGCCATGCATGGTCAGCACCTCATCAACAATGCCGTGCGCTCCCTCCCTCTCCTGTGTTTGCGTGATAGTCTGCTTTTGAAATAACTGCTTGGAAATAAATCTTCAAATGGAGAACATGAGTTCTTTTGACAGACTGCTCTTCCTCTCTGTACTGCGTACCGGCACTGAATCTTAAAGTGGTATGGTGCACCAGACCATACCGGCCCACTTTCACTTTCGCTTCAACCGGATGGTTGAAGCGGGGGATCTGAACCATAGATCTAAGACACAGCTCAATGTCAGCGGAAAGGTTGCCAGATTCACTTGAGCGGTGATCGCTGTGTGGGATTCAGCTTTGTGCTCAGGTGAATACAAATGTGTGCTCTGGATTCATTGCCATTGGTGGAAAGTAACCAAGTACATTTACTCAAGTACTGTTCTTAACACATGGGGTGCCAAAACCGTATATATACGGTTTTGGTGTTTTTTTTTCTTTTTTTTTCCCCTTCTTTTTCCCACACGGGAGGGGCTAGAGCAGCTCTGGGAGTACCCATTGTGATCCTGAGAAGGATAGGCCAGATGGATCACCGAAAAAAAAAAACATGGCTCCCCGTCCGCTTCCTGTCTATTTCCTTCTTTAAAACGTCTGTATCTCCGAATCTGTTTCCGGTGGGGAAAACCGGTCATCGCGCTACATGAATGCATGCTTTTTTTACGTGGATTTGCTCGTCGTGGAGTCTAGAGCTTTAAACAGCAGAGCGCAGTCAATGGGGAGAATGCTGGCACCCACGGTAAGTTGTTATTAAAAAATTCAGGCACCCAATGTGTTAATTACAATTTTGAGGTATTTTTTTTTCTACCTTACTGGAGTATTTCCAATTCTCTGTACTTTTTCTTCTACTCCGCTACATCTCAGAGGCAAATACTATATTTTTACTCCACTACAAGTATTTGGCAACTCTATTTACTAGTTACTTTGTAGATTTTGATTATTATTACTTAACATACATTAACGGTTAACCACTTCAGCTCTGTATACATTTTGGCCATTTGAAAATAGCCGATCTACAAGCTCACAATGTGTCGCGATGCGACACATTGTGAGCTTGTAGATCGGCTATTTTCAAAGGACTTTTAGACATTTCACACATTTGAAAACCTGTGAAATTGGACATTCTGCATAATGAGTACTTTCTACTTTTGGTACTTTAAGTACATTTTGAATTTCGATACCAATACTTTTGTAATTTAGAATTCCGGACTTGTAACGGCGTACTTCTGCATTGCAGTATTGATACTTTTACTTACAGTAAGTTAAAAGTTTGAGTACTTTTTTTCCACCACTGTTCATTGGAAAAAAAATCACACCCAGTGTGAAGTGGGCGGTGTGGTCACAGTGGTCATCACAGTGATGGAAGTTCACTTAAAGAAAAGTAATATTGTGGACCAACACCCCTAACTTAAAAAAAAACATAAATGTGTTTTTTTTTTAAGTGCATAGTCCCAAAAACCATAAATGTGTTTTTTTTAAGTGCATAGTCCTATTTATAGGGCTATGCACAATTGTCATGTTTCACTAGCCAATCACAGTCCTGAATAGACTGTGATTGGCCAATCACGGTGCAGGGTTAGGGGGGTACACTGGTGGCCAATCACAGCGCAGGATTGGGGGGTGCAAATATCCAAACCTCACATATAGGGGCGGTTTCACCGCCCAAAAACTGCAAAAAGAGGAAGGAGAAGATACGTGAATACAATTATAAAGTATTTATGGTGACGTGGTTTTACAGAGATTAAAAATGCCAACCGCCCTTCATCGGTAAGGTGCTGCATGCTAAAGCCGTTAAGGTCTACATCACAGCTGGATAATCACATTAATTGGCAGACTCTACTTCACTTCATTAATCAACCACTCAATCATTAAAAACATGGCCATGGAGCAATAATTGCAGGCAGTGGTGGAAAGTAACTAAGTACATTTACTTAAGTACTGTACTTAAGTACAATGTTTAGGTATTTGTACTTTACTGGAGTATTTCCAATTTTCAATACTTCTACTACTTAGTTAGTTTCTTTTTTGTTTTTGTTTATTACAAAGCATACATTAACAATATTAACTATACATTTCGGCCATTTGAAAATGGCAGATCTACAAGCTCACAATGCGTCGCATTGTGAGCTGCTATTCTGTAGATCTGCTATTTAAAAATATTTTTATACTTTTTTATTCATTTGAAAACTTGTGAAATGGGACATTCTACACAATGAGTACTTTCTACTTCTGTACTTTAAGTATATTTTAACACCAACACTTTTGTACTTTTACTTAAGCACATTTTGAATTCCGGACTTTTACTTGTAACAGAGTATTTCTACATTGCACAGTATTGACACTTTTACTTAAGCAAAAAAAAAAAAAGTACTTTTTCCACCACTGATTACAGTAATAGTCAACACATAAATCCTTCCAAAGCTGGGTAGTCCAACATAGCCTTAGGGGGAAAACACACAAAAACAAACCAAGATCCTCATTAGGATTTAGGGCATCGAGGCAATACATCCAGAATGTTTCACACTGGTTGAACGGCTCCTATCACGTCCCCTTATTAGTGGTATAATATGCCCTGATGGGTTTTCGCCAAAAAGCAACAGAAAGCAGAGACAAATTGACATTTATAAATCCTTAAAGGGCAAGACCACTTTGGTAGAGGTTTGGGTTGTGTAGTTACCTTGCCATGATGTAACCCCAAAGGTGGGAAAGAAATCAAAAATAATTGCTCCATTGATTAGAAATTGATAATAAAAAAAATGCTCCTCATTGACTTACATTGTGCGGTAAAACCGCTCTCAAAGTCACTCTTTCAGCACATAAATGAACCCAAACATAGCTGATTCAGGCAATATAGAGCATCACCAAACCCAGTACTGTTTATTTTTTTAATAAAAATGTCAACTTCCTGTTGATTTTACTATTTGAAGATGTGGATCCGGATCCGTGGATCCAGTCCAGGTTTTCAACTTATTAAAAATGGCTAAATCAACAGGAAGTTGACATTTTTATAAAAAAAACAAAACAGTACTGGGTTTGGTGATGTTCTATATTATCTGAATCAACTTTGTTTGCGTTCGTTTATGTCCTAAAAGAGTGACTTTGAGAGCTGTTTTACCGTACAATGTAAGTCAATGAGGAGCATATTTTAAATTATCAATTTCTAATCAATGGAGCATTGTGAGCTTGTAGATCTGCCATTTTGTAATAAAGGTTTGGGTTGTGTAACTACACAACCCAAACCTCTACCAAAGTGGTCTTGCCCTTTAAGACCTGAGGCGATTCTTATTTTTTTTTCTAAATCCTAACAGTTTTTTGAAAAAAAAAAAAAAAAAATGTTTTCAAGATTTTTCAAAAATAGCAGATCTACAAGCTCATAGCACGGCACTCGGTGCCGTGCTATGAGCTTGTAGATCTGCTATTTTTGAATAGCCAAAGAAACCTAAAGTGACACAGATGCGTTCCAGGTCTTAAAGGGTTAACATTAGATCGGACGGGGCTGGGTTTGTTGTGATCACATTATTTCGGGTTCTACTGTTCTCCAGAAGTCATAGGATCACTCATAGGTTGGCGAACAGCGCCCTCTAGCGTAAACCATTGAAAATACCACACACTCGTCAACTCGTCATTGGCAGTGTGGACCTCGGGCGAATTGACGAGTGTACTCGCCAGTGGCAGTCAATGAGTTATAGAGAGTTTAGAGAGCACAATTAATTAATCAAAACATCAATAATAAGCAAGGGCATTTAAAACAAATGAGAGTTGTAGCAGACCTGCAGTTTTTTTTTTAGTTTGTTCCAGATACTGTATGGCATTGGTTCTCAAAGTGGGAGTACCAGGGGTACTTGAGGGGGTTCCAGGGGGTCCCCAGCTAAATGATGGACAGGAACCAAATGGACCCTTATGGGTCTGTAACTTTGAGAGTGTACACTCTCAAAGTTAGATTAACATTGATTTTACAATATGAATTGGGGTCCCATAGATATAAATGCCATTAAATGGGGGTCCGTAGCCTAATGCATGTCAAACTGGGGGTCCTTGAAATTAAAATGGTTGAGAATCACTGCTAGAGCCGTAAAAATCTTCTCATATGGGGGTCCCTGGCTTATCTTTTCAAATGGGGGTCCGTGGGCTAATAAGTGTCAATTTGGGGGTCCTTGACATGAAAAAGTTTGAGAACCACTGCTGTATGGGGTGTTGCATTAAAAACTGAGACAAAGGTAGGTAGGGTGGCATGCCTGTCCCAGACCATGTATTGGAGGTTCTGGATGTTTTATTACTCAACTAAAAGTAGATTTTCAACTCTACAACAGTCCTGCTGTAGGACTGGTGGGGAGACAAATGTACTGTTGCTCACTCTTCTATTCTGGGAACGTGTGACAATGAGAAAGTATCAGGATGATGTATGGATAGTAGAGGTGGGCTCTGACCTCCCATTTATACACCCGCAACCGTCTGCATTTCAAATCATTCCTATTTATAGTACTAGAGGTTCGCGGCCCTCACACTTTCGTCGCACCGCCGATCCGACCAATTTATCTGAGTCATAGTGTTGGGGGCTTTGTCCCGGTACCCATTGTACCCATCAGTCATTGTCCCTTTAATGCCCATATATGGAGATCCCTGACGTCAGTATGTACCTATTGCCCATATACGGGTATGCCCCCTTTTTGTGCCCATATTTGGAGCTGACTGATTTGTTTGCGGCTGATGCCATGACAACACATTGAGGTTAGACAACACACAGCCAATTATTATCTTTTTTACATTTTTGTATATATTTTTGGGGCTTTTCCTGCCTTTATTTATAGTTTATAGTAGAGATGGACAGGAAACGGGGAGAGAAAGATGGGGAGAGACATGAAGCACAGGCCGTCTGAACGGGGCTTGAACCCGCAACGCGCTGTGAGGCCCCATTAGCCAATTTTGATAGGATATCCCGTTGTTAGTTTGCCGAGTCGTGAGATCACTGAAATGCACTGGCAATTTTCTCACATTTGGATCTTAAGAAGATTGGTTTCCAAACTGTTTCTCTCGAGCCCAAACGATAGATTTGTTGTCTCTGTGGGACCCAAACATACAAAAATATTATGAAATTATGAATTAACCATATGTTGTTAACGTTAACGTTGAGACGTGTTGAGAGCTTGTAGATCTTACATTTTCACAATTTCTTAAAAAGTTTTTATTTAATTTTTAATATTTACATTTCCTGATTTCTTTTGTTGATTATTTTTTCATTTTTGGAAAATCTTTTGAAATAACTTGCGAACCATAAAATAGGTTCACGACAACGTGGGCCGTGAACCGATGTTTTTGGAAACACTGGTTTAGATCCCGACTGATCCTGTCGTGGAGGACTTTTAAATTAACAATGAAGTTATGCCTCTGTCATAATGACCCATTTTTTTCAGATGGGTCATTTAAATGGGTGGATACCGCCGCAATACACACATCAGTGATGGATAGAGGTGAAAGTGATATTTTAATGTATGAGCTGGCCAAGATGTGATGTGCTATAATTAACCACAAGTCCTATTTTATAATTTATAGTTTTTTATTCGTTTTTTCATTCTGACACAGTACTTCTTAATCAAGTCCTATTTTAGACTACGATATATGATGCTGTCACACAGCAAAAAATCTAAGGTTCTTGAAAACTTTTTCGAAAACTTTTGAAAATAATGTGTAATTACTTTGACAACTATTGCCTATAATGACCAAAATAAGGGCGCCAGGTTGAAAGTAGTTTAGTATTTTGTCACAGGAAAATACACTGTGGAATTGGTCGGATCACATCAGATGAATTGCCTTTCTTGGGATTCTTAGTATATATCTGAACGGCATAGGAGTCCATTGATCTAACCTTCCAAAGGATCTGAGGCTTGTACCAACTCTTGTCTACTTTTCAATCCAGGCTAATAACCTTTATGTTCTCTACTGTCTTTTATTTTTATGATATTCTTTATCTTTTTGTAATTTATGCTTGTAATGCCTTTTTATGTCTTTGAATGGCTTTTACGCCTTATGTAAAGTTCCTTGAAGAAGAAGATGAAGATTACTTCATTGCCAGTGAGCACAAGGCACACACTCGTCACCTGCAGTGCAACACCCATGGAGCAGTTTTGGGATTTGGTACCTTGCTCAACGGCACTTACTGTAGGCAGCGATGTTGGGCCCCATAGATGGTTATCAACTCACAAATAGAATCCCTGTCAAATTAATTGGCAATGCTGAAAACTGTCAGTTCACTCAATTTATATTCCAAGGATTCAATTTCCTGGAGTGTCTGGAGTTTCTAGGTCACTTGAATAATACATTACCTTGTTATGCACATTTGAAGAAGTTGGAAGGGAGAGCTTTCGGAAGTAAATGGTAAACAATGGGTCATCCCTATGTTCCCAGAGTCGAGTTTAGGGTTAACGAAGGGCCGGTTGAATCCAAACCACTCTCAGAATATGTTTGCATTCCTATTCCTTTGCCTTGTGTTCGTTTATCCTTTGACTTTTTTTGGATGATGTCAAAAGATATCATTATCCCCACTCCGTGGGAAATGAAAACCACGAGTGCAACACGCTGACACCTCAATCAATAGTAGCTTTATGTATCATCAATGATACCATCTATGCTTTAGTCATGTGTGACCAACTTGTCACAAATCCATTGAAATCAAGATACACAGCAGCACAAAGACAGCTCAATGACTGGTAGCTTATTTACCACATATTTAAACAGAGGCTCTCTCTTAGGCCACATTATGTGCCTCAACAGAAAGTAATAAAGATGGTGCACAAGTCTGTCTCTGTCCAAACACAGTAACTGTTACCAAAATAAATGTGTAGAGCAGGGGTCTTCAACAGGGGGTCCGGGACCCCTAGAGGGTCCTCAGGGTTACTACAAGGGGTCCGCCAAATCTTTGTGCGATATGATATTTTTTTTTTACCTTAACCACTTGAACCCTAGCATCCCTTTTCTGAGGAGAACTTTAGCCAAAAATAGCAGATCTACAAGCTCACAACGCCTCGCAGATCAGCTATTTTTGGCAAAGAGGTGAGAGGGAAAAAAGAGCCGAACAGCTGAAATCAATAATATATCAGTATTCCGATATTAACCCTGTGGGCCGCATTAAGTGAAGGTGGGTGCCGCATGTGGCCCCCGGGCCGCCAGTTGCCCATGTATGTCCTAAGTAAAGTGGTGTCGGCCTAAGGAACCATCACGCCAGAAGGAAATGTTTGGATCGGGGTGGTGCAGCTGATCTGGCACAGCGCTCAGGTCATGGACCTGGTGAGACGAAGGAGGAGCCCGGCCAGGAGGCCACCCACAGAGCCTAGCCCCTCCACGTGCCAGAGCCTCCCCGTGTTCAGGCAGAGTAGTTCCGGAGAAGCGGACTGAGTGGCCCTGTCTTTCCCTAAGAGGACTGACCGTGGGTAGCTACCTGGGATGTAAGTTGGGGCTTGATCAACCCCGACTGGGTCACCTGGGCGAGGGTGTATGTTGCGAGACCCGAAACACCCTATGACCCCAGGCTACAACACTGATGATACATCCCAGGTGCATCCATGTGATGTATTCTTTATAGTAATGGAAGCCATTGTTCTCGTGTTAATACAAATAAAAACATAACGTTTGAAAGAAAAAGTGTCAATGATGATGTCACTGGTAGGCAGGTTTCTGAAGTGTCCACAGCCCTCCTATGAGACACAGACCGAGTAGAACAAAATGGTACCATTTTCAGTGAGGACCAATTATATGAAGATGGGTTGAAAATGGGTGAAGTCGTCCTTTAAAGTACAAGGTAAACCCAACCGGAAACTGGTATTACAAAATCAGTATCGGTCAATTTGACCATAGAAATAATTTGTAATCGGATATTGGCCAAAACAAATAATATACACAAAGTGTGTGCAAAAAAGACGGAACAAAACTCAAGTCTCTTGTGTAAATAAAAGCCATATCTTATAGCAGGAGATATCAAATAAGTTTGACACGTGTGGGAATGCAGTGCATTGACAGTCATAACATGACAGTGCCAATGGTAGTATGTGAGTAGTGATGTGTCGTTCATGATCGATTCGTTCAAAATAACTAGTTCATTTGCCATGAACGTGAACGAGCTCGTTCACTTTCTGAAACTGTTACGTTCACTTGCGACATAAAAAAACGCTCCCGCGATGGTGTTTTACACACATTATAAAACATACATTAACCACTTTAGCCCTATTTTATACATAGGCTATTTGAAAATAGCCGATCTACAAGCTCACAACGCGTCGCATCGCTACACGTTGTGAGCTTGTAGAACGGCTATTTTCAAATATGTTAGTACTTTTACTTTTGGTTCTTTAAGTATATTTTGATGCCAATACTTTTGTACTTTTACTCGAGTAAATTTTGAACACTAGAAAATAGCGCTACTGAACGAGAACGTGAACGAGTCATTTGAACGAATCATTGCCATGAATGTGTGGTATCTGAAAACCACAGACTTAAAGGTTTCTATTGCTTTTGTAGTTGCCAACAACGCCATATTGCAGATAAGTTTGTTGTCCCAGAGATGAGAATGAATGGTTGTAGAATGAAGGAGTCATCACTAGTTAGTGAGGTATCTTTGCATCCGATTTATTGCATAAGTACAAACAGCTTCCTATGGGGACCCTGAGGTCCCCACCACACCACACAACAGCCTGCCGGCTGCTGAGTCACACACCCACTACAAGCTTACATGTCCTATTCTTTATAGCAGTGGTCACATTGAATAAGTGGCTGGGGGTCAGCCTCCAAAAGTTTAGACCCCACGCAGACAAACAATAGATCACCCTTTTGGTCCCTGATTCAATTTGCACCTGTATGAAGCAGGAAAGGGGGAAGGGGAACACATGCATAGAACCCAGGTAAACAACAAAAGGCAAAGCTAAGTGTATGTACCCCACCCGACCCAGACCAACAGTCACCTCTTGAATCCACTCTTGTGTCTGACTGTAGGCTATCTGTGAAATATGGCTTACATTTGTGTCTATGTTTATGAAATATACACATCAGACCCCCCATGAGAGACTTCAAACGTCTTTCACAAACACGTATATTTCAAAAGAACCACAAAGAACCGCCCCCCATGAAAAGCGACCGGAACACCAACCAGGAAAAAAATACAACATTCAGGAAGACCAAAACAGCAAACAACATCATACAGAAAAATGCACACACAAGAACCAGGATTACATAGTACAGCGACAAGGTGATTCACATTAAATAGACAGAAAACTCAAACATCCCGAGGAAAGGTCCCAAAACCCAGTAAAGTAAGCTTGCTCTTTGACTACTTGCCTTTTGCTCCTAAGTTAGTAAATTTTGGAACATTTCCAGAGGCGTTAACATTTTACAATTATCAACATCCCCCAATCAGCGCGCAGGATCCCTCTGTTAGCCCTTTAAACTCCGGGGGAAAATGTTATACCTAAAACATAAGGGATTCGCCCTCAAACACATCCACGGGAATGGCCCGGCTCCATGTACCTCGTCACGGGATTCGCCCGGTCTTCTCAGCACAACGAAAAATAAAAAAATCCACATTTAACCCCAGAGACCAGAAAGTGTAAAAACACCCTCACAGCACTTCTCCATGGCAGCCATAGCCCCATAGTTTAAATCACCCATATCACAAAAATGTAACCCCAGGTCCCACATGCGCAGCGTCCCGCTCGATAACGTCCCTCTTGTAGTCTCCCGCAATGTCATCTTCTCACCCCAGCCATGTTGCCCAGCGCAGCTCCAGCACAGCCACGCGCACTGCTAGCGATCAGCCAGACGAGTCGTGCAGCCATCCTAGGCCTGGTCATGGTCCTCTCCCTGTAGATTCTCGAAAAGTTGTCGTCACGTCGTGCCGATGTCCATGATCACCTACACAGTGGTCCCCCCACGTCTCAGGAGGAGAACATGAGCCGTCCACCCACCGCAAGGCAAAAACACAGACCCGCCGCATGTTCTTTCGACGCCTGGCTCAGTATCCCTGGAGACTCGCGCCCCCAAAAAAACAAACCAACGCGACTGCCGACTAAAAACGCCATAATGTGGTATCTGAAAACCACAGACTTAAAGGTTTCTATTGCTTTTGTAGTTGCCAACAACGCCATATTGCAGATAAGTTTGTTGTCCCAGAGATGAGAATGAATGGTTGTAGAATGAAGGAGTCATCACTAGTTAGTGAGGTATCTTTGCATCCGATTTATTGCATAAGTACAAACGGCTTCCTATGGGGACCCTGAGGTCCCCACCACACCACACAACAGCCTGCCGGCTGCTGAGTCACACACCCACTACAAGCTTACATGTCCTATTCTTTATAGCAGTGGTCACATTGAATAAGTGGCTGGGGGTCAGCCTCCAAAAGTTTAGACCCCACGCAGACAAACAATAGATCACCCTTTTGGTCCCTGATTCAATTTGCACCTGTATGAAGCAGGAAAGGGGGAAGGGGAACACATGCATAGAACCCAGGTAAACAACAAAAGGCAAAGCTAAGTGTATGTACCCCACCCGACCCAGACCAACAGTCACCTCTTGAATCCACTCTTGTGTCTGACTGTAGGCTATCTGTGAAATATGGCTTACATTTGTGTCTATGTTTATGAAATATACACATCAAATGTGAACAAAATCGTTCGTTCACTGAAATGAACTTTTTTTCCCACCACTGCATGTGAGACTGACTATGACAGTGCTAGTATATGCCTGTTCAGCAGTCTAATGGCCTGGCTGTGGAAAGAGTCCCTCAGTCAGTTCATTGGGCATGTGATACTGTGATATCACATGCCTGATGGTAGCACTGTGTGAACAGCTTGTGACTAGGCTGGTGTCTTTGATGATCCATTGTCTGTGGCTAAATGCCTTGACCTATATTTACCTGACCTGCTGGCTGCAATGTGTGCCTGTGAGAGCCGGCAGAGCCACCCCTGCCTCCCCCACTCACAGACTCTGCCTGCACCAGTGCAGTGGTGTAAAGTAACTTAAGTGCATTTACTCAAGTACTGTACTGTACAATTTTGAGGTATTTTTGGGCGGTGAAACCGCCCCTATAAGTGAGGTTTGGATATTTGTACAACAAATCCTGCGCTGTGATTGGCCAAAAATGTACAAAAATGTACCCCGCCTAACCCTGCACTAGGGCTGAACGATTTTGGGAAAAAATCTAATTGCGATTTTCCTGACTGATATTGCGATTGCGATTTGATTGCGATTTTTAAATTTTCGTAAAAAAAAAAAAAAATCTTTAAATTTTTTTTATGTCAAGCTTCAGTTTAGTATTCACTGTGTACGTTTAAAAAGTAATTGGAAGTAATGGAACATTACCAAATGGCATACCATTTATTTACTCTTCTAGATTCTAATAAATAAGGATGAGAACTAAAAGATATGAATTGCTTCATTGCTTCCAACATGTATCTTCCAAGTACTTTTTTTCCCATGTATATATTTAAAGGTAGTGTAAGTGATTTGCAAAGTTTCAAATAATTGCAAAATGGGTCTATGTTCTGATAGTGCTCGTTACTATAGAGTGTCCTGTCCATATAAAGAGTCTCCATGTCTCTCCAGCTCTTTATAAAACAGAAAATGTATTTTTTTTTTTTTTTTTTTAGTTTCATTTCCAATTTTATCCAACCAGGACAGAGAACTCAATCAGGATATAGATTAAACAAGTGAAATTGGAAGTGATGACACTAAGAAATGAGCAGACAAATTTTTAACTGGAACACTATACAAATTAAGCTTAAAAATTGGTACTTTCTCCTGATTGGCTGAGATTTTGACACCTACCGAAAAATGTATTTTCTGTTTATTAAAGAGCTGGAGAGACAGGGAGACATCTGTTACTGAACAAACACTCTATAGCAATGATTACTATCAGAATATAGTATTTTAACCTTTTAACAAAATACTTTTTGTTTTAACCAAAACATATCACTTACCCTACCTTTAAACATTTAGCTGGAATAGAAATAGCTTATTTTTGTAAACAACCCAACATTGAACTTGTTAAGTCATTAACTTATGGCTCAAGAAGAGAAGCTTTTTCTGAAATGAAGTTCAATAAATAAAAATTAAATTAAACAAATAATTACCTTTTTGTGTAAACAATTCACAGCAGTGAAATAAGTAAGTATTTCACTTATGGCTAAAGAAGCATATTTACTGATATCCAGTATTTAGCTTATGTAGATTAACATTCAACTAAAATGTAACACTTTTTTGTCTCACAAGGCAAAGTCCTCTCCTACTGTACATTGTATTACTACTACTCCTTGGAAGTGAAAAACTCAGAATACATAACGCAGTGGTGGAAAGTAACTAAGTACATTTACTTAAGTACTGTATTTGTACTTTACTCGAGTATTTCTAATTTCCAATACTTTAACTTCTACTCCACTACATCTCAGAGGCAAATATTGTACTTTTACTCCACTACAATTATTTGAAAACTTTAGTGACTAGTTATGTTAGGACCAGTTTATAATATCTGTGTACAGAGATATATATTATAATGTGTGTATATAAGTTCTTTCTTTGATTTGTATTCATTTAATTGAATTCCTGCAATGTATTAATCCAATGTGTAATATGTCTGACAGTCCTTATCAGCTAGTAGAATTCCACTCCACTGTCTCCTCCTTTCTCCTGTCTTTTGATAATAAAGTGCTTGGCAGAGGGGAGGATGCGCCATTGTAAGTTGGGATCGTGTCCAGTGAGATACATGGTCGTTTACAATCCTCGTACGAGTAAAAGAGATCTCGTGTGTCACGTGTCTTTCTTTATCTGTGTGTGATCAAACAGCAAGGGGGTTTAAGATAACGATCAAGAACCTATCATTTCACTGGTCCTTCGTGTCGGATTTCTACGTCGTTTTTGGAAGAGGAGAAGAGGACGCATCGCAAGTCTATCGATAGCCAGAGATCTGAGAGGGTCCTGCAAGCCCTGGGGTGTAAAGTCGCACCAGGCCGGTGTTCACCAGTCCGAAATCTTCTCTTCGACGAACGACTGCCGAAATCTGAACGTGATCACACGCCTATAAGAAACATGTAAGTGTGGTCCTTGTGTGGACATATTGTTGTTATTACTAAGGTGTAATATTGACAAGTGTGTTGTAGTTGTGCATAGATAAGCAACTACAGTTATAGTTGTGTTGTAGTGGCGGGGGCCACTGCATTTTATTAGCTGCAAGAGTATACTGAGAACGAGTTTTGTGTGAGTTCAAGAGAGAGTCACGGTAGTTAATAAGATAAAGAGTCTGATAACTCCCTCCAGAGGATTCAGTGATTTATCCTCTGGGGCAAGTCGACACGTGGTGGACCTTCCAGGGCATGATCCTTTTGTCTATGTTTAGTCTATATATCTTGTATAACCCCCATAAGACTCTCAGGGGTGTACGGTGTGTGGTTTGAATGTGATAAGTTAGCTGATCCCCTGGGCTAGTCCAACACGTGGTGAACGTGGTGAATATTTGGGTGTGATACAGTTTTTGACCAGTATACAGCAGTGCCTAGAAACGTTGAAATACACTTAGTTAGGATAAGAACAAGATATTTACAGTGAATAAAATAATTTCTACACATTGAACAGAACATTATAAGAACCACACATATTTAAGTTTTCACCCACATAATAGTAATTGACTGCTAATATGGAGAAGGAAAAAGAAGATACAGGTGCTCCTGTGAAACAAGTGATTGTAGTCGATGTTACCAACGAAGGAGATAAGCCAAAGCAGGGCAAGAAGAGAGGCCAGCCAAGGGCCCCCAACTCATGTTTTAGGTGTGGTCGTATGGGCCACTTTGTGGCTGATTGTAGATCAAGCACAACAGTACATGGATGGGATGATACGAGGAAAGAGAAAGGCCGACCAAGGGCCCCCAACTCATGTTTTAGGTGTGGTTGTATGGGCCACTTTGTGGCTGATTGTAGATCAAGCACAACAGTACATGGATGGGATGATACGAGGAAAGAGAAAGGCCAACCAAGGGCCCCCAACTCATGTTGTATATGTGGTCGTAAGGGCCATCTTCTCTTCGGACTGGCTCTTTGCGAGTCATGCAATATGTATGGCTGGGATGATTAGAGAAGAGAGAAAGAGAAGAAGGTAGGAGGCTGTGCGCATTAGAGCGACAGCGAGAGAGAGAGAGTTTTGTAGTAAGAAGAACATGTTTTGTTTTGTCTAAAAGATGTGTAAATGAGAGAGTGGATTGTGCATTTTTTCGTGATCTGTATGAATTGCCCCACATAGATGCAGTAATCATTTAAACATTTCAAAATTCCATGTCGTGGTGCACAACGACATGGAAGGAGTGATGTTTAAATGAGAGTAAGAGTGTATGTATGTGTGTGGATGAATGTATTTTTTTTTTTAGTAACAACATGAGAATCACAGTACATGGCAGTACAGTCCACCTAGAAGTTATTTTTCTGCATGAAAGGAGGAAGAGAGAGAGTGTGCATGTGTGTTCAGGTGTTAGTGTACATGAATTGTAAGTGAATGTGGTGTTTGGGTGTAATACATATGTACTATATGTAAAGTGTGAAGGGTAGCAACAGTAGTGTGAACAAATGGGTTATGACGTGCGTGTGTGCTTGTATACGTGCATGTGTGTAGTTTCATGTACCGAAAAGACTGTGTGTGTTTGAAGCATGTGGAATGACGTCACTTACGTTGGAGAGTGTCAGGTACTGTGTGTGTGAGAGGAGTGAGTGTGTCTGTCTGACTGTCTGCATGTGTGTGTGTGTTCACATGTGTGCGTGAGAGAGAGAGAGACAGAGAGACAGAGACTGATTACTGGAGTGTGTGTGTGCGCTCGAGTGAGCCTGCCTGTGCGTGAGTGTGTGAGTGTGTGAGTGTGTGTGTGTGTGCGTGTGCGTGTGAAGTCCAGCCAAGAAAGAACAGGAGAAGCCCAAATAATTTTCAGTTTAGAGTATTTTTACTCAGTTTGGGAACTTTAAAGTATCTGTACAAATTTTTTAAGTATTTCTACTCATTTGAGTATTCCACAAGGGCTTGTTAAGTCCAGCCAATTTCTCAAGGGAAATAGCAAATTTTGAGGCCACGTTTCTCAGTTGTCTCACGCTATCTCTTGTGTTGATTTATTTTTGGGAGCATCTCCCACACGTGAGGTATGTGTGGAAAACCACAAGTAAGCTCTTAAAGCACTTACAGGACACGGGCAATAAAGTATCTAGCTTCCTAGGCCACTCACTCAGCATGCACAAAAGCCCAAGACTAGAAAGTTAGACATGATGCCAAGATGCATTTTCTACTTTGTTTATTTTTTTGCTGCACAGTAGACTAGCAGAGGCACTTTTACGCCTGGGAAACGTTTATGTAGATAAGATAGCAAAGGAACCTAGTCGCGCTTCAGATGGGAGTTTTTATTTGTTATGTCTGCCACCAGTGACACAGACCATTTCACACTTAGGATCTGAAGTTGAGTCATGACCATAGGTCATATCTCAAACAGGAGGGATGGTACACATATAATATATAATTAAGCAGCATTTTCACACTTATAATTTTCAAAATTATGCTACACAGTTTTGTACATGTTTTTAGACAATGAAAAGGTAACGAAAGGCCATATGTAAGACTATTATTTCCACTTATTGAAAAGTGATGATACTGTAAAACTAGATTGAAGTACAGATGTGTCAAAACGGCCATAGCCATAATGCATCACATTAGTGGAGCTTTACATGAAAATAGTCCAAAGTGCAAATTATCTGTCTAGTCTTTTCTCTCTCCCTACAGGGACTGAAGCACTGGTGATCTGCATGCCGTGATAAAGATCATCAAGCGAAAGGACCAGGACCAACTCTGCGCTGAGAGGGTCCGTTCCGAGTCCTGGTCACCAACACAATTGCTGTGAAACGTGTTATTTGGATCCACAAAAGGCCACTGTAAATTGGTTCGAACATTATCAGACATTTAAGTAATAGGAGTGCTAAAGCCAGCAGCGGGTGGGGCCGAGCTGATAGCGCTACGGTCAGACCCAAACCTGGAGAAGACTCCCATTAGAATAATCCCCTTCCCCATTCCTATTACACTTAGAATTGCACCCCTGGTATTTTTGTGAGTTTTTTAATTTCTATGAGTGTATTATATATTTGTATTATTAAAGTTACTCGTAAATCGAGGAGTGTTGACGAAAATGTTTCTCACCGTCTAAATCTAAATATATATAGGTATATTTTTACGCTAATCAAATCGCTAAGACTAAAATGTGAATGTTTATGTTTGCACACATATAAATATATCTGCTTCACACAACTGGTCATGAGAAGTGACATGCCTCGAAATCCAATATCGCTGGTGAGCCTTGGGAGAAAATGACTTTGAACTAACAGCAGCTATTTGCCGTGTAAACCGTACCATCAGTTGAAATACGCCCTAAATAGCACTGTTAAGCCTGTATGTCACTCGGGAGCCTAACCTTTGTTATGTCCACGCTGGCTCTGTGAAGAAGGGTCAGATCAACGAACACAATTGTCAACAGACATTAATGCTGACTCCCCCGTGTTTGTTTAGATCAACTAAGAATTGGAGGTTGTAAGAAAAATACAATCTCACTGGTAATCCCGTGCCAATAAGGTTGGTTTGTCTCTCTTTCCCCATCTTGGAGTGGGAAAGCTTATGTTACGTGTAGAGACAATTAACTATAGACGTAGCCTGTTCCTCAAGGCTACAATGACCATGAAGAGGCCCAAAACCGTGAGTTTGAGTCAGCGTCGTTAATGGCCGTCCAGAATAGATGGACTCTTGACCTTTTGACTGCTGCGAGTGGAGGGGTCTGCGTTTCTGATAAAAAGGACATGTGGTGTTTTTTATTTCAGATGACATTAATTCCAAGAATGTTAGTGACGCAAAGCAAGACCATTAGTGTATGGTCAATGAAAAGGTCGTGCAGACATGCGGCGTTGTCTCAGACTGATGACGAGATTTGTCCCAAGTGCTCCACTCCACACGAGAGTGTGTTTTCCTTTCAAGCCCTATTTGAGAGTGACATAGAAAGTTAGTCCCAAGGCCACTGGAAGCGAAGAGGCAAATGTTTGAGTTGTTGGGTTGATTAATAAAAATGTGATTGATGTTCAGAAGTATTAATTAAATGAACAACAGGAGGGAATGTTAGGACCAGTTTATAATATCTGTGTACAGAGATATATATTATAATGTGTGTATATAAGTTCTTTCTTTGATTTGTATTCATTTAATTGAATTCCTGCAATGTATTAATCCAATGTGTAATATGTCTGACAGTCCTTATCAGCTAGTAGAATTCCACTCCACTGTCTCCTCCTTTCTCCTGTCTTTTGATAATAAAGTGCTTGGCAGAGGGGAGGATGCGCCATTGTAAGTTGGGATCGTGTCCAGTGAGATACATGGTCGTTTACAATCCTCGTACGAGTAAAAGAGATCTCGTGTGTCACGTGTCTTTCTTTATCTGTGTGTGATCAAACAGCAAGGGGGTTTAAGATAACGATCAAGAACCTATCAAGTTACTTTTCAGATATAAATTATAATATTGTAAAACCTACATTAACCACTTTGGCCCTGTTTTATACCTAGGTTATTTGAAAATAGCAGATCTACAAGCTCACAACGCGCCGTGATGCGACGCGTTGTGAGCTTGTAGATCTGCTATTTTCAAACATTAGTACTTTTACTTTTGGTACTTTAAGTACATTTTGATACCAATACTTTTGTACTTTTATTCAAGTACATTTTGAATTTTTACTTGTAACAGAGTACTTCTACATTGCAGTATTGATACTTTTACTTAAGTACAACATTTGAGTACTTTTTCCACCAGTACATAACATAAGTGACAAAGATACATTTCATAGTCGCTTGTTTTCATAGACAGGGTTGCTTATTTCTCTCACAAAACCTGGCAACACTGACCAGGAAGTGCTTTCCATCGTATTGTTTACATTGATCACAGCATCCAACAGTAATAGTTTAATAATGTTTGGAAAAATATAAGTTACACTTACAGAAACAAACATAGATAGGAGCAACACTACTACTACACTACTTGTGTCGCACCGAAAATAATGTTTTACCGCTACGTGCGGCATCAGGGATTTGCGCAACACGGCCGTTCGACAAACTTTAAATACTCGTAGCCGACGGAGACCTAACTCTATGAGAGGGACAGAGCGAGAGAGAGAGATCGAGGGAGAGAGGGGGGGGGGCTCGCTGCCCTCTCGCTCCCTGTAGAGAGAGGCAGGCAGCCACTCTGGAGAGAAGGAGACAAGTCCCGCGGGTGCTCTGGGATTAATATGAATATTAAAATGATTTATTATGATAAAATAAAACATTAAAAAATCACGGCCTTTGCGATTAGCTAATCGCGTGGTTTCAAATCGCGATTTCGGTTTGAAAACGATTAATCGTTCAGCCTTACCCTGCACCGTGATTGGCCAATCACAGTCTATTCAGGACTGTGATTGGCCAGTGTCACATGACACATGTGCATAGCCCTATATAAGAAACCATAACTTAAAAAAAAAACATTATTTGGTTTTTTTTAAGTTATGGTTTCTTCCATCATAAAGAGTGTTTCAATAAATGTATTTATTTTTTTGTACATGATTGGTTGACTCCATTCAGTATTGTGATTAGCTAGCAAGACACCGCCCACTTCACACAGGGTGTGATTTTTACTTTACTGGAGTATTTCCAATTTTCTGTACTTTTACTTCTACTCCACTACATCTCAGAGACGAATATTATACTTTCACGGTCAATAGACTGCGCACTCGGTTAACACCAGAACATGTGGACATGTTAACCATAAAAATGGTTAGCCTAAGTAAGCGGCCAGTGTGGCCTTATAGGTAGGTTGCTCTGATTTTCTTTTGTTTTATAGGACAGCGTCGTATATATTTTTTATTTTTTGGAGTCAGTGGACCCATAGAACTGTTTCTGTTTCTCTTTGTCTCTGTCTGTCTCTCTATCTGTGTGTGTGTGTGTGTCTCTCTCTCTCTCTCTCTCTCTCTCTCTCTCTCTCTCTCTCTCTCTCTCTCTTGGGTAGACAGGCAGCAGCGCACTTGTTGAGAGAGACGCGCAGATCACGAGTACCTAAGGACGCGTTAATTTATGAAGCTTATATACAATTGCAATTTATTTGTATTGTTAACTGCTGCTTTTTTGTTTGAAGCAAAAAAAAATCACTATCCGTTAATTAACCGGATAATCCTATCAAGTAACCGGCTGGGGAAATAACCGTTACTGACATCCCTATTTTGTACTTTTACTCAAGTAATTTTTTTATTCCAGACTTTTACTTGTAACGGAGTATTTCTACATTGCGGTATTGATACTTTTAATTAAGTAAACAATGCGAGTACCTTTTCCACCACTGCACCAGTGCTGCTGAAACATTTTCATTTCAATGTATTTTGCCGCAAACCTCCATCTGAAAAGATTCTGTGCCATGCTTGAACCCCCATAAGAGAAGAGTTGTCAAGACTTTCCGAAATGTTTTCGAAAAATAGCAGCTCTACAAGCTGTGTTGCATTGTGATGCGTCGTGAGCTTGTAGATTGCCAATTCGTTTTTTTCTTCTTTTTTTTTTATCCCACAATTTTGCAACCCCATTTTCTTCACCCAGTGCCAATTGTCTAAGTAATTCTGGGCACTACACTCCCTCTGCCCGCCTAGGGAGAGCCCAGAGCCGAGCTCATGCCTCCTTCAATGCATGAGAGCTAACAAGCCTTCTTATCACCCGACAGGGGAGAGTTTCCCTGGTTGGACGTAGCGAGTGGAAGGAACACGTTATTCCAACCAGTTCCTCTCCCTTCCATCAGGCGCCCCGGCTGACCAGGGGGAGGCAGTATAGAGACCAGGATTACTGCATGTTTTTGTGAGGGTACCTACCGTACCCTAGGGCAGTGGTTCTCAACCTTTTCAGGCTGTGACCCCCCAAAATAATCATATTTGTACTGGGGACTCCCATTTTGTTTGACTCTGTTCCACAGATAAATATTGTGAAAATAGCAGATCTACAAGCCATCTCTTCTCCTTCTTCCTCCCCTCTGTCTGTCTCTCTCACACAGTGGTTCTCCAACTTCACATTTACAACTCTGAGTGAGAGTGCACAAAACACAAATGGGACCAAATGGACCTGAATCAGTTATCTATGCTCAGCATAGCATAGCATAATCTATGCTAGATTATTTTTTATTTTATTTTTATTTTTACTTTACACCCAGTGCCAATTGTCTATGTAATCCTGGGCACTACCTTCCCGCTGCCAACCTAGGGAGGCCAGGGCGGAGCTCATGCCTCCTTCAATGCATGAGAGCCAACTGACCTTCTTGTCACCTGACAGGGGAGAGTTTCCCTGGTTGGACGTAGCGCGTGGAAGGAACACGTTATTCCAACCAGTTCCCTTCCCCTCCAGGCGCCCCGGCTGGCCAGGGGGAGGCAGTATAGTGACCAGGATTACTGCATGTTTTTGTGAGGGTACCTACCCGCTAGGAGACACGGGGAGAACATGCAAACTCCACACAGAAAGGCCCTTTCGCCAACCCCACCTAGGGTATGGGCACTGATGACGCGGAGGAGAGAACACACCCCCAGCGCCCACAGCGTCCCCTGCGGGAATCGAACCCAGGACCTTCTAGCTGTGAGGCGACAGCACTACCGACTGTGCCAAAGACATCGCCTGCTTGTCGAGGTCGGAGCGCTAAAATATCAACGTTCGGCCAATCAAAGAAAAGCACACGCACTGGGAGGACGGGATCGACTCCTGCCCGAGCCAACTTTCTTCAACTGTGGCTCTGCTTGCTTGAAGCATATATACTGTACATATAATGTAACATACTCTTGTATTCATTGCGTCTGTCATTCTAGACTTACAATTGATGAGATGATCAAAGCATTAATAATTACCACGAGCCTCCGAGGGCACGTTGAGCCACGAGTTCAACGATGCTTGTAGGCAGCCAATAATTAAAGTAACATTAACATTAACCTGATCAAAGCAGACAAGAGCTTTTACTGGCTGACTTAATGTTCCTGCATGGTTTCTTTCCGACATACAGCTAAACATTGTCCAATTTTCTATTAAGTGTATAGCCTACATTATATTTTGGCTATATGTGATAAGAAGAAGAAGTGTAATAAAATTGTAGAGTGTGATTGTGAACGCTTTCCCGTGTTGTTCAAACGTCTTAATAAAGTGTGCGCACGAGATCCTTATGTTATTCCCACAATGACATCCTTATGAGAGCCTATATACTCACCTTTACGCACGGTGGATTTACTTGGATTATGCGATATAATAGCCTGTGCGACAGTGTGCGTCCATCCTATTCTTTATTATGGTAAACGAATTGATGCTAATATTATAATACTAATAATTATTATTATCGTTTTGTCCTTGTTGGTGTACAGTTGGTTCTGGTTGCAATGGATACAGTAGCTGTCGGGCCGGGCGCACAACGGCCTCTCTCTCTCTCTCTCTCTCTCTCTCTCTGCTAATTCTCAACGAAAATCTGTGATTCTAATTTTCCTATGATCACCAGAAGTGAGAGTGTCAATTCCTTGATCAAATATGTTTTTTTTTCAAAGGAAATCAAAGGCTACAGCTTATGGAGCCAACATCGGTATAGTGTCCAAGCGTCTCAGAAAGAGTTTTCACCGCAACATAAATCTCAGGAAATAAACAACGGATTACAATAACATAACATTCCGTATAATCAGTAACATGTAGGTGATACCTATGTCTAAAGAGTTATTGAAAGCAATCAAAGGCTAGATCAAGCTTAGAAAGCAAACATCGGGTAATATCCGACGCTACGGCAAAGTTTATTTTCATACAATAGGCCTATAGATTACATTATTTCAATATAATAAAAGTAAATAGAAAAACAACATTTCTGGGTCCAATTTTTGTAATAGAGAGGAATGGTCACATATTCCCACCTATAAACATGTTTTTGCCCAATGCTGACAGCTGGTCAGCAGGTGGTGTAATAAAAATGTAGAGTGTGATTGTGAACGCTTTCCCTAACCCTACCCAAACTGTTAGTTATGTAACATATAGGCAAACTCATCATTGAGCAATAAAAGAATATTCATGCTTATAGCCTATACTCTACTTAATGTCAGGGTAGCAGCATGATGTGCTTAGTAGCCAATACATTTGTATTTCTCATTCAGAAAACATTAAAATTGACGTTGAGATTAAAGCATTAATCATTCGACATTTGGCTCTGTACTTGTTTTTTTGCCACCAAACTTCTTAACCAAAAATAGCATATCTACAAGCTGTCGCAGCATGATGCATTGTCAGCTTAGATCGGCTATTTTCAGTGAATGTAGGTTACCCCGCAAAATAGGGATGCTGGTATAGCGTAAAAAAAAAGAAGAAAAAAAGAGAGATAAACTGTTCTATATCACATGGATTTGGCGGACCCCCTGTAGTAACTACGAGGACCCCCTAGGGCCTAGGGGTCCCGGACCCCTGTTTTTTACATCATATCAGACGGCAATTTATTTTGTTAACTCTGTCTTGCCTGTCTAAGTGACTCTATAGGTAGCCTACATTATATTTAGCTTAATATAATGTTGACACTATGACGAACTCTTGTTTCCCCTAACCTAACTATAATGTAACTGTAATAAATAGCCGACATTTTGCAATCGTGTCATTGTTATCCAAGTTATTGCTAGTAATCAGTGGTGGAAAAAGTACTCAAACTTTTTACTTAAGTAAAAGTATCAATACCGCAATACAGAAATACTCTATTACAAGTAAATGAAGACAGCATGGCTACGTAAAATTCACGAGGATATGCAAATGAGCCATGCGGTCTTACTTAGCCTACCACAAACAGCAGATCGCAGCATGACGCATTGTCAGCTTGTAGATCGGCTATTTTCAGTGAATGTACCCCCCAGATGCTGGTTATAGTGAGAAAAAAAAAGAAGAAGAAAAGAGAGAAAATCTCAAATAGATTTGGCGGACCCCCTGTACTGTAGTAACTATGAGGACCCCCTTATGAAGACCCCTGTTCTAGGTTAACATATGCTATGGTTTAGAACATATGATTTAAACCATAGCATGTTACCCTAATATATTGTTGATACCCTAACTCATAAACTCTTTTAGTTATGTAGTGATAGCCTACATCATTGTGAGCTTATAGATTTGCTATTTTCAAATGGCTGAAATGTATATAGGGCTGAAGTGGTTAATGTATGTTCTGTAATAATAATCCAAATGTACAACTTAACTTAAGTTTTCAAATAATTGTAGTGGAGTACAAGTATAATATTTGCCTCTGAGATCAGATTTAGTGGAGTAGAAGTAAAAGTACTGAAAATTGGAAATACTTGGAAAACAAACGCCAGCCATGGATCATATGACGGTCATATGTTACAGTCATGGATGAACTTCAACCTGGTGTTTGCACTTTCTCCCTTTTTGCTCCATACATCTATATACACGTTCATATTTCAAAAATAAAGTGCTTAGCTCATGGCCACACATGTTACAATTATGTACGGGCCCTCAATAAGTACCCGTATTTTCCGTATTATTCAATAAAAAGCCACCGATCGGATTAAAATATCCGATCGGTGGCCATTTTCTCATAGAGTTATAATGTACCAGAGTGCAATACACCTCCCAGCCGATAGGGTCACGTAGTTGAAAGCATATGAAGAAAATAAGGGGAAAATGGCCACCAATCGGATTAAAATACTTTTTATTTAACAATTCAGAATATTCGGGTACTTCTGAGGAAACGTACATAATTGTAAAATCTGTAGCCATGGGGTAAGCACTTTATATTTGGAATATGAACGTTCATGTAGATGTACGGACCAAAAAGGGAGAAAGTTTAAATACCAAGTTGAGCTCATCCATGACGGTTGGTCACGATATGACAGTCATGTTTCAGGGCTATAAACTCATACATGATCGGTTTTGCTGTTTTCAAATACATTACCCACAATAAATAAAATACTGGAGCACAGCCTGGGTACTTTGAAGGCAGTAAGCTAATCAAAATAGAAAAGATTGTAACTTCCTCTTGCAATGAACAGCCAACTAATTTCCAAATGGACTGCAGGTTATGTAAAAAAAAACGAATACAATTACTAGATCATGATGTACCATGGAATGACAAAAGAACAAGCTGACAAAGTGTAAAAATCAATCAAATCAATCTTTATTTTTATTTTATTTTTTATTTTCTCTCTCTTTGTGAGAGAGAGACAGACAGACAGAGGGGAGGAAGAGAGGAAGAAGAAGAAGAGAGGGCTTGTAGATCTGCTATTTTCACAATATTTATCTGTGGAACTGAGTGAAACAAAGTGCTGGTCCTCAGTTCAAATATGATTATTTTGGGGGGTCACGCCCTGGCATCCCTTATTTCTATTTATTTAATTTCACAAGTTGTCATAAATGGCATAAAATAATGGAGCTCATTAAAAGCTTGTAGATCTGCAATTTGTTGCTATGAATACAGGTGTGGCTTGAGATTTTGACTTGCCCATTGGTGTGGCTTGGGCACAAAAGGTTTGAAAACCACTGCAGTATAGAATATTGGACTGGAAAATAAGTGTTCTCATGAAGCTCTCGATGACCGATTTATTGATGTTGCACTTTGAACTTTGAATTATTATTATTATTTATTATTTGATGTATATAACTTGAGTTGAAAAACTTTGTTTGAAATAAGCTTTTCACTTTGGAGTGAAACAGAGCCATAAATGTCCATTCAAAAGCAGTTTTTATTTTTTTATAAACAAGTATTGTTTACATGACTGATGTCAATGAAGGCGCAAAATAAATGTCAAAGACTTTTGAAATCATTTTATGCATCTAAAGTGTGTCTTTCACTAAAATGCTCATAACTCTGAATCTAAAGAAAAAGGGGCTGTTTATGGTGAAAACAAGCTGTATTCAACTACCTCTAGCTAAAAAACGGAACATGCTATCAACTCACTTTTTCTTTAGATGAAAGAAGAGATTCTTTGTTTTTGAGTCATAGCACAAAATATTCTGTGGGTCCTCAAAGATGAGTCAGAATGGTCAAAATTCCTGGCACTGGCTGATCCTGTTATAGAAAACCCTCTGGCAGGCAATGTGTTAAAGTACCAAAAGTATAAAAGTACTCATTATGCAGAATGTCAGATTTATTTCACAAGTTTTCAAATGTATAACATTTATAAAAATCATTGGAAAATAGCTTATCTACAAGCTCACAATGCGTCGCGATGCGACACATTGTGAGCTTGTAGATCGGCTATTTTCAAATGGCCGAAATGTATATAGGGCTGAAGTGGTTACTGTATGTTTTGTAATAATAATCAAATTCTACAAAGTAACGAGTAACTGAAGTTTTCACATAATTGTAGTGGAGTAAAAGTACAATATTTGCCTCTTGATATGTATTGGAGTAGAAGAAGAAAAGGCCCCCCGGCCCCCCTTATTACGGTGCCACTGAAGAGAGTACTGATTTCAAAGACATAATACTTACAACAATACAGTAGATTGGGCACTCAGTCGACCATCAAGACTGTGTGGAAGAAGAAGAAAGGGAATGCAACCAAGTGAAGAGCTGTGGGAGGCAGCTATAGATGGATACAATAGAATGCTTTCTACCACTTATTGTGCTTGTTGGGCTTATGAAATTCAAAAGCTCCTCAAAGGGTTCATTTCTCCAAGTCAAGACTATCTGAAATATATCGTGTTTTGAGGTACTTTTACTTACTGGAGTATTTTAAAATGTCAATACTTTACTTCTACTCCGCTACACCTCAGAGGCAAATATTGCACTTTCACTCCACTACAATTATTTGAAAAGTTTAGTTACTAATTACTTTGTAGATTTTGATTATTATTACAAAACATACATAAACCACTTCAGCCCTATATACATTTCAGCCATATGAAAATAGCCGATCTACAAGCTCACAATGCTTGTAGATCTGCTATTTTCAAAAAATATATATACATAACGAGTACTTTGTACTTTTGGTACCACAAGTCCATTTTGATGCCAATATTTTTTTTAAACTTTTACTCAAGTAAATTTTGAATTCCGGACTTATACTCAAAGTATTTCTGCATTGCAGTATTGATACTTTTAAGAAAAAGAATTGAGTACTTCTTCCCACCACTGCTCTTTCCCCTCCTATCTGTGCCTTGGCTTGGTTCCCACCGTGCCAGTTTTCCTCGCTACCAGCGCCTGCCTAGCCTGGCTCCACCCCCTGAATCCTTTGCCTAGCATTCAGGGTCTGGTGACGCTTTCGAAGGCGGGTGTTTCTCGGTTGAAAATCTGTACGACGAATCGGGATCGGGACAATCCAGTATGAACCAATCGCGTTGGTTCATAGTGGAGTCCCACTTTGGCCACGCCCCCATCTCAGAACTCCGCTGCATTGAGAGGGCTTTCAGACTGAATAATGGAGTGAAACGAAATGAAAATTCAGGCTGAGTGTCAGGCTAGCGCCTGCCAGCCTCATCCGTCTCTTTCTGACCTTCTTGTGGTCCACGTTTCCGATGTGGTCCGCTCATGTTGGCTCAGGTGTCATTCGTAGCATTCTTGTGTAGACGCCATCTAGGGCCTGCTGTAATACTGTTAGAGGCAACAAGTCTCCAAAAAAAGGCTTTAGTGTTTTTTAGACACTGTATCTACCCGAGGTACAAAGCACAGCCGTTGTTTTTTCCACCATTGTCTTTTTTTTTTAATGGATGGTTGTCTAAAAATATTTTACTGCAAAATAGTGGTAAAAGTGATACTTTTGGGTAAAAAAAAACAGACTTTTGGTTAAAAGGTTAAAGCTCTGTATTGTGAGAGTAATCATTGCTAGTGTTTGTTCAGTAACCGGGGTTTCCCTGCCCGCTCCACCTCATTAATAAACGTAATACACATTTGCAGAAGGATCGCCAATTGCATCCAATCAGGAGAGAGAACCCATTTATTTGTTCAATAATCACCTCCATTTTCACTAGATTTCACATCTCTCCGGTTGAAATGAGTATCCCAAACGGAAAATGTAGTTTATTATGACTAAAATGCTAGAGAGATGGAGAGACCTCTGTTACTGGGAGGTAAAAAAAGAAGAAAAAACGTAACACTGTATAGCAGTAATTACTAAGGGAATATGCTATTTAACGCTTAAACAAAAAAAAATGTAATTTACAGTAGCTTTAATCTGACTTATCGCATGTATCTCTGGAAATAATGATCAGAATGTCACCAAATGTGGCATTACATACTGCAAATCAGCGATTCCCGACCTGTGTGCCGGAGCGCACTGGTGGGCCATGAGGATGTTGCAAGTGGGTCCCAAATAATTGGCAAAACAGTACGATTTGAATGATAATATAACATTAAAATATTAAAAACATGATTTTAAAAAAAATCCAGAGCTACATTAGTTCTAGTGATCCAAGCCGAAACACAATCGGCGTTTACTAAATTACTAAATAGTGTTTAAAATATTATATTCATTAGTCTCGTGTACCCTCGGTGGTCCCTGGACCGACGTCGAGTAACAGCGGGGTTGCAGTACCATATCAAGACCTCCATAAGAGAAGATTTGGCAATATTTTACATTCTTCGAAAATCTAGTGGGTCTACGAGCTGACAACACCGTCACGACACATCAGCTTGTAGATTGGCTATTTTTGAATAGCTGGAAAAAAAAAAGTGTTTAAACTGTTCCTCATTTTTTGCTGGGGACCCCTGGAACCCCCTCAAGGACCATTGTGGGGGACCCCACTTTGAGAATCAGTATTGTAGGCAGATCAAGCTCTTACAGAGAAATACTGTACCATCATGACAAAAAAACAGTCATCTCAACATTTTGGCAAAGTTATTTCAGCCCGATCCAATCCCATTGACTTGCACTATAAAATTAAACACTAAAAAAAGATGTAACTATAAAACATTTTTGAAAAAAGAATTCTAGAGGAGATAATAAATTGGTCAACTTGGCGCTGGTCATTCCAGCGATTTGCGACATTCACTCCGAACACACACACACACACACACACACACACACACACACACACACACACACACACACACACACACACACACACACACACACACACACACACACACACATTACTAAATCTTTCATGATGATATCGATATAGCATCAGTCTTGCCCAAATATGGACTTGGGACATACACACTGGCCTCCAGGTACGGTTCCAGACTTGGATCTGAGATTATCAAATCACAAACAAAAACAGAAAAAATATTTGGTGATTGAGTTCCTTGGCCTTCTGGCAGTGTGCTCAAGAGAATTAACACTGGTTCAGTGTAGTGGTTTGTGAGAGGTTTACAAGGTACATGCACACACACACATCTACGTATTTGGGCAAACACTCTACATTTTGGGGGATACATAAATGATGTGTAGCCTGCAAGCTATTTTTGTGCTTTGTGCTTTTTTTTGCTCCCACCACCACCCCTAGCACCACCAGTAGGCTCTACTTTCCCTAAGGGTTGTTTTCCCCTGGGGGTGGGGGGTTGTTATAGATAGATAAAATGTTCTCAAGCTATTAATATTCTCAATCTATTTGTGAGTTACCTAAGTGAAATACATACATACAGTATTACAAACACTACGGCTCACCCCTTGGGCACAGTGCCGTAAAAAAAACAAGACGTGTTTCTAAATGTCACAATTATGTGAACTATATTCAAGAATGTATTTCCTTTTGCCTACTGAACAAGACACTCGGAGCCCGGAGTTTGTCCTTTTCTCTAATGTTCTTCAAATGGCCTGATGAGGAGTTAGGAGACAAGAGTGAAGAGCTCTAAATTTACTGTACTTCATACAGTTCTTCTTAATGTGGGTATTTGACGAACACCAGAAACAGCGCTTCTTCCTACGCATGGGGTACTTGGGACAGTCTCTAATGAAGTGTCCGACATCTCCACAGATTCGGCAGCTCTGGCCATTGGGGGCCAGTTCTCCTTCAGTGAGAACATCAGGATCGAAGAAGTACTCCATCTCATCTGAGTATTGAGGAGGGTACTTTTCGATAGGTGTCCCAAACAACTTCCTGCCATTGATGAAAGCCTTCATAATGAAGTTGGTCATTCTCCGCGACAGGCCATTGGCCAGATTGTGACTCAGATCAAATGGATCTTCCATTACAATGTACTTGGAGGTCCACTGTTTTGTGCTTTTGGTGAGACAGGCTTTCTGCCGGATGCAGATAACATGCTCCTTGAAGTCAAAGTCTTCTGTGTAGAAGCGGAGCAGGCCAAGCCACAGATCCCCCACCGTTTCCTTGTTCATACCGTACTGTGCCCACTGCTTAGGCAGTGCTTCCAAATCATCAAAATAGTAGATGTTCCTCGAACCATCAACCAGAACTTCTTTTTTTTTGTCTCCATCATAAAGCTCCTGCAGCACAGGAATCACCGGTGGGTTTCTCTGCTGGAGGAAGAACAGGACCATGATCGAGTAGGCGTAGGACGAGAGGCTGCCACGGGACGCGTCCCCTATGTGACACATCTTGGCAAACACTTTCATGATATAGCAGAGGATCTTCACTCTCTTGTCGATAGCAGCGTATGATGCCAATAGTCGTGTGTTGTGCAGGGCCAGGGTGTTGTAGATACTGATGTCTCCTTCCAGCTCTGTGTGGACGTGGATGAACTTGACAACTGGCACCTTGGCTGTAGTGATAGGCTGGATATGCTTCAGACCTGGGTGTTTCCTCAGCAATCTTGTCAGGCTCTCGATATTCCCAATGCAGTCGCTCTCGATATTCCCAATGCAGTCCGGACCATCCGAGATCGCTTTTCCCTCCACCATGCATATATCGAGGTCACTCTGTCTAAAGCCAAAGCCATTCTTAGACGATCCAAACAACCTCAGCTCCGCCCTTGGAAACTCCCTTCTGACAAAGTTCTCCAGGTCGTGAACGATGTACTCTCTCACGTCCTTTTCCATTTTTTTGGGGGCAAAGTCCTCGTAGCATTGCTCACACACATAGTTGAGGGTTCTCAAGAATTTTTGCGTCATCGGCGGCAAGGGTTCCAGCTTGACTCTCTTGAAATCTTCTGGGCAGTCTTTCTGCAGATGACCGGAAATTTTACACAAGCTGCACACAACCATGTGGGACTTGCCTTGGGTAAACGCTTGTTTGGTGAACTCATAGCACAGGCCACTCCATGTTTCATTCTTGACTTTGAGGCCCTTTGAGGCATCTTTACCCGTGCCTCTCTCTACATGTGGGTGTGATGGAACAGGAGCCAACACATCCTCCTCTTCATCCATGGAAGCACGTGTGTCCGGGTCGGGACACGCCCTCTTCCTTGGAGGCGCTTCCTCATCAGAGTGGGGTGCTTCTATCAAGACCTCGTCCTCAAGGAAGATCTCCTCATCCTCTGTGCTCAGGCTGTCCATGTGCTGTCGGTTGAGGGCGTCCTCGAAATCCTCATCATCAGAGAGGCTGTCTGCATTCTCACACTCTTTATCAACCTCCTCTTCCATAATACATTCTTCAGATTCTTGGGTGGCAGCTTCACGTGAGTCCAAGGTTTTCCTTCGGTCTTGGTTCTTTCGTCTTCCGCCTGAGTTGTGAGCAGTGCCATCAACAGAGCCATCTGCTCTGTGATCCCTCAAGTCCTCTCCAAGTGAGTTCTCCCTCACATGCTGCTGCGAGCGCTCTTTCCAGTTGTCCTCTCGGTTGTTCTCGGCAACATGGCAATGCTGGAAGCCGTCCCTCCGTGAGTGACTGTGTCCACCCCTGGGCCTCCCAGGAGAGCTACTGGGGGGCTGCAGGACCCCCTTCTTAGGACTGGTGGTGTAAGGCTTGTAAGGCATATTACTCCTATTCCGACCTCCTGCCTTTGCATGGCGAGCCCTTCCTGACTCTTCCATGGAGCAGGTAGTATACTAAAATGTCAGTCTTTGTATGGGTTGTATGCAAAGACTGACCTTCCGTCTAGAAGGTGGAGGGACCAGTTTTCTTTTTTATGTGGCCCGTTTCTGACGACACATATTTCACCAGCGTCAAATCAGTTTAAATCATCTTTCCATTAGACTGGACACCAGCATGACGTCATTATGACATCAGCATGATGACTGCTGTTTGAAGGTTTTAATTGTCAGGCCCATTGAGAACTATTAATAATAACAATTAAAAAATAATATATTCTAAATAGTAAAAATATGAATTAATATGAATCAGAATATCCAGTTATTTTAGCCTGCGAAAATGCACAACTTGCAGAGAGGATCTCTCTGGGTACGCCCGCACAGAGAGAGAGAGAGAGAGAGAGAGAGACCAATGTTTTAGTTTTTATTATTTCAGTTGCTTTTGCTTTGGCAATTTAAACAGTAGATTACAGATCTCACCTAGCCTTCGCCAGTGATGAGCTGTGGATTTTTGAGCTAGGGGGGCTCTATTTTATGACGTCAGGTGCACGCACACGCATGTGCACATAGCTGATCAGCTCAGTGCTAGTTGAAATACTGTATTCAACATGTGATTTTTAATGTAATTGTATTTCTTATTATTTAGTTGCATTGTTAATTTGTTGTTTTTATTTTTGTTTCAATTAATTCATTATTTTATTTTCATTTTAGTTTTATATAAAAGCCCTTTATATAGATTCACCCACACATAAGTACTTAAAATAATCTGTCAACTTGTCTTTACTTGAATTACTTTTTTTAAGACTTACTGTACATTGCTTTCAAAACAGTGGTTTTTAAAACAAGTAAAAAATAAAAAATACACTTTTGCTACTCACCAAAACAAAGACGTTTTTTTTTATTTTTTACTACAGACGAGAGGCTAAACTATTCACTGTATATGGTCATGTCATAAGATCGAAAGATATTGGTTGTGTTGTGCAGCAGTTGAATGTGATCTTCAATATGGAGTTTAAACCTGACCCTATGTGTCTGATTCTGGAACTTCCTGATAATAAGATTGTAAACAAGTTCCATGGACGTTTGTTTAATCTTTCAACTTATGCTACGAGGAAAAAATATGATGTTGTCTTGGATTAATGAGAAACCACCAACAAAGAAAGATTGTCACACAATAATCATGCATTGCATGCCATTGGAATTTTTAACCTGCCTGCTACGCTCAACAACTGATGCCTTCTATAAAATATGTCTTCTCTCTGAAGGCTGAACATCTTCCAATAACACAGGCAGCACTTTGTCATTTCCTTGAAGCTTCAAATTGAGGGAATTTAAGTGCTCGGTTATGTCTGCCAGAAAAGCCACATCTAGTGCGAATGTCTTCTCACTGACATAATGCAGATCAGCCTGCTTCTTCTATGTAATGAACTCTTGAATCACCGGCAGCAAGTCCATACACTTCTCCAGTACGATGCCTCTGCTCAGCCATCGGACTTCAGCATGATGGGTCTTGATATTGTGTTTCGTATTCCTCAAATGTGCGGAATTGTCTGTGCTTAAGAGCATGACTTCTGATCAGTAGCGGCTGGTTGTGATTTTGGTAGGGGGGCTATACGACATCCATTATACTATATGATACCCATAGTTCACCCTGCAGCAACAGCATCACATTCCAGATACCAAATTACAGCAATGGCACTACTGTGTGTAGGCCTATCTATACTTTGTTATAGCAAATGCTCCACAACAACACAAGTACCCACAACAAAACAGGGGTTCCTAGCCTATAGGGCAGTGAAAGGAACAGCTCCTTCTTACCTCCGGGCTATGGTCGATGCCTACACCCCTGCCCGACCACTTCGGTCTGCCACCTCGGGGCGACTGATTGCCTCGTCACTCAAGGGTCCTTCTGGCCGATCCACACGGTCACAACTTTTTTCTGTTCTGGCCCCACAGTGGTGGAATGAACTTCCCACTGATGTCAGGACAGCAGAGTCACTGCCCATCTTTCGCCGCAGGCTGAAAACCCACCTCTTCAGGAAACACTACCCTTCCTCTTTGCCTGGCCTACTTGTTGTTAAATAGTTGTACGAACTCTTGTTTTATTGTTGTATGGTTTTATTGGATCTTGTTTAGTCGATACACTTATTTGTTTTAGCTCTTGCTCATTTGACTTTGCTATTTTGTCTCATCTGTTTAAGGAAAATAGGTAGCTGATATATTGCACTTTTACCTTAGCGCTAGGTATACTCTTGGTTGCTTGTTTTTTGCAGAAAATGCACTGAAGACCTCTGGTGATTAGTAGTTTTCGTTCCCTACCTATGTTGAATGCACTTATTGTAAGTCGCTTTGGATAAAAGCGTCTGCTGTAATGTAATGTAATGTTCCACTGCTCCAGTGAACGTTGTTTGTATGTGCAGATAGCTGCGCTTATATCATGATTATTGGTGGTGGTGGCAATGCTAATAATTTGAGCCTGGAATTATCAAATCCTGTGTTGAGGGTCACACAAGGATAGCATGCACTTTTTAAACTTTTTAAATAAGACCAGAACCAGGCAATTCATTATAAGGTTTGACTATTACAGTCTGCTTGATGCGTCATGCAGCTTTAAACATATAGCAGCCAGTGGTATTTATAAACTGAAACTCATCTTCTCCTGCAGTAGACCTCTTCCCTTGTTCCTTATCACTGCTTTTAAAGTTACACACACAGTCTCTCTCTCTCTCTCTCTCTCTCTCTCTCTCTCTCTCTCTCTCTCTCTCTTCTCTCTCCCCCACACACACACACACATAGCCTCTCCCTCCCTGTCTCTCGCTCTCTCTCACACTCACTAACTAACTCACTCACTCTCACACACAAGCAATTAGCAACCAGTACCGACAGAAATTAAATAAACACGCAAGCACATACAAACACACACACACGGATGCGCGATGGACGCATGCAGTCACGTTGACTAGCTAGGTTTCCGCTAGACAATTTTTGGGCCGGCCAACTTGACCGACAGGATTATATTTTTCCGGCCAAATAATAAATGTATCGGCCATAGTACAATTAACATGCAGCTGACAGTGTCTATGGGATGGGTGCATCTAAAAAAATTGTAACAAGTTGAGTAGCCTAACCTTTAAGTTAGGCTAAGTTAGACAAGTTATGTTAATTGTATTCATCTCTCTCCTTCCTTCTCGGTGTAGAGAAATACACACACTCTTTCTGTGAAGCCCTATTCCTTAGGGGTATGCATGCATGTTTGCAGATGCATGCACCCATTACACCTCGTTACGTTAGCGCTGCGCTCCTTTCCACTTTATCACAGATAAGATCTGTTCCAGTTATTATAGTTAACTAAATGATATCGAATCTACTCCATCATGCAGAGATCTCATTCAACCTTAATATGCAAAACCTACAGTTTTTGTTATGTTTTGTTAATGTTATACATGAATGATGGCACAAGGGAGGTTGATTACTTGCCTTAGTTGCCTGCAATGCGTGTCACCAACTTTCGCCACATATCCATTGCAGGCAGACAGACAGACAGACAGTGGCCCTCATTTATCAACGCGGTGCAGCCCAAATAATGGGCGTACGGTGAGATCACCGCACCTTTCGGCATTTAGCAATATAACCTGACGTGGGCTTCATCCTACCGTACGCTGAGATCTCACGTATGGTCGAGACCAGTTGTTGACGTTGGCTGCGCCCGTTTATTCCATTCTAGACCTGCGGAGCAGCATTGTCTGACTGTCTGACAGGCATCTGGACACATAATCCACTCCTAAATGTATATCTACACTAATAAATAATCCCTGTGAAAATATAACATTTTATAAAGTAATTTAAACAAACTGCTTTAACACATTGGGTGCCAGAGGTTTATTAAAATATTATACGTTGAGTGCCTGCATTTCTTCCATCCACTTGCGTTATACGTTTCGTGCTGCAGAAGCCCCGACGCGGAAGTGCATGTAAACAAAGCGTGCGTGCGAGACGGCGGAGGGTCCCGACTAACGCCTGGAACAATAATATTTCCAACGCGATCCTCCATTGCAGCGTGCTTTAAGTTAGGCTAAGTTAGACAAGTTATGTTAATTGTATTCATCTCGCTCCTTCCTTCTCGGTGTAGAGAAATACACACACTCTTTCTGTGAAGCCCTATTCCTTAGGGGTATGCATGCATGTTTGCAGATGCATGCACCCATTACACCTCGTTACGTTAGCGCTGCGCTCCTTTCCACTTTATCACAGATAAGATCTGTTCCAGTTATTATAGTTAACTAAATGATATCGAATCTACTCCATCATGCAGAGATCTCATTCAACCTTAATATGCAAAACCTACAGTTTTTGTTATGTTTTGTTAATGTTATACATGAATGATGGCACAAGGGAGGTTGATTACTTGCCTTAGTTGCCTGCAATGCGTGTCACCAACTTTCGCCACATATCCATTGCAGGCAGACAGACAGACAGACAGTGGCCCTCATTTATCAACGCGGTGCAGCCCAAATAATGGGCGTACGGTGAGATCACCGCACCTTTCGGCATTTAGCAATATATCCTGACGTGGGCTTCATCCTACCGTACGCTGAGATCTCACGTATGGTCGAGACCAGTTGTTGACGTTGGCTGCGCCCGTTTATTCCATTCTAGACCTGCGGAGCAGCATTGTCTGACTGTCTGACAGGCATCTGGACACATAATCCACTCCTAAATGTATATCTACACTAATAAATAATCCCTGTGAAAATATAACATTTTATAAAGTAATTTAAACAAACTGCTTTAACACATTGGGTGCCAGAGGTTTATTAAAATATTATACGTTGAGTGCCTGCATTTCTTCCATCCACTTGCGTTATACGTTTCGTGCTGCAGAAGCCCCGACGCGGAAGTGCATGTAAACAAAGCGTGCGTGCGAGACGGCGGAGGGTCCCGACTAACGCCTGGAACAATAATATTTCCAACGCGATCCTCCATTGCAGCGTGATCGCCGATCGGAAACTGCTCGTTTCCACCACATTAAAAAGAAATGGAGATATTAAGCTTTTAGTCAAGGAGATAACATTGAAAACGCCGACCGGAAGGATTTTTGACATGGAGCCAGATCCAGCCTCTTCTTCTCAGAAACTCCTTGGGTGATGTCAAAGTTTCGTTTTAGTGCCCCACGTGGCCCACATGTATAAAAATAGAATTGGGTCAAAAACGGTCCGGACCGTTTTCGGCACTTCTCGTTTGGACCCTCAAAAACGGTCCGGACCGTTTTTGGCATTCAATGTGTTAACAGTCATTCAGTTGCATTGGCTATTTTAAAATAGCAGATCTGCAAGCTCAAAAACGGGTCTCATCGCGACGCATTGTGAGCTTGTAGATCTGCTATTTTCAAAATATACAGCGCTTCTGCGAGCACATTTTCGGGACTCCCGACGATCTTTTCATGGACAGTGAGGTGTACAAACTTACAGTAGCTTGTCCTATGTTATGGAGTTATGTCATAGAGAGTTTTGAAGACTACAACCTGGTTGGGTTAAGGATATAAACCCGACGCTCCAATCTCTTATTAACGTGGCGGCACGGAATCACTGCCGCCCGTCCGAGTCTCACAGGGAATATCCTACATGACTGCTTGTGCACTGCTCGGTATGGGTTAAATAAATTAATATACAAACGTATTCCATTCATGGCGATGTGATTGGTATCATAATATGTCATTCAAGCCTATGTGACAAAGATTGTACCGCTACGGTACGGATTACATGAAAAACGTGTGTGTGTGTGAAAAACGTGTGTGTGTGTGTGTGTGTGTGTGTGTGTGTGGCGTGTGGCGTGTGGCGAAAGGGGGAAACTCTTTCTTATTGGCTTTTCATGATGATGTCTTTGGTCGTATTCTGGTTCTTCAATCTTCATGTCGTAAAATCGGGGCGTTTTGAGAATATTTAAGGGCGTGTTATTTAAATGACACTCGTTTTCAGACGTGAGATTTATCAAAGCTCCGACCTGATGTACGCCAGGATTGGCTGTGTAGGATTCGTTGATAAATGTGACTTCGACGTTGGTGTACGGCCGAATATATGGAAAAATATAAGCCGGTTTATACGCTCCGTTGATAAATGAGGGCCACTGTGCTTGCTTGTATAATATCGACGACCCGTACGAGTGACGGGTTTTATTATCGTCAATTGGGCCTGGCTTGGTTCAGATTCTATCACTTCGGGACCCTGGTTCTGTTTATCATAACACCCGAGCAAACCAGACCCGTACTCAGCACCAGTACAACAGCTGACTGCGTATTTTCGATACGCAGTCAGCTGTTGTTGCGTATCGAAAATAGCAGACATACAAGCTCATCACTTACATATTTCCTCCACGGACATGAGAGAAAAAGGATTAGAAAGTAAATAATTAACTTAATTATTTAGAATGCCTCCACCCGCCATTGTTAATCCTTTCGCATAAACAAGCATAAACTGTTGCTGTCATTGGTCAAAAGCCAGTGACCTCACCGGCCTTAGGGCTGAGAAATATTAACCCAAATGCGGAGTAAATCAAGGAGGCGTGTCATGTCAGCTGTCAATCACTCAACTCAATGAAAGCCAATGGAAGCCGATTTGGGCTGTAAAAAAATCTGCCCATTTTGACATATTTTGTGTTTTTCTTTAAACTATTTGATGCTGTTGCTGCTTTAGATTCCACCGGTACATAAAATTATCTCTTCTAAAACATTTTAATAATAATTTCTCAACTTTATTCCATAAGAATAAAGGGCTAAGCCCCACTAGCCAGCCTGTTGATACAGCCGGCCCTGCTTCTGATGTAGTTAACAACTTTCACTACTTTACTACCCATAATTGTTTTCAGTTTAGCAGAGCTGTTCCTGGTGAATAATACAGTGGTAGGAAAATAAGTCAGGAACTGTCTGCAGGTTCTTTTCTCAGTAATGCAACAAGCCCCATCTCCCTTCCAACCATAGACGGTGCACCGTCCGTGATAACTGACACCAGTTTTCCCAAATCAATCTCTCTCCCTGGTCCTCGGGAAAAAGCCCATGAGTGTCAAACAAACGTCCTCTCCTCTTGTCTGACCTGTTAATGGCTGAAGTGCGAGAAGTTCCTCCTTGAAACTATTGCTATAAAAAAGAAAACGCACCCAGATCATAAGCTGATCAGATTCAAAAAACAAATCATCGGAAATGTTTTCCACACGTCGGCAGAGGGTTGATTCAAAAAGCTGCAGTTTGGATATCTTTCGGATGATGGCGTCTTGGTTTTTAAAATCAGCAAAAAGAGACTCACTAGCGTCCTGCCAGCATGTTTTAATCAGCTCCCCTTCAGTGAAAGGCCTTCGGCTTCTCGCTACTTTGAATGATGCCTCCGTAACCCTGTCACTTTCCTTACAGCTGAATCTCAACACAGTTTGTTGGCCATGGCAAGCCTGCAATAACATTGCGGATTTTGTCTTTTCTTATGTTGCTCCCAGGTGGATATTCATCGCTGAACTCACTGTGAAGGGTATCATGGTGACGTTTAATATTGTCACGTTTTATGACGGCAATTGGTCTTTGGCAAAGGAGGCACACTGGCTTGTTATTGACTTCCACAAATGCAAACTCTTCCTCCCATTTTTGCTGAAACACTCTGCTCTCTCACTGCAGTATGCTGACCTGAACAAAAAGATGCATGTACACCGTGTTGCATACCCCTAAGGAATAGGGCTTCACAGAAAGAGTGTGTGTATTTCTCTACACCGAGAAGGAAGGAGAGAGATGAATACAATTAACATAACTTGTCTAACTTAGCCTAACTTAAAGGTTAGGCTACTCAACTTGTTACCATTTTTTTAGATGCACCCATCCCATAGACACTGTCAGCTGCTGCAACCACCCTCTATTTTTCTGTTAATTACATACAATTCCTCTGACACTCTCCAAACCGAAATAAGGATATACTGACCATAATCAGCCCCTAAAACTCAGACCCCTAAATCAATGTGCACGTTTGTTGTGCATGCACACGCCCATTCATGCACGTTCATGCACGCACGCGCCATGGTGTTGCCTGTAGCGTAGGCTACAGGCAATGACTGATTGACAAACATCAGACACGCAATGCATGCATGCAATTCATGTTTTCTGAATGGTTAGTTGAGAGCATGTTTACATGAACAGAACATGATAAACGTCTATGCAACCACTGGAAACAACTATTATTGTTTTAATTCTGGTGAAAACCGGGACAATTTTGTAGTGACTGTTGAAAACCTGTTTTAGAAATATTTGTCAGGACACACAGCTTGAAATTGGGACAATCCCAGCAAAACCGGGCCATCTGGTCATCCAAACTGTAGTGTATAGTAGTTGTGATCACAGGCTTTGCATTCTACAGTATATAGAGCACAGAAGTCTGACGTAATTTACGCATCCTACCTGGGTCGCGTTTCCCCCCCCCCATTCTGAATTCCCATAGACGTGTTTAATATCGAGTTAAATAAACAAAAATGATCCCGGCGGTTTCACTCTTATGGATATGAAGCATCAACTGACGGTGATAAAACGCTAATGTTACTTCCGCCAAATTAGTTACATTTTCGCCAGAAACGGACTGTATCAAATATGAGTGACTGAATATCAAACGATACAGAACCACCTCCCTGACAATATCGCAGAGACAGTTTGTTTATTTTTGGACCACAGTTCTTATATGAGATGATTCTAAGATGACCCAATGTTATTCTCCATAGAGAAATTACTTCCACGACCGAGGGGATGAACGAGTGACGTCAGGACTTCTGTACTCTATAGACCCCTTTTTTTTTTTTAGTTTAGTTAGTTTATTTTGATCCACATCAACAATTACACCAAACATAACCCACTATAAGCCAATGGTTCATGATGATTGATCAAAAAGGCATAGGCTGAAGCTCAAAGCTTATTTATGCCTATCCTTCCTTCATGTTGTTTTAACTTAGATACATCATTTATAAAGTTCATATTATATGAACACTCAAAGTATTTCATAATTACATTCAAGATGTTACACTGATTGTAGTAATCGAACACTCGAAAATATACAATATATACACCCATTTCTTCATTCTTATACACATAATTACACCCGAATGCGTGCATATACTAATATACACCCATTCAAATATCATACCGTTATATACAAACGCCAATACTACCACATCACACCATACCCCTCAATCCAACAATTTCCTAGTTATTACGCATATACATGTCAGTATCTCACCACAACATGCCAACATATTATGTTACCATGCTTTACTGAGCAGGCAACACGCCCTAATCGTTATATATACACATATAACACATGTACACCCATACATAAATATACATACATACACACATACACATATACATACATATATATTTATACATACATACACACATACCTACACATACATACATACACACACACCCACCAACGGAATCCGTTACACCCCATACCATTATTATAATTATGTACTGTATACACTATATTTTCCATAAGTCCATTAATTATCATATCTATATTTCTCCAACAGACTCTGCTTGTAATGTTTTTTAAATTGTATTATATTTTTACATTGCTGAACCACCTCCGGTAAACCATTCCATAGCTTCACTCCACTGACAGATATGCACAAGCTCTTAAGAGTGGTACGAGCACCAAGATTTCTAAAATTCAATTCCCTTCTCAATTCGTACCTCCCCTCTCTATCCTTAAACAATTTCTGTATATTTCCTGGTAATGTTTTGTTTCTTGCCTTATAAATAATTTGTGCCGTTTTAAATTTAACCATATCCAGAAACTTCAAAGTATTAGACCTTAAGAACAGTACGTTTGTATGCTCATGATATCCTACCTTGTGAATTATTCTTATTGCTCTTTTTTGGATTGTGCATAATGGTTGAAGGTTACTCTGGTAGGTGTTTCCCCACACCTCCACACAGTAGGTCAGATATGGCAGTATTAGCGTGTTATACAAGGTGTACAGTGACTTATAATTTAAAATATGCTTTGCCTTATACAGTACTCCAATACTCCTTGCCACTTTGGTCCGTACATGATTTATATGGGCTTTCCAACTGAACTTATGGTCAATTATAACTCCTAAAAAGATATTCTCATAAACTCTTTCCAATATTATTTTGTCAATCCTTAACTCAACCTTTGTATTTAAGTCTATTTTTTTATTTCCAAAAATCATATATTTAGTTTTTTTAATGTTAAGTGATAATTTATTTAAATCAAACCATAATTTCAGTTTCCCCAATTCAACAGAGACAACTTCCAACAGCTGCTGAAGGTTCTCCCCGGAGCAAAAAATATTAGTATCGTCTGCAAAAACCACACATTTCAAGATACTAGAGACTTTGCATATATCATTTAAATATAAAATAAATAACTTGGGGCCCAATATAGACCCTTGTGGGACTCCACAAGTAATAGCCGAGCTTGTTGATCTATAATCTCCCATCTGTACAAACTGTTGTCTATTTTCAATATAACTTTTCACCCAATTAAGCCCAATGCCTCTGATACCATATCTTTCCATTTTTCTAAGTAAGATATCATGGTCAATTGTGTCAAATGCCTTCTTTAAGTCAATAAATACCCCTATTGCAAATTCCCTATTATCGACTGAACTAGTTAATTTTTCTATCACATCAATTAATGCCATTGAAGTTGATCTATTGGTTCTAAAGCCATATTGACAATCTGTCAAAAGCTGATGTTTATCCATGAAACTGTCCAGTCTAGCAGAAAAAAGTTTTTCAAGGATCTTGGAAAATTGAGATAACAAGGAAACTGGCCTGTAATTTGTGTAAAGGTGTTTGTCTCCTGCTTTGTGTATTGGAATTACCTTAGCTATTTTCATCTGACAAGGAAAAGAGCCTGTTTTAAATGATAGGTTACAGATATGTGTTAATGGGTCTGCAATAGCATCAATTACATTCTTTATAAGTGACATGTCAATGCCGTTCCAATCTGTTGATGTTTTGTTCTTAAAATTATTTACAATATCAATTATTTCTTTTTTGTCAGTATTATGTATAAAGATGGTGTCTGCGTTACTTTCCACAAAATATTGAGCACCTCCCGTTTGGGGTGGGGTTATTTCCTTTGCCAGTTTGGGTCCTATACTCACAAAGAACTCATTAAACCCCTCAACCACCTCATTCATGTTGTTAATGGTCTTTTCCTTGTCAACAATATGATCAATATAGTTAGAGTATGTTTTATTCCTAATAATGCTATTTAATATTTTCCATGTACCCTTGATATTATTTTTGTTTTTGTCTAATAATTTATTATAATAATCTTTCTTACAATTCCTAATAATATCCATTAGTTTATTTTTATATTTTTTATATTTAATTTCTTTATCTCTAGTTCTATATTTTATGAATTCTCTGTATAAGGTATTCTTCTTTTTACATGCATTTGACAATCCCCTTGTAATCCAGGGCTTATCATTACAATTTGTGTTCCTCCTGCATTTTTGCTTTGGACAGTTTCTTTCGAACAACAGTAAGAATGTATTTAAGAAATTATCATAGGCTAGATCTACATCCTCTGTTTCATATATGTTCTTCCAGTCTTGAGCTAGTAATTCCCTATTGAAAGCATTTAGAGCTTCTTCAGTTCTCAATCTCTTATATCTAGTTATATTCTCTTCCCTCTTCAGGCTATGGCCACAGTCATAAATCACGAAGACTGGCAGATGATCACTGATATCATTAATAAGTAATCCACTCATTATATTATCCTCCATATTATTTGTAAATATATTATCTATTATAGTAGCTGAATGAGATGTTATTCTACTAGGCTGTGTTATAATAGGATATAGGCTCATACTATACATTGCAGCTATAAAGTCATCAATTAATATATTTTTATTAGGATTAAGAAGATCTATGTTATAGTCTCCACAGACATATGTAACCTTCTGCTCAGTCTTCGTGAACAACTCTTCCATAAAATTCTTGAAAATGTCAATGCTAGAGCTTGGATCCCTATAAACACAGCTGACAATAATATTTTTCTTTTTTTCCATATTAATCTCAATTGTAACACATTCACATATATCATCAATAGCAGTAGTCATACTTTCAACAATCTTGTATTGCAATCTTTTGTCCACATACAAAGCTGTCCCCCCTCCTGTTGTTTTAGTTATTTTTTTTCTATTCATGAAATTTAAATCATAGCCCTCCAGCTCAAAATCCACCCCCCTCTCTACACTGAGCCATGTTTCAGAGATAGCTATCACACTGAATGGTGTGATGAACTTGCTCAGATATTGTTTAATACTGTCAAAGTTTGCGTATAGGCTCCTGCTATTGAAATGGATAATTGAAATACAATGATCCAATTTCCTGTTTTTTATAAACTGTTCATCTGTGTAGTAACGGCAGTTATTTACATTCGTGAAAAAGTTACTCTCAGGGTCAATGTCTTGATTCAGGTCGATCATGTTAATAAAAAAGAATTCCTATATATCCCAATCCAATCCATTTATCATGAGTCCTTTCAAATACCACCCATCTACCGTCACACCCGCTCACAAACGCACCCGCGGCGCACACACACTGAGAGAGAGAGAGAGAGGGAGAGAGAGAGAGACACAGAGAGAGAGCGAGAGACAAAGAGAGAGAGAGAGAGAGAGAGACAGAGAGAGCGAGACAGACAGAGCGACAGGACGAGAGAGAGAAGGAAAAAAAAGGCGAGAGGAAAAAAAAGGCGAGAGCAGCAAAAGCATGCATTTCGTTTAGTCCATCTAAACAAACGTGGGAAAAAGCCAAGTCCTCGAATGTCATTCCATCAAAAAATATAACTAGGGGATAAAAGAACCATGCATGCCAATAACCCCTCTTCATGCATGAAAATAGCCCAATACAAATAAAATAAACAAAAATCCCTTCCATCGCTCCGAAAGTAATCCATGCTTTCCGATAGAACAGTTCCATGCATGCGTGTTTTAATCCAATAAAAATAAAATAACCATTCCATAGCGACAATAGTAATCCATGCTTTCCCATAGTTCCATGCATGTAAATAATAATCCATTCCAAATAACCGGAAAGTAACAAATAAATGATTCCCTTCATGCATTTATTATTTACTGAACTAGTAAAATAAACGATATCCTCCAGGGAAACATGCCATCCACCAGGGTATTGACTAATTCCGTTTAAAAAGATGCATTCCAAAAAAGCTGTATTAGTCCATGCAAAAAGCACTAGGTAAGTCCTTGTAAAGTAATTAGAAAAACAAAATTCTATATATGCCATGAGCGCTAAAAGTAGTCCATGCATATTAAAACAAATAATATCATTGTCAGATTTCATCATTGGACTCAGAGTCACTCCTTAAGCCAGGGCCAGCAGGCCTAGCAATAGGCCTACCCATATTATTTATATTTGTCCAATTCCTTGATGTCTCTTACCAGTATGGCCTTTGCTGCTTCAGGCGATCCATTTAACTTTATCCACACCTTACAGTTCCTCGTCCAGGTGCGTTGAATTTTGTCTTGTTTTTTTAGGATGCGTGCTTCTCTAGCTATGTTTGCGTTACTTTTTGTGAGGTGATCGTTCAGGTAGACATTAGTCCCCTTCAACTTTCTGCCTTGGCTCAGCAACTCCACTTTAGCTTTACGGTTCACGAAGCGCATCACAATTAATGGTTTGTCTTTGTCACTGCCGTCCTTTCTGGGGAGTGTGTGACATGCCGATATGTCACTTGCATGTAGCTCCATGCCTTGTGTACCAAAAAACTGGATCACCTGATTCTCCAGGGAGACATGCTCACTGTCAGGCGCATCTTCACCCTTATCTCCTGCTACCACACGGGAGTAGGTGCGATGTTTTGTCGCCAAACCGCTTATTAGCAAGTCGTCCATCCTGGAATATTGCTCGAGATCATCAACTCTCTTGAAAAGGTCGGCTATCTGTATATCCTTCTCCTTGTTAGCCGCCTTCAGCTGTCTGACTTCCTCGACTAGCCCCAGGACCTTGTCGATTTCTGCCGACATGAAGTTAAGAGACTTCCTTATCTCCTCCAGTTCTCCTTCATGTTCTTTTTGATCTTTTCTATTCCTCGACATTTCTTTGCCGTATGAGTCACTACCTGTGGATTTGTTTGGCTTCCTTGCCCACTTAATCCACGGGATTTGACGCTTTTTTGTCAAACAATTCACGAGCTCCTCACACACACGTTCTTAGAATAGGAACACAATATTTGTGTTCCTATTAACTTAACAGACGACGTCACACTGATAAAGACCAGTATGCGCGCGCAGCCCGGCACCAAATGAAACCCATTCTGTCATGTCTCGCTAAGACGCGCCTCACTAGCCAACACACAAGAGGAGGTTGAATGAACAAGCTGCACCCTGAAACAATATGTTGGGAATTGTTTGCATGAAACAATCACCTGTGCGCCCAGTCTCAATGTTGGTAAACTAATAATTGGTCTATAGGCTACTGTAGAAAACAGTATAGGCTCACTATTGTTTTTCAAAAACGGTATGAATGAAAGGATTTGTTTTTGAATTACGTTCTTTACATTTATTTAGAATATTGTTGTGAAGTACAGCCTAAATAAACACTCCTGTACGGACCTCAAGACCATAGCAATGAGAGAAGAGGAAGTAAAGTGTGCACAGAGTCTTTGCATTCTTTAGCTACAGACACCAGCATAGGTTCACCTTGTGAAAATAGAACAAGGTTTTGCCCCAGGCACCCTTGCTGTAATCTGTAACATAACAACCAAATACTTTTAACAGTGAATGAAACCAGGACATTTTAAGGAATTTATCATTTACAAATGTGTGTACAGAAACATTTCCGTTGATTTATTGATATTGGAGTTACAAAAACACCCAAAACGTCTCTGTTAAGAGCCGAATATTGAACGTAATTCCTGCTATAGGCCTATTACTATATAGTTTATGAAAGAGTTTGTCATAATTGAGTATGGATGCTACTATTGAATAAAGACAACTGTGATAGTTGCTCTCCGCTTCCGCGGCTGCTTCCAGGCACTACCGCTGCTGTCAAAACCAATAGGTAACAACTGTACATGTCTTTTTTTCTGGAACTGAATTTAATTTGGTCTCTCGTGTATGCATCTCTCTCTTTTTCCGCCATGTCACCCACTAGTGCTCTCACTGCTTTGTCCAGCATGTGTGGGCTGTCCGTCCACTCCTTGTTGTCCAGTCCACACACACTGTGTATTTTGGAAAGGAGTGCTACTGCACACAAAAAGCAGTAGAATCCTGTGTGAATACATTTAAGCTGAACCCTAAATAAAACTAACCTGACTCTGTCAAATGGAAGAAGCTTGCGACACACATTTTGTTTCACAGCCTACTTCCATCTAAGACTCCTGAAGCAGAATCGATGACAGACGGCATTTTAATTTTTTCAAGCTACTTGGCAGGTGATTGGATGATCCCGCCCCTAGCAGCCGCTGATTGGTTCTAACACGCCGCGGACCGGGCAGCTTTACTCCCTGAGCGATCCCAGACCTCCTTCCTGAAATCAAATGCAAATGAGATTTCCGGAGGGAGGGGGGTTTACCAGGCTAAAATAAAACGTGATATAACCATTTCTATATCGAGCATTAATACAATATCGATCGAGCTTTGCTGTCTCACCCCCTGTGTGTTTTGTGTTAACACTTCATTTACAAATACAAATCATTTTCCAATTATCTAATTTACATCAATGAGGCAAAATGATCAGCTTACTCATGATACTTGGGATATTATTAATAACTAGAAAATATTGTTCCTATAAAGAAACAATGTGGGCTCGCTTTAAAGCCAAAAAAAAGTAGTTATAAAAAGTACAAATTCAGTTTGACCTGGTATCTCTCTTTGCGTTGTGTTAGTCCATGGGCCAGACGAGATGTCGGTACACCGAAAGGTGGCAAAGGTTACTTATCATTTTTGAGAAGCTCTATGTCTGTAGATAACATTTTGGTATGATAACCCTTCCTGAGTCACAGCTAAATTGGTGTTACTAGAACTTCGGCCGCGGTGCGCGCGGCCTCAGCTCTATCGCCCGCGCCCACATAGCACCTGCGCCCACACAGCGATCTGTGCGCCCGCCCTGCACCCCTCCTCCTCCCCCAATGTGCAGTATTGAGAGCCCTGACGTCACAACATTTGGAGTGATGGCCACTGCACTCTGGTTGATTGGAATACACCTAGGGCCCAGGTACAGCTGAGATGAGAGAGGAGATGTGTATGTTAGACACAATATGACTCTGAGCAGGCATCACAGTGTTTAAATTGCATCTGGTGAAGAAGAGACTTTATTTTCCTATGTAGGTAGTATTGTGTAAATACTGTATGTACAGTACAGTACGTACTGTACTGTACTGTACTGTACTGTACTGTACTGTACTGTACTGTACTGTACTGTACTTGTACTGTGCTGTACTGTACCTGTGCTGTACGTACTGATACTTGTACTGTATTGTACTGTACCTGTACTGTACCTGTACTGTACTGTACCTGTACTGTACTGTACTGTACGTACTGTACTGTACCTGTACTGTACGTACTGTACTGTACCTACACTGTACTGTACGTACTGTACTGTACCGGTACGGTACTGTACTGTACCTGTACTGTACATACTGTACTGTACCTACACTGTACTGTACGTACTGTACTGTACCTGTACTGTACGTACTGTACTGTACGTACTGTACTGTACGTACTGTACTGTACCTGTACTGTACTGTACCTGTACTGTACCGTACCTGTACTGTACCTGTACTGTACGTACTGTACTGTACCTACACTGTACTGTACCTGTACTGTACTGTACTGTACTTGCACGTACTGCACTGTACGTACTGTACTGTACGTACTGTACTGTACTGTACTGTACTGTAGGTACTGTACCTGTACTGTAGCTGTACTGTACCTGCACAAACTGCACTGTACTGTACTGTACCTGTACTGTACCTGTACTGTACCTGCACGTACTGTACCTGTACTGTACCTGTACTTGTACTTGTACTGTATGTACTGTACTCTACTGTACTGTACCTGTAACTGTACCTGTACTGTAACTGTACGGTACGGTACGGTACCTGTACTGTACTGTAACTGTACTGTACTGTACTGGACTGTACTGTACGGTACTGTCCTGTACCTCTGTACGTACTGTACTGTACTGTACTGTACAGTCTGTACTGTACTGTACTGTCCAGTACCTCTATCTGTACCTGTACTGTACTGTACTGTACGGTCTGTACTGTAATGTACTGTCCAGTACCTCTATCTGTACCTGTACTGTACTGTACTGTACTGTACGGTCTGTACTGTACTTAACTGTCCTGTACCTGTACTGTACCTGTACTGTACTGTACTGTACGGTACGGTACTGTACTGTACTGTCCTGTACCTCTACCTGTACTGTACCTGTACTGTACTGTACTGTACGGACTGTACTGGGGGGGAGGGGGGGGAGCTGCATAGACCAAGGCAGCGCTTGTTTCTGTGTGCTCTGCAGGGGAACGAAGGTGCTGAGGTTTTGTGGCAGATGATGATGATTGGCTGTTAAAAGAACCCTCAGGAAGTAAATTGCAGCTGGCGAAGTGATTTGCATAAGTATTGGGGCATAATGCGTTTGTTATTGATTGTACATCCTGCAAGTACAGTAGCGGTATGGGAAGCAGCTGTAAACACAGGCAGAATATTGAGGAATTTTGGGGGAAAATGTGGAGTTAGTTGGGCCATGTGTCTGCTCGGCCATGAGCCTCATACACTCGTGTACACTCCATGAGTGTGGCCGCCAATTATGGTAGCAGGATCAGCTGCTGAAGTTACCCTCCCCCATTGAAAAAAGCCATTTTAGATGCAGGTGCATATCTTGGTATTGGCTCCTTTTGAGTACATATTTCAATATATTTCACTATAGTGTTTGGTAATTTTTAAGGGGACACTTTAAGCTTTCATTCAAGCCCTTTTGTGTATATGTGGGACAAGTACAGTGGTTACTGGAGCTCTTCAAACTTCGAATAAAACATTTTTAACACAATATTTGCCTATATCATATTTTTTCTTTTAGTCCTATGCCATCAAGAAACATCAGTGGCACAAAACACAAAATCTGGAATGCTGACATGACCCTAAGGATTCAGGAAATGTATAATTTACCCATATTATTTCATTCTGAGGGACAGATTTTCAGCCTTATATTAAACAAGCAGTTTTAACACGAAACTAATCAAACCATAGTCAGTTACAACACAGACTCGTTTTAAGTATTTGTTCAATAGTAGCATTTTATAATAAAGCAGTTCATGAGTCACAGTAGTAGTCAAATCAACATGAAAGTATGTGCATGAAATTATGTGTCCTTTTATCTACATATACTGTATATCAGCAGTAACAACATTGTAGTAACATCAACAGTATAGATATACATTGTGCAACATTGGGTTGATCACACTATACAAGAGACTTCAGTCCCTTGTGCCGACCCACTTTATTTTTGCTCAGTTTTTTCCTTGTATGGCTTATTCTTTATTTCCTTTTTTCTCTTTTTGTCTCTTTTTTCCCAATGTCCTTGTTCATGGTCTAGCTGCCAGGTAGAAGTTTTTTCCAAGCCTAGGGCCATGTCACACATTAAAACTGGTCATCAATTTCTTCATCTGACTCCCCAAGTTCAAATTCTGGTTGTGGATCATCTGCCTGTATTGGTTGCTGCAGGTCTGCAACCTGCACATCTCGGTGCAGGTCAGTCCATTTGACAGGCACGTGCAATCTGGCAGTTTGCACACACTTGCAGGACAACCGCTCCAAGACCACATCTGGTGCAGGTGGGGAACGCATCCAGTGAATGGCCAGCTTGCCATCGTTGTCGGTCCATCCTTGGAGAATAGGGCTTGGCACAACAGGAGATGCCTGTAGACAGCAGTTCCAGATTGCTGCCTGGTAGTTTGCCCGTTCAATAATGCATATAGAGACAATCTCTATATGGTGGCAGCTGGCTGGATTCGATTTCCCCCCTTTTGGTGCAGAACAGTTTGTGGCGCAGCTCATTTACATCACCTGTGCTGCTATTAGCAATGTACATGCAACAGGTAAACTGCTCAATTTTCTGGAAGAGATCATCAGATACATTCCACGACTTCCCCAGTTGACTGAAAGTATCTTGCCAGGAAGGGTCCTTTCTTACCATCGTCAGAGCATTCAGCTTCCCTCGACCGGCGAATGCACTCATTGTGTCACATCCTGTGAAGGTGTGTAAGCCAATTAGGCCGCATACACCACGTCCGATTGAGCCTACCAGTTTTGTGATGTCCAGAAAACGTGTGCGGTTCTGTGTCCCACATTTTTGATAGATGGGACGGGCAATATCTTTCTGGAAGCCAAGACATCAGTATCTTCAGCTGTAATTACTACTGCCTGTGAGCCTGCATTAGATGCATGCAACGCATGGCGAAGCAAACGAGTATCAGCTTCCTCATGCGTGGAGTGCAACTCTGCTATTTCCTCACACTTGTCCTTTGTCAGCCGATAACACGTGGAATTTAACAGTTGATGGGTCCTCTTCTAGCCTCGTTTGTCTGAATACCTGGTAGGCCTCTTCGCCTATCTCAGGAACTCTCAAGAGATCCCTGGTCACATCAGGTGGTGCAATGGAGCCAGTGGAGAGGCCAACCAGATCAATGCCATTTGGAGCCACAGGATTGAGCCAGTTATTCTCCATAAGGTCAATGAAAGCCTTGACATCCTCATCATCTCTTTTGATCCTTGGACCCTGTAGATCTGGATGGGACATCTTGGAACTGCCTTGACCTATCGAGTCTCTCAGATGTCTGAGGAACACGGTTCTGTACTCGGCTGTAAGGTAATATCACAGCTCCTGGCTTCAAGCTGAATCCCTTTGTCCCTCCAGCTGTCTGGGTGTCTTTGTTCACCGTTTCTTCTATGGCTTGGTCAACAGGGATTCGGGGAAAGGGATTGGTGGAGCCCATTTGAACTGAGAAACCCCCTTCCATGAATTCTGTATACACATCTGGGTGTGATGGGCAGTTGAGACATTTGGGCGTAATAGTATGGAAGGTACCGTGCATAATTAATTTGGTCATATGCAAAGCACCAAGGAATCATTGCTCGAATGCTTGCCAGGTGAAGCATCCAGTCTCCCTCTCTAGATGCTCGAATGAGGCCCAACATGATTTCAACCATGTCCAAATAAGACATCCAGAAGGCAGAGAGACTGCCATTTCCATTCTTGAGAAACTCAACCACTACCAGGCAGCAATCTGGAACTGCTGTCTACAGGCATCTCCTGTTGTGCCAAGCCCTATTCTCCATGGATGGACCGACAACGACGGCAAGCTGGCCATTCACTGGATTCTGTTCACTGGAACAGAATTTGAACTTGGGGAGTAAAGGCGGTTACACAGCGGCGAACATGCGAATATACGCAAAATTCGGACTCGTTCCGAATAATTAAAAGACGCTTTCTCGCTTCGCTTTTTTGCTTTTTCGCTCCATGTAAGCTTGCATTGACTTTAAGGTTTTAAAAAAAAAACGTATTATTTGCATGAAAAAAATCGCCCCGGTGTGTAAGGACCTTCAGATGAAGAAATTGATGACCAGTTTTAATGTGTAACATGGCCCTAGGCTTGGAAAAAAAACTTCTACCCGGCAGCTAGACCATGAACAAGGACATTGGGAAAAAAGAGACAAAAAGAGAAAAAAGGAAATAACGAATAAGCCATACAAGGAAAAAACGGAACAAAAAATAAAGTGCCCTGAGAGCAGCAAATTAACATTGTTGCATATATATATATATATACCTGTAAAAGGCTATAAGCTGCCCTGAGACAAGCATTGAGAAACTGCCCTGAGAGCAGCAAATTAACATTGTTGCATACCTGTAAAAGGTTATAAGCTGCCCTGAGACCAGCATTGAGAAACTGACCTCAGAGCAGCAAATTAATGTTGTGGTACTGTATGTATATCATTTAAGCTGCCCTGAGACCAGCATTGAGAAACTGCCCTCAGAGGAGCAAATGAATGTTGTTGTTGTATATCATTTAAGCTGCCCTGAGACCAGCATTGAGAAAGTGCCCTGAGAGCAGCAAATTAACATTGTTGCATTATATCTGTAGAAGGCTATAAGCTGCCCTGAGACCAGCTTTAAAAAACTGCCCTGAGAGCAGAAAATTAACATTGTTGCATATATATATACCTGTAGAAGGTTATAAGCTTCCCTGAGACCACTCAGACCAGCATTAAGAAACTGACCTCAGAGCTAGAAATTACTGTTGTGGTATGTATATCATTTAAGCTGCCCTGAGACCAGCATTGAGAAACTGCCCTGACAGCAGCAAATTAATGTTGTTGTATTTATATCATTTAAGCTGCCCTGAGACCAGCATTGAGAAACTTCCCTGAGAGCAGCAAATTAACATTGTTGCATATATATATATATATATATATACCTGTAAAAGGCTATAAGCTGCCCTGAGAACAGCATTGAGAAACTGCCCTGAGAGCAGCAAATTAACATTGTTGCATATATATACCTGTAAAAGGCTATAAGCTGCCCTGAGACAAGCACTGAGAAACTGCCCTGAGAGCAGCAAATTAACATTGTTGCATACACCCTCAATCCTAATGGTTCAATCTAGACTGTATTTTTTTTAGCAGAGTGCTGCAGCTTGTCAGTGATCAAACTCCCTCCACCTCCCCAGCCTCCTCCTTGTGGCATTTAGTTCTTCACTATAGTCAGTATGTTATTTCTATGGATTTCTTTGGACTGTATCATGTTACATCTGTGTATCTTAAGTTATGCCCTTAAAGGGTTCAATGTTATGTCCATGCAATAACTCAGCCCTTTTAGGCTGTGCTTCAGGGGAGTTTGTGATATCAGATTCTCTGTCATGCTTGTACAGATAAATCTGGAGAAGTGTAAAGACAAACTACATTGAGCAACCAATGCAAAGACAGTAGGGTGGTCCTTCATATCGGGACAGTGATAAGATTATATTCTGCACATGCACACTAGAAATGCCAAATACCATTGAGCTAATGGAGCATGCCTGCTTGCTCAGGGGATAAATTGAATCTTGACCATCATTACATTGACACAGATCCTGTGTCTATGTAACGCCCGGGATTTGAACCCGGGTCGGCCATGTGGAACTTAACCACTAAGCCAAAGGGAATTCCCATAGCTCGGGGGAGATATTAGACTTTTAGGTCATCAGGCTGAGGCTGTGAGCCACTGCTGCTACACTCACCCACCGTTTGACCTCCTCCCACGGGGAAACCCGATCCGGGTCATGGCACCAATGTAACGCCTGGGATTTTAACCCAGGGCTCCCACGTGGAAAGCCAACATCTTAACCATTTAGCCAAAGGGAATTCCCTATAGGCCGGGGGAGATATTAGCAATCAGGCTGAGGCTGTGAGCCACTCTGTTACATCTAGGTGAGACATGACCTTTGACACGAGCAAAATGTCTCAATACAAGAGCAGGGAGACAAAATACAACCACCCCATTTTTTTGATGTTGTATTAATGTACACTACCTTACAGATTGGACACAATTACAATTTATTCATTTAAAAGAGTTACATAGTGCCACTTTAACACATTGACTGCCAGAATTATTTCATATTTTTTTAGCCAGTGCCAGAGTTTTTCATTGGAAAAAAAAAAGTACTCAGGAGCCGAAATACAGCATTTTTAAGTTTTAAGTTAACAAGGAAGTGGATAGGAGTCTAGATCTTCAACTAATCATATCTCCTTGGTCTTTGGGTGAAATTGGAAAAAAAATCACTTCACGTAGATCTACGCGATTGGCACGTGGCGGCTTTTAAGCGGTTCGCGTAGATCTACGTGATTGGCAGTCAATGTAAAAGTTTTCTAAATTTTCTTTTGTCCAATTAAGTGTTAAATAGCTCTGTATACTGATTATATATGTATATCTGAGTTTTTTTATCTGAGTTTTTTGTTTTGATACGGGAGTATCTCCCCGTCTCTCCAGCATTGGCCAGGATACCAATTTTATTCAATCAGGAGAGAGAACTCACACAGGATGCAGGATGAACGAGTGAAATTGGAAGTGATGACACAAATACACAAACTGACACATTTGAAACTGGAACACTATAAGCTAAGCCTATAGCTGATAAATGGGTACTCTTTCCCGATTGGATGAAATTGGCAAACCATCTGAAAATATATGCTCTGTTTATTAAAGAGCTGGAGTGACAGGGAGACCCCTGTTACTGAACAAACACTCAGAAGATACAGCTTTAACCTTTTAACAAAACAAAAATATATTAATTACCCTACCCTAAATCACATGACTTCCCAGTCTTGTTGACATAGAGTATGGAATTCCTGACATCAGGTCCCATGGGTCACGGAAGTATTTGTTCTACTGAAAATACCATAGGGTCATCTTAACTGTGACTGCCAATGACGAGATTTCTCGTAATATTTTGCTAAGGTGCAGCCTTAGATTTTGTGTTTTCAGTGGTTTTCCACTAGATAGAAGTCCATTCTTTCTTTTTTTTCTACGAGACTCGGATACGTCTTTTAAAGCGATCGGGGGATTGATCGTACTGGAGGTAAATATTCTATGATTTTTCAAAGGTTAGTGAAAACACTCGAAAATCGCTGGCAGTGGCTTGGCAAATTATGTTTTATTTCTGGCAGTCAAAGAGTTAACATTGCGTCATATAATATAAGTACTAGTTGTATAGCTCTGATTCCCTACGTCCGTAAGAAATGAATAAAAAACTGCAAACGTTTTGAATATGTCATCTCTTTGTCATGTTGGGTGACAATATTGTTTTCAAAGCAGTAGACATAGGTTTGTTAGCGGGCCACAACTACATTGTGTCGACCTTGTCCCAAAAAATAACTATCGCTGCGTTATATTATTCACCTTCTGTGTGGATGCATTCATAACACAAACAGCAGTTTAAATTAATGTGAATGTTTAACCGAAATAAACACTCCCAGTGTGTAAAAAGGCTCCTTGCTGAAGGGACTGACTGACGTGATTTTTGCCTACATCATTTTGCCTGATGTTGCCATCAAACTGACCGTTGATCTTCATCTTCTGATTGGTTACTGACTTTCCCCCCTGGCCAAACACGGTCTCACCGTGGGGATTCACATTGTTTTGTAAATAGCTTTATTTCCACTACAGGTCTAATTGAAATACTCACAGCTTACAGGAATACTCCATTTGGTTAGAGGGAGGGAACATATAGGCCTACCCTACCTGAGCTTCTGCAACATTCTGTCCAAAACAAAATCCAAAAAGATGTGCAGTGCTTAACATGTTCAGGTTGATATAATCCTCGTAGAAATATCTTGGTTTATTCCACTTTGTACTTTTTTTGTTGTTGTTAAAGACAGTGTGCAGCTGTCTGTCAGCTGAAAGTCTACCAAGGGATAAGTCAATGATAGAAACAGACCTATGCAGACAACAGAATTTCTTCCCAGCCTTCCCTTTACCTCACTGTCTTGTCCTTAGTTAATTTGATTGCTCATCCATCATTCGATTTCACAGTGAAAGGGCAGTGTTTACACAAACATATCTCAGCAAGAGGCTCCATTTGGTTACATTTCTAAAGTTAAAAATGGATATACGAACACTGAGGATGTTGCTGTGCAGTGAGCTGAAATGAGAGCCACTTGATCACATGAGGGCTTTCTATAATTGTGCCATATTTATATACGTATATATGGATCACATGGTTTATATGATTATATGGTTTGCAGCCTTGCTGTCACTCACACGCTCTTAGCTAGCAGCTAGGGATAATGAATGCACATGTGCTCATTAGGATTACAAATAAATCAAACGGCCTCCGCAGGTGGTCCCGGCATGTGAAAGTTGGGAGAGAGGGGGAGACGATCAATTTGACAGAAAAAAACACCGGCATTCATTGTATAATATGGCCATAAAAAAATATTATATTTTAGAATTTTAAAGAGACACGTGTAAAGGCTGCATGACATATTTAGAAAACGTCAACACATGGGAGCCTTCTGAAAGCTTCCTGCTCAAAGTTAATTGAGTAAAAAATCCGGCACCCTAGTGTCAAAAACAAGACAGTCTAATAATGACGTGGCTCCCATGTGGTTCTTGGCCTTGATGTGGCCTTGATGTCATCTACTGTAAATTATATCTATGATGATGTATGACTCCATATTTGATTTCAGCCTGATCCAACCACAAATTCACTTCTATTATATAATTGTTATATTTAAGTATCCTTCTAATAGAATTGATAAAGACAAATGCAGTTCGACGGGCCTTTGTGCCGGGTCTCACAGCACACCGGTAATCCACCCTGGTCCACACTTGTTACAGATATTGCTCAGTGCTCTAGCAAGGACCTGAGCTACCTTCAACACATAGTTGTGACATTGTAATGTGACATTGTAATCTGATTCAAATGTTTGTTATCAGGGCGTCCTTGAAAAAGAGAGCTTGCTCTCAATGGGTTTCCCTGAATAAATAAAGGAAAAATAAAGAAATAAAGAAACACCTTAAATGTCTTTACACGTTGTTCAATTTGTATAAAAGTTAAATATTGCATCTGATTTTTGCCAGCTATGCCCGCCCTACTGCGCAGGCGCGACTCCTTCTTCTTCATGTAGTTTCCACCACACTGCACTTTGCTGCCTACCACAGGTCGGAAGAATAGCGCAGTTTGTATTATCAGCGTGTTTTCCTACTTTATGGCTAAACACATGATTACCCTGGACTGAGCACAGCACGAGAAATACTGTTTTTTATTACTGGACACGAGTGCTTTATTTGATTTGTTCAGTGTTTACGCGTCTTGCATCTCACTGTGCGTGCGTGTGTGTGTGCGTGCGTGCGTGCGTGCGTGCGTAATCCGCTGCAACCCTCACAGCTTTGTGTCTGTGTCTTTTCAAACTGCTACACCACTTTATTCCCCTAACATTGGCCAGGGATTCCCAAATGTCTTTATACCACGTGACCCCAGACATCAATTACTACATGCCAATAAACCATACGTGACAACAAATGTCCTTTCCATCTCCAACTACCCTACATGTACACCTAATTCTCTACTCGCTTCATATCCACTAGGCTACCACTAAAAAAAACACCTTCATTGCTCACTACATATAAACAATAACTCTTGCCCCAATAACACAACACTGCTAACACAACACATTGTTCACATGCCCAAAGGGCGCATTTTCTAGTTTAAAGGTTAACTAGGTAACTTTGAGCCTAAATTTAAAATATATATACATATATTTTGATTTTTTTTTATAATTATGCTGGGGTGTTTTCCTGCAGAAAGACACATCCCTCAAGCTGTATTTTGGTTTTGTTCCACTGTTTATGTTGACATTCCACTGATTATGTTGACATTCATCCCTCGCACGCTTCTGTCTGTGAGGGGAGCTCGGCTGGAGCCCTTAATTGATCCAGTTGAACTTCATAGGGGTTGTGCACTGAGCTGATTGATTGGGCCATAAAATTGTCAAACTCGTTATGTGCTCGTTAGTGCTCTCTCTAATCAATGAATGCATGAAATACAGCAATAACTTTGATACCTGTCAGGAGGGGGGAGTGTGTGTGTGTACACACACAGATCTGCAATCTTACCTGGTATTATCTTTAAATAATTGTAAAACGTGTGTAAAAAATGCATGGATGTACTTCCTTGGCCTTCTGGCAGCATGAACAAACACATTTGGTGCTGATCAGTTTGCAAGATAAGCCCCAAACAAGCAAACAGACACACACATAAATGCAATCACAATCCCTCGTCTAGACGCCTTGCAGAGCCATGCCGTAAAAAACGAATTGCCCTTCTTTGCTTCAAGTTAAGCCACTGGCAACGTGGCTTTGCCAGTTGTCCATTTTTGACATTTCCTCTAGTGCCTCAGTTTTGCACTCAGTCTTTCTTAATGTCGGCACGTGACCCACAGAGGAATTCGTAAATTGCTGAGACTTATATGTCGTCTGCTCTTTGGCATCACCCGCAGACTCCAACCTTTTTCGCTGGGAATGGCGCCGCTTTTCGTTCTGTCTAGGACATTCTCTCAAGAAGTGACCGATCTTCCCGCAGGATCGACAGCAGCGGTCGTTTGGGGCCAGCTGTCCTTGAGTGAGAACCTCACGATCAAAGAAATAACGTGTGTCATGGGAGACTTTGACTGGTGACCCAAACACCCGTCTGCCATTGACGAAAGCCTTCAAGATGAAGTTGGTCATTCTCCATGACAGGCCAGTGGCCAGATTGTGATTCTGATCAAATGGATCTTCGATGGCAATGTACTTGGAGGTCCACTGTTTTGTGATTTTGGTGAGACAGCCTTTCTGCCGGGTGCAGATAACATGCTCCTTGAAGTCAAACTCTTCTGTGTAGAAGCGGAGCAGGCCAAGCCACAGATCCCCTACCGTTTCGGTGTTCAATCCGTACTGAGGCCACTGTTTTGGCAGTGCTTCCAAATCATCAAAGAAATGGACGTTCCAACCATCAACCACTTCTGGTTTCTTGTCTTCTTCATAAATCTCCTGCAGCACAGGAATCACCGGTGGGTTTCTCTGCTGGAGGAAGAACAGGACCATGAGCGTGTAGGCGTAGGACGAGAGGCTACCACGGGACGCGTCCCCGATGTCACACTTCTTGGCAAAAACCTTCATGACATAGCAGAGGATCTTCACTCTCTTGTCGATATCGCCGTATGATGCCAATAGGCGTGTGTTGTGCAGGGCCAGGGTGTTGTAGAGACTGATGTCTCCTTCCAGCCCTGTGTGGACGTGGATGAACTTGACAATGGGCACCTTGGCTGTAGTGATAGGCAGGATATGCTTCAGACCTGGGTGTTTCCTCAGTAGTTTTGCCAGGCTCTCGATGATCTCAATGCAGTTCAGACCATCTGAGGTTTCTCGTTCCTCCAGCACCATGCATATATCGAGGTCACTCTTTGTAAAGGCAAAGCCATTCTTAGACGATCCAAACAACCTCAGCTTCGCCTTTGGAAACTCCAATCTTGAAAAATCCCTTCTGACAAAGTTCTCCAAGTCATGAACGATGTTCTCTCTCTCTCTGTCCATTTCACGTTTGTCAGGGGAATGGTCCTTGTAGCACTGCTCACAAACATTGTCGAGGGTTTTCAAGGACTTTGGTGTCATTGGGGGCAAGGGTTCCAGTTCCATGTTCTTGAAATCTTCTGGGCAGTCTTTCTGCAGATGGCCAGCACGTTTACATAAGCTGCACACAACCACGTGGGACTTGCCTTGAGTAAACACTTGCCTGGTGAACTCATAGTGCAGGCCGCTTAGTTGTTCATTCTTGACTTCAATGCCCTCATCTTTATCCAAGTCTCTCTCTAGAGGTGGGTGTGACAAACCGACAAGAGCCAGCTCCTCCTCTTCTGCCCCTGTCTTGACAGGCCTTTGCGAGGCTTCTTTCTTGTGGTTGATAGCTGCCGTGTTTTGTGGCAGGGCAAAATATCTGTACGTGGTTTTCAGGCAGTGGAGGATGTAGTCATACATTTGCCAACTAACTGAACGAGCCACATTCCTCTTCGCGGCAAACGGGTCTTCTAAATTGATGGGTTTCTTAAGCCAGTTCTCCTTTGCATCACGTGGGAGGACGAGACTGGTGCGCACACTGATCACGGTATCTGCCATGTTGCACTTCAGCGAGTAGAAGTGAAACATTTCTAACCACAGGAGGCCAACCTCTGCAGAGGTGCAATGCCTTTGGAACACCAGTGGAGCCTTTCCACTTCTATAGGAGTGCTGTGAACATTGTTTGGATGGGGGGGAGTAAGTCCAGTGCACATAGCCATCCACCACATGTGTAATATTGAAGTCAGGCAGTTTTCTGGGAGAAAACTCCTTAATCTCATTGTTCAGGTAGGTGGGGAGGAGTGGCTCTTTACGCTGCTGCAAGAAGTAGATGACCATCTGGGCGAAAGCGTACGTTGGCAGACCACCTTCTTCTATTCGGTCCACCTGACAGAGCCGGGCCCACTGCCTGAAGCCCAGGACCAGTGGAAGGAGGAGTGGCTCCTGATTAGCTAAGGCAGACAGATAGGCAGTTGTGAGACAGGGGTTGTCATTCCCAGAGCTTACTTTGCAGATCAGACCACTTCTTTTTTCTTTGCAGGTGACCACAGGGACCTTGCCATGAAAATCAGCCTTCACATTGACAAATACAGGGCTCACAGAGAGGCTGTTCTGGACCAGCAGCAAGATGTCTGGCTGATGCATGGGAAGGGGGTACTGAATGTCAATGTTTATATCAGAATCCTTGAAACCGAACTTGCTGCACGACGAGCCATAGAGCCGGAGATTGATCTCAGGCTTGACAGCCTGGAGGAGCTCTTGCATGGTGGAGACGATGCACTGTCTCCTTTCTACATCCTGGTCAGTCAGGCCTCTATCCCTGGTGACAGCCTCTAAGGTGGCACTCACCGCACTGATCTGCTCCTGCCCAGAGGGCAGCTGAGACTCATCAAACACTGGACCCCTGTTCTTATCCCCAAAAGCTTGGTTACTTCGTCTTCCGATTGAGCTTTGAGCAGTGCTATTAGCAGAGTACCTCTTCCCCTGTTCCCTTTCCTCCCTCAGGTGGTTCCCTATAAGTGAGTTCTTCCTCAAGCACTGCTGCTGCGAGAAATCTTTAATGTTCCCTTGATTGTTCTCGGTGACAGAGAACCGCTGCTGGAAACTGTCCCACTTCTGTAAGGGGTGATGTAAGGGGTGACCGTAAGAGACGTCCATCTTCTGTAAGGGGTGATCTAAGGGGACGTCCATGTTCTGGAAGGGGTGGTTGTAAGGGACGTCCATCCTCTGGAAGGGGCGGTTGTAAGGGACGTCCATCTTCTGTAAGGGCTTGAATTGACTCCTTCTTAACTGCCTCTTGACGTGGTGACCTCCATCGGTTTTGGGGGTGAATCCCTGTCCCTGATGGTGGAACCACCGGCGTTCCGCCTCATCTGCCACAAGACCCCTCATTCGTCCGCCGACCCCCTGTCCATAGTTATAATCTTCCATGGTGTGCGTATACTAAAACGTCTGTCTGTATATGCGGTAGAGTGGCCACTGTTCGACCCTGTTCGATTCCCTGCTCGTGTCGAGGTGTCCTCGAGCAAGCACAACGCACTTAACCTAAACTGGATAATTACTGGATAATGGATATTGCCTATTGCTCCTATTGCTCCTGGAATGCGTGAATGATTTCCAGGTATGTGCAACTACCCCAACTAAAGGGAGCAGATTATTATACTAACACTAATTCTCAAGAGAGGCTCAGGTAGATACATAATTGTTGAATTAAATTTGGTTTGATTGACATTTCTTTTTAAAAGACGTGATGATGACGTTGCGATGTCGTCATCCTAATTATATCGGCCCAAATGTGGAGTTCCACACATCATCACATATCTGCCCAAATATGGAGTTCCACACATCATCACATATCTGCCCAAATGTGGAGTTCCACACATCATCACATATCTGCCCAAATATGGAGTTCCACATGGCTCCTGACAGGCCTCCAAGTACAAACATTGCACTGCATCTTATTAGACCCAACGCATACTCCCCAGAAGTACCTCTCCTTCCGTGTTCTGGCCTATGGGTTTGATGAAATGGGCCCATAAGCATGCACATTAGTGTCCTTTATGCTTCGTTCTTTGTCACAAACTATCTCCACGAGCAAGCCTGTGAGTTGAGCCCATTGGTCCAGCCTGTGTTGCTCGTTCATGTTTTGGGCCCAAGCTGGCAGTGCCAGAGTTGGCCACTTGGAAACGTTTTGAGAAAGCCCTCCGGTCCTGGAGGTTTTATTCGACCCCATCTAATTTTAAACAATTGTACTCTGAAAGGAATACTGTTTCAATAATTTGAATAATACTTTAACATTTGCCTCGTCAAACTCGTACTACTGCCGCAAAAAATATTGCTGCTGTTTGCCTATGCCGTAATATCAGAACTGTGTTCCAAAGATTAAAAACAAATACATCCGGGCATTCTGTCAGGGATGTGGCTCTGTATAGCCTGGGATCAATACATTTTTTGGGGGTTCCTGATCCGGTCGGAGTGGATATAACTTTACGTCATCATTACGTTGTGCATCTCCAAAAGGATTCCCCTAGTTTAAAACTTGTTTAGTTTTTTATAATCGTTTTGTTTATTTTGGTATAATAATGTTTGGTATGTCCATATTTTATTCCAACTCGTAGCGCGACTAGCAAAACTAAACTAATTGATTTGCATTATGTGGGGAACTAAAACAATGCTACGCCAACCGGAACCAACCACCGGAACCACAATAATTGTTTCCTTTTTTCTAAACCGGATCACACAGCTAGTTTTAGAATGAATACCAGGCTTTCCTCAGAGGTGGAAAGTCTGGTGACGCGAGGTTAGATTTATAATATCGTCCTATAATCCTCCTATCCTCCTATCCTCCTATATCCTCCTATCCTCCTATCCTCCTATCCTCCTATAATCCTCCTATAATTCTAGTAACCTCTGTGGCCTCGGTGGTGTCTCGGTGGTGTCTCGGTGCGTGCCCGTTTCTCCTCACTGGCTGGAGCACTTGATCTGATTTTGCACACAGCCATTGCCCATTACCATCTGAACTTAACTGCGAAGCCCGTTTCTCAATTTCATAAAATCTCAGCTTTTTATTAGCCATTATGTGTCAAACAATGGGAGATGACGTTGCCAGGTTTTGTGGGTTTCGCGCGAGAAATAAGCAGCAAGGTCTGTATTTTCGCCTGAGCCCTTCACAAGGGGGCTTGGGTGCTCATATCCCCCTACGGGTATGGTCTAGTTTAGTTATAATTGATTCAGTGTGTTTGGAGAAAATGTAGTTAAATCTGTGAATTAATTCAGTAAAGCGGGCCAGTACGGTGGTCCGTCCGTACCACTAAAAGATTCAGTGCCGGTACGCAGTACCGGGAAGATGAGGGGACAGTCAACACCCATACACAGTACAACACACCGTCACAAATAACAAATGCATTTTCTCCTGTGGAAGGTTTTATGTCAGTTATTTCAAAGCGGACAATCAGACCTACTAATAAACTTTTTTCACCACAGCTACAAAACGTGTTTTCAAGAGCAAACGCTGGTGGGGACATCAAACGGCTGGATTCAGACCGGGAACGCATCTGTGTAACCACTCTATCCATATTTTATACTTTGGCTATTCAAAAATAGCAGATATACAAGCTCATTGCTTGATATACCAAGTGCCGCGCTATGAGCTTGTACAGTAGATCTGCTATTTAAAAAATCTTGAAAATGTTTGCAAATATTTGAATATACAGTATATTTTTAAAGCGTTTTTTTTTTTTTAATTCAAATCTTTGCTTCTGGGGGGTCACTGGAACAACATTTTGAGATGGGGGGGTTGGCGGCCAAACACATATCATTTTGGGGGTCCTTGACATTAAAAAGTTTGAGAACCACTGATATAGAAACATACATTTTTCAAAAAACTCTAGGAGTTAGAAGACATTGTAGAATCCCCAGAAGCAAAGATTTGAGTTACAAATGTTTGCCTTAAAAACATGTGACCCCCCACGATAAACGATAAGTCTTTTAGGCAATTTTCATTTTCGTTTTTTCATGTCATATGAAAGCAGGGAATCATAGCTATAATTTGACATATTGCTTGTGCAGTTTGACCCACCAGTTTTCGAGATATGGCTTATAGAATGATGCCTTGTAGAGATTCAGTTAGATTCATTGAACTGAGATAACAGGCCTCTAAGTGCCTCTTCTGTGATCTGTGAGATGTTAACACCTATCCCAGCATGCATTGCTGAAAGGTGGGGGTCTGAGGGGGGCAATCTGCTGTCCCAGGGTGCATTGTTCTCAAATCAGGGGGGGTGGGGGGGTGGGGCGGGCTTTGACACTTGATAGCTTGGAGTTCAGCTCCCAGGGAGCTCACATAAGACTGTATTTATATGTACTGACATAATACGTTACATGAAAAATGTTGCTACAGTAACCTTGGTTATTAGTGTTTATTCATTCATTTTTAAACAGGGCAGTCATGTTAAAAACATCAACAGTGGTGGAAAAAGTACTCTAATGTTTTACTTAAATAAAAGTACCAATACTGCAATGTAAAAGTACTCTGTTACAAGTAAAAGTCCTGAATTCCAAATTGACTTGAGTAAAAGTACAAAAGTATTGGTATAAAAATGTACATAAAGTACCAAAAGTAAAAGTACTAAAATGTTGAAAATATTTACACCACGACCACTGAACATCAAGTATGATCCACCAGACTAAAATCTTGACTGTGCAAATAAAATAAAAACTTTGTGCAAAAAACCTAAAGTGCTCAAACATCATCTCAAACATACAGTAAGTAACAGAGGTACAATGTTACATTAACCTGCACCTGATCACCTGCAAATTGGCTTATTTGAAAGATCTATTTTTATCTCCATCACAATTAACTGGAGTACTTGGTCACTAAGTACTAGTGCATTCCTGCATAACCAGTCAAGAATACAGTTGACACTAAAGTTATTATTATTATTTAGCCTTTATAAAAGTGAAGCTCACAACTTGTCTTTTAATTTCACTGTTTGAAACAGGGCTTGAGTTGTTAATGCATAACTGCAAGTTTGCCCTTTTCACTACTGGCTTACATGAAAAAAATACCCAAATGGGTCCATTTGGTTTCATTAATGTCTTTTCTAAATAAAGTATTCGATCAAAATAAAAAATAGCAGATCTACAAGCTCGTCAAATATTTTCAAATAGCCGATGCATATAGGTTTAAATTGCTCATGTAGCCTAATAGTCACTTAAATCTTTGGGCTTGTTTTCATTGACCTGGTTGCTTATTTCTCTAAAAAAAATCTGGCAACCGTGTCATTGTTTACACCAACAAAGAAGAAAATGCGGAAGCGATCCTCCTTTCCAAGAACAGTGAAAAAGACACCGTATTATGTTGCAAAAACATTAAATCATTACAGCACCATAGCATGGCTAATACATTTTATTTTGGGATGTACAATACATGAAAATTACGGGAGTAATAACGCGACTTGCGTCGATAACTAATGGAGAGCGGACATTACCGCGTTTGGCTAATAACAGTGTGTTAGTAACGACATACAAGCTAACTATTAGCCAAATTCGGCTAATGTTAGGAGGACCCACTGTTATTTTCGATTCCACTTCACATTAACTCATTTATATCATATTTACATGCAGATTTAAGCTCTGACATTTAAGTGATATGTAGCCTGATATTACCAGATTGCTATAGTGGGTTTAGAATTTTTAGACGATTTTTTTTTTCTTTTTTCATTTGCTCATTTCAGCTCTGCTGGAAAATGAGCCCGCCCGAGAAGACTGTCCTCGGGATACGGCGGGACACATGTATATATTCAAAGATTTTCACATATGTTCACAATTGTTCAAAAATAGCAGATCTACAAGCTCGTAGCGCGGCACTCGGTGCCGCACTATGAGCTTGTATATCTGCAATTTTGGCCAAAGAAATCTAAAAAAAATTACACGGATTCTTTCCCGGTCTTAATGGGTTAATGTACTACACACTCTGGAAGTGTCTTCTCTTTTGACCTTCCTTTGCCCTAGTGGTGAGTCATTTGATCTTATGCTGGCTTACAGAACATTGTTTGCAATTAAAATAAGCCATATTCCGTCATGTTGTACTATGTAGCCTACTATTTTTTACCAGAAGGTGTTATAGAACCTTATATATGACATAATTTGTCGAAACGTCATCAGAGTTGACTAAGAAAATTGTGACAGGCCTAAATTTGCTATAGCCTATACATGATACAAGTGTTTCTAATGTCTACACCATACATGGGCAACTGACGGCCCGGGGGCCAGATGCGGCCCCCACCTACAGTACACTTAATGTGCCCCGCAGGTTAATATCGGAATACTGATATATTATTGATTTCAGCTGTTACAATTCCAAACATGCCCCGCTTTAATTACTTCAGTCTATATTAGTAGCTTAATGACTAGCAATTACAATTCTATTGTCTTTTTTATGTCCAATGTATTTGTATTTAAGTTAACATAAGTATAACTACTGTAAATGCATTTGAAAAGTTACTTTTCAGGATTCCAATTGAAAAATGGCACAAAAAAAATCAGGATTCAAATAAAAAAATACCAAAAATAGCAGATCTACAAGCTCAAAACGTTTTGCAGTGCTATTTTTGCTACTTTTGTGTGCCACAGACCTGACAGTATATGCAATGTGGCCCCTCTGGAATGAGTGTGGGAATATAGTGGCCCTCTCCATCATTAAAGTTGCCCACCCCTGCTATACAAGTGTTTCTAATGTCTACACCATGCAGGTGTAAAACAAATGAAACAAAAAGAATCAGGGATACATGGAGCTGTAGGCGGGAGGATAACAAAATTAAGTGATGAAGGTTGGAGTAGTAGGCCTAATGTTTATTTATTTTAGGTTAGGGTAGTAGTTCCACTGCCGGCAAAATTTCAATCCACTTTCACCCACTGTGTTCTACTTAGGTTATAATTTAGATCCATTGTGCCATAAGCTTACCCCCCTGCCAGTCCCATGGATATACAGTATTGTGCACATTGGACTTTCTTGTGGATTATGGCACCATAGGGTCTACATGATTAAATCAAAGTGAGAACACTAACATCAGAAAATAATTTGCTGCTGCAGAAGCTCTAAAACGGATGTAAACAAAGGGTGTCTGGGCGATGGCCGAGGGTCCCGTCTAACGACTGGAACAATAATATTTCTAACGCGATCCGCCATTGCAGAGTGATCGCCCGTCGAAAATGGACAAAATTGGAGCTGACGAAAGTGACGTTTTTTGGGCTCATGTCACATTCGTCCATTCCATTTTACAGGGACCTAGGATCATTCCTAAGTTGCGTTAGAGCGCCCCTTGCGAAAAAAAAGTGTTTTGAAAATACGAGAATTCTCGTGTTTGGCACTCGACGGGTGTATTTGCCTCAATGTGTTAAGTACAATTTTGAGGTATTTTTCACTTTACTTGAGTATTTCCATTTTCTGTACTTTTACTTCTACTCCACTACATATCAGAGGCAAATATTGTACTTTTAATTATTTGAAAACTTTAGTTACTATAGTTACTTTGTAGATTTGGATTATTATTACAAAACATACATTAACCACTTCATTTTGGCCATTTGAAAATAGCCAATCTACAAGCTTTTTCAAGAGATTGTTATACATTAGAAAACTTGAAATGGGACATTCTGCATAATGACTACTTTTACTTTTAGTACTTTAAGTAAATTTGTATGCCAATACTTTTTTACTTTTATTCAAGTACATTTTGAATTCCGGACGTTTACATACAGAGTATTTCTACATTGCAATATTGATACTTTTACTTTTACTAATAATTTGAGTACTTTTTCCACCACTGCAGTTATGCAACCCTTTGTCCCTGTGTCCCTTTTATGCCCATGGGGAGAGGGGGAAGGTAAGAGAGTTGGTGAGTGAGTGACTAGGGACCATTTTATTCAAATGGGGACAGTGTGGACTCAAGCAGGCAGTCTCCAGCTGGTGCAAAATTCAGCTGCAAGACTGAATGAGCAGAATGTCAGAGTTGATATTAAGATTTTACTGATGCATGAAACCCACCACGCGTGCAAGCATAAGCGCACATGCGCTGCTTTTCTTCCTCTCCATGTTAACCCATTAAGACCGGGAACGCATCTGTGTGTCATTTCTAGATTTATTGGGCTATTCAAAAATAGCAGATATACAAACTCAAGCTTTTTTTTGGCAACATTTGTGCAAATCTTTGAATATATATATTTTTCAAAGCAAACATTTTTAACTCAAATCTTTGCTTCTGGGGGATTCTACAAATGTCTTCTAAATTCTACGTTTTTTTTTGTTTCACTTATGTTGCTATAATATCAGTGGTTCTCAAACATTTGTCATGTCAAGGACCCCCAAAATGATATGTATTTGTCCACGGACCCCCCCATATAAATTGTTTTTGTTCCAGGGACCCCCAGAAGCAAAGATTTTAGTTCAAATGTATATATATATATATATATATATATATATATATATATATATATATATATATATATATATATATTCAATGATTTGCACACATTTTTGCGACTTTTCAAAAATAGCAGATCTACAAGTTCATAGGGCGGCACTTGGTGCCGCGCTATGAACTTCTAGATCTGCTATTTTTTAATAGCCAAAGACATCTTAAAATGATGACAATGATGCGTTCCCGGATTGAATGGGTTAGTGAATGCAGCCGTTTTCACTGGCAGCCCATGCAGAACCTCCGCTTGTGCATGTGAAGATTTTTGTCCAGATTCAAGCGCAGCTCTGAATCTGTTCTTGAGAGATTAGGCGAGAACAGTCGCACACACAGTGTCATACAAAAGTAGCAGAAATAGCTAAAGTACAAGCTCACTTGTAGATCTGCTATTTTTGTTGTTTAAAAAAGAAAACAAAAGTGTCTGTGAGCTTGCCTTTTTTTACGTCTGCCATTCTTTTTTATTTGATGTTTTATCTTTAGATTTGTACTTTTACTATCTTAATCTCTGTCATGTTGTAATTTTCTTGTTTAAACCAAACTTCTCAATATAGCCAATCCCCAAAGCCTTAACCCAGATAACTTACTATATCTGAACACCAATTACTTAAAGACACCATCAGAGACTTTCTGGAGTCAGGGTGCTTAAATTATAATGTGGACAGATGCATGAACATACTTTAGATGGCATACTGTTGAAGCAGAAGCCATAACACTTAGCAGAAATAATAAAGACAGAATGTGAATTTGATTATAATGAGTGTAAGAAAATGTGCATATATTTTATAATATTATTATAAAAAGAAAGCCTTTCCTTGAGCGGGTACATTTTAAGTTGAAGTGCTTTCTAAGGAAGATAAAGATTGATGATGATTTGGTGGGCCCTGCCGCCTGGGACAATTCTCCCAAGCTTGGCTGCACGCTGACAGCCAAAATCTAAGCTCCCCGTTAATTATGAGTCAATCGTTGTGAAACTGTTTGAGGCACCCTGCCAGACAGCCTCAGGCCCCAGTGGGGCTCATAAAAGTGGAAGTGAATGTCCTGAAAATGTTCAGAACCTGCTTAACTCTGATGCCGTGCACAATTAAGCCTCGTGCACCTGACACATCGTACTTGAACCCTCGTTTGTGAAATTACGATGCAATTAAAGGACCTAATTACATGAAAGCAGCGGCCCATATTAAGTGTTATGACTCAGCCATGGCACAGCTGCCAAGTACAGATACTCAAAGAGCTTTGTAGGATGTCACTAAAAGGTTGTTCATTCATCATCATAATCTTTTATTTCAGCTCGGAGTATACAGTTGAGGGGCAGGCCCTCATTTTCAATGTAGCCGAGTTACAGAACACAGTAATCAACAGGAATAGTCATTCACATACAGCAACATAAAAATACATGAATCAGAACACAGAAAGATATTTTTCTGAATGCCCTGGCTGCCAAGAACGAGTTATCACGATTTTCTTTATTTTTTTTTATCTTTTTTGAAAAGAATGTTCAGAACCGAAGATATTGTGATCCGAAGATTTGCTGCTCCATTCACTTCTTGTTTAACTTATTACTGAAAAAGGCTGTATCTCGGCTCCTGAGCACTTTTTTTTTACTATGTATTTTTGGCCCAGACATGCTATTTTCAAACGCAGACAATTAATGTCAACGAGGTCGCGATGACCTCGTTGACATTTATTTGGACGGCTTAGTGAACGAGGCGTGTTGAATCTGCTCACTGGATCATACTCCCAAGTGTATTTAATTATAATTACCACCGAGACACTTGAAACGTCAGTCACCTTGATAATACTTAATCCAGTGTGCCAACCCAGGCGAACATAAAAGGGCAATAAGATGCAAGGGGATCAATTAGAGTTGGAGTGGACCAGATTAATCAGGATGATTAATTTGAGAAGGTTAAGTTAATGAACGTCAATATAGAGAAGAAACACTCCCACACAATGTCTTCAAATGCAAAGATAAAGTTGAATAGGAAACTTTACTTTTTTTGGTCCTGAGAGAACATCACGTTATCTGTAACAGTGGTTCTCAAACTCTTTTGTCTCGGGGAAGCCTCAAAAGAACCTTTTCATCCACGGCACTGCAGAATGTCATTGTTGCTTTGTTAAATGTGTAAATCTGATGAGGGAATATCCGTTTCCTTTAGGACGGATTGAACTTTAGACTTGACGTGTAACGACTTAAACCCTGCATCCCTATTCTGGGGTGAACATTAACCAAAAAATGCAGATCTACAAGCTCACAACGCATCACATTGTGCCCGTTGTGAGCTTGTAGATCTGATATTTTTTAAGCTAAACCGCTAAGATGACGGGACTCTCCGGGTCCCTGTCCCGTCACTCTAGGCCGCGGCCAGACGGCGCCTACCGGAGCTACTCAATTTCAAAGGCGGATGCTGGGCCCTCGGTTTTGGCACAACCTTTGACACAATCCTGTTTTTGGTTTGACAAACATTTTGACCCGAAGGTCAAAATTCAATTTCTCCGCTGAGCAAGCAGGCAGGCAGGTTCTATTATTAGCTCAGTGGTCAAAATGTCAGCACTTGCACAGGAGACACGGGTTCAAATCCGGGGTAAAACAGGAAAAATCCATGGTGCAGCTTTAACTGTTCTCTGAAGGAAACTGGCAAAAAATGATCTTCATTCATTCGTCCTTTCATCCGTCCTTTCCATTGAACTTGATAAAAGTGTTATATAAAAGGATGGGAGTGATTCATCAAATGCTGCAGGGGCAAAACAATGACTCTGGAATTGGGGCCGAGTTCACATAAGGCATATAAAGGATATAAAGGGGGTTGAAAATACATTACCAATTATTTTAATCAAAGCAATGCATTTTTCATTTTCCTTGTCATCCAAAAGATCTAATGGCATCATATTCTCTTGTGAATGACAGTATGGCTGCACTTCACCACCACGCCACCATGGCATGCAGTGGAATATTCCGCAAACTATGCCCGTTGAAGAGCCCTAGATCATCCATTACCTTTGTGTTGACCGATATTTTGTCAAAAGGAGAAACTATTTCTAATCAATTTGAAAAACATTGATTTGATTAAAGTTTCTATTTCAGAACACACAACTTATAAGCAAACAATTGAACATTATTATTATTATTACCACTTATTCTCTCTCTCTCTCTCTCTCTCTCTCTCTCTCTCGCTCTCTCTCTCTCTCGCTCTCTCAAAAAGCACATCCATTAGGCTATTATTTATTCATGTATATCTGCCCCTAATGTTTAACGACCCCGAAAAGAAAACCTTGTCGGTAATTTGTTGGCTCAAGGGATAGTCTGAGTGTGTTGTTTGCACTTCTTTCAATGACCTCTTTTGATGTAAATAAACTAAAGTACACATTGAGTTGAAGCACATAAACCACACATTGGTTTGAGCTGTGTACCGATGAGGACAGAACCGTAAATCATCACTTCTCCCATCACCATGCGGCGTCGCGCGCAGTGGTGTAAAGTAACTAAGTACATTTACTCAAGTACTGTACAAAAGTACAATGTTTAGGTACTTTTACTTTACTGGAGTATTTCCAATTGTCTGTACTTTTACTTCTACTCCACTACATCTCAGAGGCAAATATTGTACGTTATCTCCACTACAATTATTTGAAAACTTGAGTTACTTTGTACATTTTTATTATTATCACACAGCATACTGTACATTAACCACTTCTGCCCTATTTACATTTCGGCCATTTGAAAATAGCCGATCAACATGCTCACAATGCATCGCATTGCGACGCATTGTGAGCTTGTAGATCTGCTGTTTTCGATAGATTTTTATACATTTTATACAGTTGAAAACTTTTGAAATGGTACAATTCTGCATAATGAGTACTTTCCACCTGTACTGTCCATCTGAAAATGTCTTGTGCCAGGGACCCCCCCCCCCCCAGAAGAGTTTTTAGAACTACTGTTCTAAATCCTAAGAGTTTTCTGAAAAACGTATGTTGCTAAAATGACACAGATGCTTTCCCGGTTTTAATGGGTTAATCAGATGTAACAGCCCTGAATAACTCATCCAAAGACCTTGAACATCACACCTCTTGCATCAAGGTTATTATTTTAAACAAAAAATAACTATAGAAACGATAGAAAAACGGTAACTAACTGAAACTAAAATCATACAGAAAATGTCCTTAGTTTAAGTCTGTCAGTTTATTCCACACCATACCTAAACTTAAATGGTACACAATACCTGTTCTGACATTCTGGAATCTCGCCCCTGACAAATACCACATATTATGATTTAAAAATGATAATCTAAAACTAACCAGCAAACATAGCCTGGTTCCAAACCATAGACCCCGCCCACTCTCTGAGTGGACTGCCTCAATTGGTCTGGTGTTGAAACGTGAGCCTAGGATATCTTCCATACAAACACTACCGTCCAATGAGAGTCGGAGGCAGTGGTGCAATGCTGAATTGGAACGTAGTTGCACTCTATTTTAATGACGTGACGCGCACGTCGCTTAACACCTACACTACAGGTCACACAATGGACAGTTGATGTGCATCTAGGCTCATTCCTATGTTAATCCACCTGGTGTGAGTCGGGAGCCTTTGTAAACTTTGTTGAGGTGTGAATTTAAAGTCGTTTTAAATCTACGCGTGTGCCTGCTGCGTGCTCCTGGTCAAATAGGTTCCTGCACGGTGTGCAAGGCCGTCCCATGAGCTTTGCAACCCTGGTCGGAGGTGGGGGTGGGTCCTAACGACAAGCCAATCAGCGGATATCTGCTAAAACAAGCTGTGCGATGACGTCAGATGTAGGCAGATGAAGCTCCACGCAGCTTCAGGCTGACAATCAGGGTACAGCAAACCCACTTTAAAAACAAATTAAAACAAACTGAAATTGAAAACATACAGTCGAAAAGAAGTACAACATTTCAAAACTATCATTCGTTTCACTGGTAATAGATCAGACTACAGAACTGCAGACTCACTCCCCATTTCCCACCACAGTCTAAATACTTACCCTCTCTTCAGACTCTACCTCATCCCTTAGCACTGCACACAATTTGCTGTTGCCTATTTCCTGATAGATACTAAATCAGTTATACTATGCAGACGCATGCTGTTTTGTAGCACTTAATTGTTTCCTTTACCCTCAATTTATGTGACCACCGTACAATGTCATTTTTGTTGACATGCCATTTACTCTGACCCGGCACTTTGTAAGACACTCTGGATAAGAGTGTCTGCTGAATGTCAAAATAGTAAAAGAATATTTTCAATCGGCACAATGCATGGAAGTGAATAGAAGTACAATTTTGCGGGTTAAAGGGATATTTCACTTTCAAATAACATAAACAAAACATTAATAAAAAAATTATGAAAAAGTAATGGAAAAATCACGCATTAGAAGGTCCTTTTAAATGCGTGAGGGGGCCGTGATTTCTCCAATACTTTTTTCATAAATGTTTTATATATTTTTGTAATGTTTATTTTATCTGAAAGTGAAATATCCCTTTAATGTGTGAGCTGCTGTGTACGTGTGTGTTCTGCGTGTGCGTGGGAGCATGGCTGTGCCAGCTATGTATAGGTAGGCTCTCTGGTTTCTATAGAGGATATGCGTGTGACATCATCATCAAACCCGGAAGTTATGCAGGAATGCCTACTGAGTGTCAAAAAAATACTTTCTGGCCTTGACAGCCCATGCATCCAAACAGAAAAGTCATATCTGATTGCATTAAACAATATTAAACAATGTTAAACTCACTTTGCATGTTGCTCTGCCACTCGCTTTGCCACTCGATGTGCCATTCACTTTAAGCGCATGCGCATATCCTCTATTGTTAAGTCTGATGAGCAGGCCATGTTAACCCATTAAAGATTTATTTGGCTTTTTTTTTTAAATAGCAGACCTACAAGCTCATAGCTCTGTGCCGCTCTATGAGCTTGTATATCTGCTATTTTTGAAAAATCGTGAAAATGTGTGCACATCTTTGAATATATATATATATATATATTCAAAGCGAACATTTGTAACTCCGATTCTGGGGATTCTACAAATGTCTTCTATATCCTAACAGTTTTTCTTTTGAAAAAAAAAAAAAAGTTTATTGCTGTATATCAGTGGTGCTCAAACTTTTTCATGTCAAGGACCACCCAAAATTATATTTTGCCACGGACCCCCATCTAAAAATATCTTTGTTCCAGTGGCCGGCACGCTATGAGCTTGTATATCTGCTATTTTTTAATAGCCAAAAAATTTATTCAAGCAAAAATAAATGCCCCTGGTATGTAGAGTAATTTTCCGGACAGACACACGCGCACACACACACACGCACACGCACACATACACACATACACACGCACACGCACACGCACACGCAGCACACAATTTGTACACCCAGAACCTACCTCTTTCTCTCTTTCACTCTCTCTCTCCCCCTTTCTCTCTCTCAAATAAAAAGCCATAGAGCCTGGGAAAACAAAACCGTAACAATGCAAAATACCCGGAAGCAGTTTCTTCTTTTTATAGAAATATAAAACCACTGTCTCTCGTCTTTGCTGACTGAGGGTGGAATGCTGTCCGTCCGGTGTCCTAGCTGTGCCTCAATGTGTCTCTATCAGGTTTCTGAACTACCTGAGTAAAGACAATAAACAGCAGGCCGACGGTCCAGGAGGACAGGACTCAAACAGTTACTCCTCATTCCCCACATTTGTAATAGAACACCCTGTCCTTCCGTTGCTCCTGTCACCAGAACCAGCCCCACTGTCATTCCAGCCCTCATCAGAAATAATAATAATACTGTTGGGATTTAGAAGACATTTGTCGAATCGGCTTCAGGCCTTAATAGTCCATGGGCCAGACGAGATGTCGGTACACCGAAAGGTGGCAAAGGTTACTTATCATTTTTGAGAAGCTCTATGTCTGTAGATAACATTTTGGTATGATAACCCTTCCTGAGTCACAGCTAAATTGGTGTTATCAGCTGCTGAAGTTACCCCCATTGAAAAAAGCCATTTTAGATGCAGATGCATATCTTGGTATTCGCTCCTGTTAAGTACATATTTCAATATCTTTCACTATAGTGTTTGGTATCATTTTTAAGGGGACACTTTAAGCATTCATTCAATAAAACATGTTTTACACAAGATTTGCCTAAATCATATGTTTTCTTTTAGTCCTGTGCCATCAAGAAACATCAGTGGCACAAAACACAAAATCTGGAATGCTGACATGACCCTAAGGATTCAGGAAATGTATAATTTACCCATATTATTTCATTCTGGGGAGCGATTTTCAGCCTTATATTAAACAAGCAGTTTTAATGCGAAACTAATCAGACTATAGTCAGTTACAACATAGACTCGTTTTAAGTATGTGTTCATTAGTAGCATTTTATAATAAAGCAGTTCACAGTAGTAGTCAAATCAACATGAAAGTATGTGCATGAAATTATGTGTCCTTTTATCTACATATACTGTATATCAGCAGTAACAACAGTGTAACATCAACAGTATATAGATATACATTGTGCAACATTGGGTTGATCGCACTATACAAGAGACTTCAGTCCCTTGTGCCAACCCACTTTATTTTTTGTTTTGTCCTTGTATGGCTTATTCTTTATTTCCTTTTTTCTCTTTTTGTCTCTTTTTTTCCCATGGTCTAGCTGCTGGGTAGAAGTTTTTTCCAAGCCTAGGGCCATGTCACACATTAAAACTGGTCATCAATTTCTTCATCTGACTCACCAAGTTCAAATTCTGGTTGTGGATCATCTGTCTGTTTTTGGTTGCTGCAGGTCTGCAACCTGCACATGTCGGTGCAGGTCAAAGTAACCTTTGCCACCTTTCGGTGTACCGACATCTCGTCTGGCCCATGGACTATAATGGGTTAACAGCCAGATCTGCAAATGTATAGATCTACATGATTGTTATAGCACTTGTTTAAATGGGTGAATGATTAAGCATTTAACATATAACATTGTAAATAATATTTATTTATTACAATCTAACATATTATGTTAGATTGTTTTTAAATCACTTGATTTTAATTGCTTGTAGGCCTAATTATGTCACTTGGAAATATTTGATAACTGAGGGCCCTGAGCGCACACATGTCCCACAACCCAGTAGGCTTTTAATGGCGATTTCTTAATTATAAAATGCAGATTTGAATGCACATCACCTGTTGGGGTGCTGGGTTAAAAAGAGGATCATGAAAAGGTCCTTGTATGATATTTACTGTAGCGATGAGTCTACGTTTGATTTTATTCTTAATTATGATTGACAGAGTAACATTAATTTCGCAAAATGTTTCCTTTTTTTTGTTTATTCATAGGCCTACAGAATATCACTTGTTCCTATAGAATATAGCCTACTATGCAAGTGTATGCAGTCAACATGCAATGACAGTGAGGAATATTATATAAATAATGTCAGCTATAGGCTAAATATATTATATTATATATTATATATATATATATATATATATATATATTACAGTACTCCCACTGTGCATGCTTATAATGTGAAAATGTCAGTTTATGTCATCCACACGACGACGCAAAAACAAGAGTTTTTAAAAATCTACACTGTGGCCAGAGTTCTCAAAAAGTGGGCCAAAAAAGCACTTGCGTGTGGACAAACCCCCCGAACGCATATAAATGGCTACGTTTAAAAAAAACCTGTGTACGTCTGGACGGGGCCTAAGAAACTTGATATGTAAGTCAGCTGTGAAGGATGCCGCGAGTTATAATAAAATTGCCTGTCAATCACGCTCAACCCCTGGGTGCTGTCTCAAGGGCGTATTATTTAATGGTAATTCTACCAAGCCCCGCCCCATGCCTGCCTTGCGATTAGCTGAATGCAAAAATGAGAAAACAAGGACTCTGCCCCCAGAGGGGACGGTGTGGGCGTTTTCTAATACAGCCGGAACCCAAATTTTTCACCTGATCTGGTGGTGTGCCTTGCTGAGCATTGGACTGCCGATCCCAACCCCTTGTGGTCGAATCCCGCTGCTGGCTAGTTTTGGACCGCGACGGCCGACGCAGGGTGCGCCGTCTCAAGCGAACTTGAGCCACGAGAGGCACCGCCGAGCGAGCTAAAGCGAGCGAGTCGCCGTGCCAAACGTTGCGACTCGAGCACCATCGGAGTACCATCGGAGTTATGTACCGATAGGCACGGAATGGTAAATCATGTTTTGGGGTGAGCGTTTGCCCCAGCTGCCACTCAAAGTGACTACTGGCCAATCACAGCGCATCTTTTTCGTGAAATGTATTGTATAAAACTATCACATGTCTCAAGGCAAGCAATTGAATCTGACAGTAGCCCACAGTCCTCCTCAGAAAGAGTTCCTTCATTGTATAAAGAACATAGAGTAGGTTAGGCTGCAGACAGTGGTGGACTCAGATTTTTTAATTAACCCATTATAACCAGTAAAACATCTGTGTCATTTTAGCTCTATCTGTCTGTCTGTCTGTCTGTCTGTCTGTCTGTCTATCTACATAGGATTTAGAAGGCATTTCGTAAATGCAGAAACCACTTATCTCCATGTTTTTACTTTATGTATTTTTCTCACAAAAGCATCAAAAGTTGCAGATCTACCTGAAAAGTAACCGTTTTGGACATGAGGTTTCCACCCGACAGAGTGGGTTAAAGCTGCAGTAACTTTTCACTTCGAGACTAAATACAACCACCCCAATTATATAAGTTATATTCTATTAACGTACTCTACCATACAGATTGGACACAATTACATTTTATTCATTAAAAAAAAGTTTGTAGATTTGATATTTTGGGAAAGTATAAAGTATTGGTTTTGTAATGATAATACAAATCTGCAAAGTAAAGTAAAGTTTCCAAAGAATTGTGTTGGAGTACAAATAGCCAGATGCTTCCCCGGTCTAAATGGTTTAAAATAATTAGCAGTTCAGGCAGTGCCTTTGAAGAACAGGATGCTGACTTGTGCTCGGGGTTCACTTCTAAAGGTTATGGTACTGGTATCGTAATTGACGCTCTACAGCAGGGCTACTCAACTTAAGATGGCTCAGGGGCCACTCAGCAAAATACCAAAAGTCCAAGGGCCGCAAGCTAAAAATGTCGGTCCTAATTTAGATTTCTTTAAACTAACACATTACAAAACAGTACTGTACTGTTATTGTACAGCACTGTACTTTACTCTACTGTACTGTTCTGTTATTGTACAGCACAGTACTATATTGTACAGTACTGTACTGTATTGCTATTGTACAGTACTGTACTGTACTGTACTGTACTGTACTGTACTGTACTGTACTGTATTGTACTGTTATTGAACAGCACTGTACTGTACTGTACTGTACTGTACTATACTGTACTGTACTGTACTGTACTGTTATTGAACAGCACTGTACTGCATTGTTGTTAGTTACCAGTTCACGATTTAGTGAAGAATCTATGCCCTGAAAAATCCATTGGCATCCTTTTCTTTCACGCTTTCACTGGATGTGATGTTGTGTCAGCCTTTCGTGGGAAAAGGCAAAAAGACAGCATGGCAAATCCGGCAAGTGTGGCCTGAAGTGTCTGATGTCTTCCAGAAGCTCAGTCAATACCCACCAGTAACAGTGCATGACAAGAACAGCACTGCTGATGGGTTTGATGATGCAAGATTTTACCTGTTTGCATGGAAGCAGAGGTCCTATGATGCCATTCCACCTACAAGGGCATATCTTGCACAACATGTGAAGCATGCCACTTAACACTGAAGCCAGGCAACTGTATGTCAAATGCATACAGAGAGCCCTGCCAGCTGGGGATGGCGAGCAGAAGATGACATTTGGCAAGTAGCGTGGATGACACTCTACTAATTGCCCAGATTTGTGAACAACTGACAAAATGCCGGTGCAAGACTGAACGTCGTGGTAGATGCAAGTGCTACCGCTTTGGCCTTCAGTGCACACAGCTGAGTGCCTGCAAATGTGACGATTAGAACAATTTGTGATCCAGACATGTGGGGGGGGGGGGGGTAGAAACTCATATGTTGATACCAAAATAATCAAAATCTAATCACAATCCAGGTCAAAATACACATAAGATGTCTTTCCCCAGTAGCCATTTTGGAAAGTGGCAGCCATATATATATATATTTTTTTTTGCGTGGCTAACGGGGGGAGGGGGCGGGGGGGGAGTCAAAACTATATTCTGATGCCAAAATAATCTAAATTGGATAATCCAATCACAATCCAGGTCAAAATACACATAAAATGCCTTTTGCCTGAAGCCATTTTGGAAAATGGCAGCCATATTGTTTTTTTCCCGCGTGGCTAACGGGGGGAGGGGGCGGGGGGAGTCAAAACTATATGTTGATACCAAAATAATCAAAATCCAATCACAATCCAGGTCAAAATAAACACAAAATGTATTTCGCCAGCAGCCATTTTGGAAAATGGCAGCCATATTGGGTTTTTTTGCGTGGCTAACGGGCTTTTCTGCAAAAGTAGGTCCTAGGCATTGTTCATGCCAAATTTGGCGCTTAAGTGAACGATTCTAACATAAAAACGGACTTAAGGGCCCTGACTAAAAGGTACAATATTTGACTCTGAGATGTAGTGGGGTAGAAGTATAAAGTATTGACAAATGGAAATACTCAAGTAAAGTAAAAGTATGAGTCATACTTGAGTACAGTACTTGAGTAAATGCACTTAGTTACTTTCCACCGATGGCTTCAGATCTCTCCTGATACTTGCTGTTGAGACAGTGATGATTGTCCCGTGTTATCATCTCTCCTGCCCATTAGACATCAAGCCCCACGAGGTTCATGCTCAATGCTGAAAAGTATACGTAACTACACATTTGACATTTGAGTGGAACTAACCCTCATTCTGGGTGTTTGAATAGTGTGAGGAAGAGCCACTGGGCTCGAAACGTCACGCTTTGGTGGTAATAGACCTTTAGTCATGCTCTTTTGGAGCATGACTCTAATTTTCATTGATGTTTGCTTCTGCCTACTTGTTGGAAGTTTGAATAGTAAGTAAGTAAGCCTTGCCGAGCCATGTGGCCCATAGGGCAGGGGCCTATCTCCTGTTAGGGTTCTTACACACTGGTGGACATTTTTTCTTTTAAAACCTTATGAAGTCAATGCAAGCTTTCACATCAACGACGATGATGAAGGCTCTTATTTTCCGCACCGCAGTGGAATTTTACGGACATAAGCTGGCGACTGCTACACCTGACCAATCAAAATGCATGTTGTTGGCCCATTGGTTCTCAAACTGGGGTCCTTCGGAGTGTTCCACGGGGTCCCCAGCAAAATGTGTTAACACATTCACTGCCAAAAAATATGATGGTGTGTGTGTGTGTGTGTGTGTGTTTTGATTTGAGTTAAAAATGTTCGCTTGAAGATTTTCTCTCGATTTTTCAAAAATAGCAGATCTACAAGCTCATAGCACTATGAGCTTGTAGATCTGCTATTTTTGAATAGCCAAAGTGTAAAATAATGCTTTTTAGCTCAAATAAAAAAATGACACAGATGCTTCCCCGGTCTAAATGGGTTAAAATAATTTGCAGTTCAGGCAGTGCCTTTTGAAGAACAGGCTGCTGACTTGTAGCCTGGTATCCAGCCTGCTTCGCTACGTTCGGCGGACTTTTTTTTCTCTCTTCGCTTCTCAGTCTGGAAAGCCTCCTATCTCCAAGGGAGGCGGGACATGCCAAAAGGTTCGAAGCGAACCTGGGGCTTCTGATTGGTCTGTGGTGCGGGGCGGGACCAAAAAAACTGTGTGATTCGTCATTCGTTTGAACAACATCCAATCAGCAACGACGTTGCCCAACGTAACATATGTAGTTCCAGTGTAGTTCTGCAAAACCTTCCAATGGGAGGCTTTCCAGACTGAGAAGCGAAGAGAGAAAATAAAGTCCGCCGAACGTAGCGAAGCAGGCTGGATCCCAGGCTAGCTGACTTGTGCTCGGGGTTCACTTCTAAAGGTTAAGGTATGTGTGTGTGTTTCTCCCTCCCCCTTCACCCTCCCTCTTTTCACTTTCTTCTTTTTGTCTCCCCTCCCCCCCCCCCCCCCCCCCAACCCCAGCAGTTGCCATGGTGTCCAAACGGGCGGATGGAGAGGGCTCCTGCCCTCTGGGTCTGTTTCCGTGTGGGAACCTCAGTGCGCTGTGTCTGCCTCAGGCGATGCACTGCAACGGCCACAGGGACTGTCCCAACGGAGCCGATGAGCGCCGCTGTGGTGGGTGTTTTTAACCTTTATCCCACAATTTTGTAACCCATTTTTCACCCAGTGCCAATGCCTATAAGCTTGTAATCCTGGGCGCTACTCTCCCTCTGCCAGCCTGGGGAGAGCCCCAAACTGAGCTCATGCTTCCTTCTAGCAAGCCGCCTCTTATAACCTGACGGGGGAGTTTCCCCAGTAGGACGTAGCGCGCGGAAGGAACACGTTATTCCAACCAGTTCCTTTCCCCTCCATCAGGCACCCCGGCTGACCAGGGGGAGGCGGTATAGAAACCAGGATTACTGCATGTTTTTTGTGAGGGTACCTACCTTAGGGAACACAGGGAGAACATGCAAACTCCACACAGAAAGGCCCTTTCACCAACCCCACCTAGGGTATGGGCACTGATGACGCGGAGGAGAGAACAGGAAAGACAGTGGGTGTTTGTCAGGATAGTGGACACGCTCATTTACCTGGTAGGCTACTGTACTAACCACTTGAACCCTCCTTTCTTAGTAAAACGGACCTGACTTACAGTACAACAGTACTTAGACTGCTTTTTTCCATATACACCAGGGGCCCTATTTTCACCGGTGCCTTACCCATTATCACTGAACTTCTTTGCCATTTTTTTTTTAGTAAATAGTAATAGTAAAAAATGGCAAAGAAGTTTAGGGATAATGGGTAAGGCACCGGCGAAAATAGGGCCCCAAATGTTTTCGCCAAAAAAATTGCAGATCTACTCAGGCAAGAGGCAAAAGTATTATTTTTTAGCTCCCCTCTAGTGGCAAGGCTCTAAGGACGGCTATATCCGTCCGTCCGTCCGTCCGTCCGTCTGTCGGTCCATCCGTCCGTCTGTCGGTCCATCCGTCCGTCCGTCCAATGCAATTTGCTGTGCACCTTCATGCTCCGTTGGAGGCATCGTGAGTTTGTAGATTGGCAATTTATTTCTGACATTTCTGAATATTTCTTTGTGTGCCTATAGGCCTACTGACAGGCCCAAAATAGGGGTGCCAGGTTGAAATGGGTTAAAGTACTGTTTCTCAGTGTAGGGGTCCAGGGACCCTAGGGGTCCAAATGGACCCTTACTGTAACTCGAGAGTGTACAAAATCTACAAATGGAAACAAATGGACCCTTAAGAGTCCATTTGTACACTCTTAGACTTGTAGTGTTGATTGGAGTCCCAGAAATAAAATATCATATCAAAGGGGGTCCGTGGCTTAATGTAAGTGGGTCCTTGAAATTAAAAAGCTATAGAATTACCTGGTTATAAAGTATAAATCAGTGATATTCAACTGGCGGCCCACGGGCCAAATTCTGCCCCTGTGAATTATTGTGGCCCAGGGAGACAACATTCCATATTCCAATGTAACGTAATAATAAACGTTAATGGTTAGTTAAAGGGATTCTAGGTAACTTGAAGCCTAAATTTAAAAAATATTTATATATATATATATTTAGCATTTTTCCCCCTCTTATCAGCCACTATATAATGATGCTTGGGTGTTTTCCTGCATTGAAACACAGTCCTCTTTCTGAAATCCGTATTTTCCCTACTATTTATGTTTTGACTTCCGGGTATCCGGGACATAAATGAAATGAAGTGCGTGTGTGTTCAGGTGGCGAGTTCGAGTGAAACCGAATGGAACGGGCGGCCATGTTTTCATGTCCGCTGTTTTTGGTTTCGGTTTTAAAACTTTAAAACGCTCAAACTTCTTTTTTGAGGCACAGAATTTACTTTTAAGATATCGTTTGGATAGAAATTAGTTGTTTAACTTAATATATGTGGGCAATTAATCATGAGTCATGACAGAGCCTATTTTTTTTTTTAAATCAGAGAACCGGCAGGGGCGGGCAGTATGTATGTATCCGAATAAAGCAACCTTCAAAAGTCTCCTTGCGTCATATTGGCTGGTGGTTGTGAAAATGAGCTGCTGATTGGCTGAAAGGGAACGAACTGCTGATTGGCTGAAGGGGTTGTCAGTCAACGGTATTAACTATTTGACAACAGTTTTTTTCTTTTTTTGATCTCTGAAGTTGCCTAGAACCCCTTTAAGGTGCTCACATTAAGACATGTTGCCTGCTGTCCTTTGTTATGTGCTATATACAGTAGGTCGTATAGATTCACAGTGGACATGACATGTATATGTCTATTATGGTGACTTCCTACAGCTTCATAATGCATTCACAACCCTCAACCCGCAACCTCCGCTCTTCAAACACTAACCTTCTCAAAACACACAAGGCCAACCTATACGTACCATGGGCGACCGGGCCTTTTGCTCGCCCTCCCTGTCCACCTGAGGGCACCACAGTTGGTTGACTCCTTTAAGAGAGGACTAAAAACCTACCTTTTTAGCGAAGCATTTCTTTTTTAGCCACACTGGTTTTACCTCTAGGCTTTATGCCCCCATGTTTTAATTGTTTTGTTTCAGTTTCTTAGTTGTTTTTTAATGGTGTGATGTTTCTGTTTTTTTTATGCAATTGCATTCTGTAGCACTTTGAGATTTTTTACAAATGTAAAGTGCATTATAAATAAAATCCATTATTATTATTATTTACGTATTTTTATGTTTGAGAGGATCATTTCTGTGCCAGACCTTTAATAGTGCACAAGGCTTTGATATTGAATTTGAGAAAATTGGAAGTAGGCATGTGCACGGGTCCCTGGCACGGAAGCTTCTTGGTGAGAAGAGTAGTGGAGACAGGCGTGAAAGTGTTTCGTATTTCGTAAATGAAAAGGTTTTAGTTGTTTGTTCATGTTTGAGCAACCTGGCTGATAAGCAGTGGTGGAAAAAGTACTCAAATGTTTTTACCTAAGTAAAAGTATCAATACTACAATGTACTGTAGAAGTACTCTGTTACAAGTAAAATTCCAGAATTCAAAATTTACTTGAGTAAAAGTATTGGTATCAAAATGTACTTACTTATTGGTACCAAAAGTGAAAGTACTAAAATGTTTGAAAATAGCAGATCTACAAGCTCACAACGTGTTGCGATGCGACGCGTTGTGAGCTTGTAGATCTGCTATTTTCAAATAGCCTAGGTATAAAATAGGGCTGAAGTGGTTAATGTATGTTTTATAATGTAATATATTTATATCTGCAAAGTCACGAGTAACTAAAGTTTTTAAATAATTGTAGTGGAGTAAAAGTACAATATCTGCCTCTGAGATGTAGTGGAGTAGAGGTAAAAGTATTGGAAATTGGAAATACCCAAGTAAAGTACAAATACCTCAAAACTTTACTGAAGTACAGTGCTTGAGTACATGTACTTCGTTACTTTCCACCACTGCTGATAAGGGCACAAGCTCTTATGATGTGTGTTATGATCAACCATTAGTTGAGAGTTGGAGCATCATGACATTCAGCCCGGGACGCTATTGAGTGTTTGGATGAAACACACGACTGTGTAAAAGCTAATGGATGAGATGGAGTATTCTTTCTGTTGGTGTGATGCAGTGTTGATTTTGACAGCAAGTTTTGATTTAGTTTTAGTCAACGTCTTTTGAATAAAATTCAGTTTAGTTTGAGTCATATTTTAGTCATCTGAAATGTTTTAGTTTTTGTCTAGTTTTAGTCGACTAAATATCATAAGATTTTAGTTGACTAAAATGTATTTTGGCGGTGCCTTGATGGCGTCATAATGGCTGATTTTATACTTGTTTGCATGCTGAAAATAGCCGATCTACAAGCTCATAACGCGTTGCAGGAGTAATATCAAAACATTTGGTTAGCAAAAATCGGCCTGCTGGTGGCGCTATAATAGGCCAAGTTGAAAAAAGGGTGGCATTTCTTCCTCGGCCCAGTGGGAATGTGCGCGCAAAGTGTCACGGCAATTGACTGCAGCAAAATGCTGCGTTCATGATTTGAGGCATTTTGTTCAAAATGTGCCACTCCTGCAAAACTTTGGAAGCCAATCTTAGCCAATCAGGATGGAATATGAAATATCGGTCAGATCCGTCTTGATCACATGACTATAGACATACTGTGTACCAATGTGTGTGATGTTTGGACAACATCTGTAGGAGTAATATCAAAACAAGTTTGTTTTGCAAAAGTAGGCCTCCTGGTGGCGCTATAACAGGCCAACGGTGCCGGAGATTAGCTGGTCACAGACAGATGGACGGACGGACGGACGGACGGGCGGGCGGGCGGACAGAGGGCAAAACATAGTCTAGGCCACGCCTTCGGCCTGGATGAGACAATAAGCATGTGAAAGAGAGCAAAACAAAGATCAAGATATCTATATGCATACAGCATTAGACCAGCAGATGCAATATATACATGAGGCTAAGCATAATGTGTGAAAGTGGTAACATAATATTGGTAGGCCCACACAAAGGCAGGTATGGGCATTATTAGACACACACACACACACACACACACACACACACACACACACACACACACACACACACACACACACACACACACACACACACACACACACACACACACACACACACACACACACAGAGGAACATAATATCCACATGAAGCGAGGAATAAATAATACAAAATAAAAAAAAGTTGACAATTTGGGGCAATTAACAGCTTTCATCTGGGTGCTTATGATGTTGTCACTGTTGACCTGGCATCCTATAGTCAGTGTGTCTAGTTTCAATGTACATATTATCGATTTTTGGGATATTCTACAGTTAGACTTATGATAGGCTCTTGGTTTACGTATGTATTAGTTTATTAGTAGATTACTGTTTCTATGCATTTGATGTGTTACCTTGTGTTGTCTTTGCTTACTGTAAAGCGCTCTGGATTTTGAGCGTCTGCTAAATGCATACATTGTAAGTTGTAAATTGTGCTTGCAGGGGACAACATTGGATGGGCTGATTTATTTGGTGAAATCTTTCACAACACCATTACCCTGGACGACAGCAATGCAGAGGAATGCTGTAAGTGTGTGCCTGTGCGCACGCGTGTGTGTGCGCGTGTGTGTGTGCGTTTGTGTGGGCGCTTGCAGGCAGAGCATATGAGTGGAGCTGAGCAGGGGAAATGCCGTTCCACGCTCCAGGCTCTCCACTCATGTTGACCCCCCCCCCTCCCTCCCCACCTGTCCCGCTTTTAAAGAAGACAGATAACATTACATCCTGTGGGTTCATCACAAGGTCCAAGAGAGAGAGAGAGAGAGAGAGAGTGGTTTGGCCAAAACGTTTCAAATTGCATCCTTTGATTGGCTGGTGATATAAATATAACTGACATATTGCAGTGTTTAGGATATCATTGTGTCTGATAAACCAAATTATAAAACAGCAAAAGGAAAACTACCTGACACACTGGAAAGAAGCAACACAAAAGCAGAGTAAACTAGAATGCTATCTGGCCCTAAACAGAGAATACGCAGTGGCAGAATACCTGAGCACCGTGACTGACCCAAAACAAAGAAAAATCTTAACTAGGTACAGACTCAGTGAGCACAGTCTTGCGATCGAGAAAGGTCGTCACAGGCAGACCTGTATCCCGAGAGAAGACAGACTATGCACCCACTGCACACAAAATGAAGTGGAAACCGAGCTACACTTCCTAACCGTCTGTCCATTGTACCAAGACATCAGAGACACATACTTCCCACAGATTACAACCACACACGGAGATTTTGAAAACATGACCAATGACAAAAAACTCCCATATCTGCTGGGCGAAGTACAACAATGTGCAAACACAGCAGCAAGATTCGTGAGTTGCTGTGATAGGAAAAGGATATCAAACGGAACACAACCACCCTAAAGACTAATCATTGGGTATATTCCGGCACTATAACTGCACCCAGTGATCTTGGTACATAGAAATTGATCTATTGAAGATTCTGACTTTCAAATGTACATATTTTTTGTTTTGATTGTATTGCTGTATTGTTGTATTATGCTTTCTGCTTTGGCAATGTAAACGTATGTTTTCTCATGCCAATAAGGCCCTTTGAATTGAATTGAATTGTGTCTGACCCCCCCTCAACCACCCACCCCCCCCCCCCCCCCCCCTTGCCACCGGGCATGCTCAAACATGTGGTGCGCGGCCCCCCGACTTGAGCGTGGCTTGGAGCGTCCTCGCTCCCCGCGACTTTCAAAATCGCTCCGCTCCTCTCCAGCTCCGCTCCATCTCTGCATGAATGTGAAGTCTGTGTGTGCATGTAGGCTACCAAATGCATGTCAGGGAGATCTAAACAAAACGGTATGAGTATATGGGGGGGAGATCTCCGCCGCCAAGGCCTACCGAGCCTGGCGGACACCTGTGCTTCTAGTGTAGACTTTAGGTCAGGGGTCTTCAACATTTTCAGGCCAAGGACCCCCTAGCTGAGAGATGAAGCAGGGACCCCCTCTGTATTGTATCAAATTGTGTTTCAGATTAAACTTTTTTTGTTTACTTGGTCTGCTCTTTTCCCCCCCTCTACACCTATACTTCTTTGCCAAGAAATAGCAGATCTACAAGCTCACAACACCTCGCAGCGCGAGGCGTTGTGAGCTTGTAGATCTGCTATGTTTGGCTAAAGTTCTCCTCAGAAAAGAGATGCTAGGGTTCAAGTGGTTAAGGTAAAAAAATAAATAAATCATATCACACAAAGATTTGGTGGACCCCCTGTAGTAACTCTGAGGACCCCTTAGGGGTCCCGGACCCCCTGTTGAAGACCCCCCTGCTTTATGTTTAGGGTTAAAAATGTTGATGTCCTCACAAGTATAGTAACACATACGTGTGTGTGTGTGTGTGTGTGTGTGCGTGTGTGCGTGTGTGCGTGTGTGCGTGCGTGCGCTTGTGCGTAGTCTTGCCGCAGTATCCAGAACGCTGTGAGTGTATCCAGGCCAAGGTGTGGTGTGTGGACGTTAATCTGGAGGAGGTCCCTCAGCTCTCCCACAACGTCACCTGGCTGTAAGTGACCAGCTTCCTGTTTCTACCTGGTTCCTGGTTAGGTTTAAAGGTTCTATGACATTCATTTTAACTTTTTTTATTTTGTTTTTTTGGGGGGTTTTATGACCTCAATTAGACCCAAAAAACCTGAACTCTGTGAACATTCAGTGGATTTTATGTGGTCTGGGGTTTTCTGAATAATTAGGCTGAAAAGTAATCTGTGATTGGCCCCTGGACTTTGATGTCACAGTCCATTTATCCCCCCCCCCCTCTCCTCTCCTCTCCTCTCCGCCCCTCCCCTCCCCTATCCATTCCTTTGGGGGGGGGGGGGGGAGCAGAGGCAATTATTGACAGTCAAAATCACTCAACAGTGACACCCACAGGCAAAGATTTATTTTTTCATTGCAGTTGAAAAGGCTTTAGAAATCATAGAGAAACAAATCCTGCCATGGATCACTGGAGTGGATTTTTCAGTTAAAACTTTTAATACACGTTGGAAGGACCATGATAAATACTTTTAATGTGTTGTAAAACTGAATGTCATGAAACCTTTAAGGCATTATTTCTGCGAGGTCAGGGTTAAGGTTGGGGTTGAGGTTATAGGCGTTGTGTTTTTAGACGTTTAGACGTAGTTTTAGTGAAGTTAAATGTTAGGGTTTAGATGCAATCAAGGCGAAACACCAACGCCTGCATGTCTTCTAAACCAGTGCCATATCGAGGATCCCCAAATTGATATGTCTTTGGTCACGGGGACCATTAAAATATTTTGTGCAGGTGCGCCTATGTTTTCATTCCCACTAACAATATTTCTCCACGGAACACTAACACCATTTCTCCCACGGAACATGGATCGTTTTGGTTATAAGCCCACTTGTTCTTGAGAGATTAGAAAACTACTGAATGCATTGCCATGGGATTTTCCGTGCACACTCCTGCTTCCCCGACGTTAGCCCCCACTAATTGTGGTGACACTGCAGTCTTTCCTCTAGCACCAGTGGTGGAAAAAGTACTGCATTGTTTTACTTAAGTAAAAGTACTGCAAAAAAAAATGCAATATAGAAATGCTCTCTTACAAGTAAAAGTCTGGAATTCAATATGTACTTGAGTGAAAGTACAAAAGTATTGGCATCCAAATGTACTTAAAGTAAAAAAAAAAAAAAAGTAACCAAAAGTATAAGTAGAATGTCCCATTTCACGTTTTCAAATATATAAAAATATTTTGAAAATAGCAGATTTACAAGCTCACAAGCTTGTAGATCGGCTATATTCAAATGGTCAAATATACGGCTAATTGTGGCTTACGTGGTTAATGTTTTGTAATAATAATCTAAATCTACAAAGTAACTAGTAACTAAAGTTTTTAAATAATTGTAGTCGAGTAAAAGTACAATATTTGCCTCTGAGATTTAGTGGAGTAGAAGTAAAAGTATTGGAAATTGGAAATACTCAAGTAAAGTACAAATACCTCAAAATCGTACTTAACTCATTGACTGCCAGAGTTAAAACCTCGTTCATAGCAGCCCTTGCCAGCGATTTTCGTGTTTTTTTGTTTCGTTATTTTGTTATTTAATTCACATATAGAGAGTTTAGCTTGACACTTGAATCGTTTTGATCGTTCCACCACTAGAGAGCAGCACATACCAAGCTTGATCGGCTCGCTGACACACTCGCCCCCTCCCAGACCCACTCACACAGTGAAACACATGAACCGGAAGTGAAATGTCTCACATTCTGTGATCGGCGAAAATTACTTTGTGATACACAACGGGGATGACTGTTCGTCACCCAGACCATAGATTATAGGAGGGGAGGTCTCCGATCGCTTTTTATAGCGTGTGAAAAAACGTTTGTTTCCCTATTATGGTCGAAAATGACTGGGGGGGAAAATGTAAAACCGAAAACGGAACCCAAGTCATGGAACCGGATGCAGTGGTGGTTGAAGTAAGTGGAACATGAAACTTAGCCTGATTCATAACAGAATAGCGTGATCAGAGCATAAAGATCAATAAAGACGTTAGATCGCATTAATGCGATCCTGGCGGCCAAGCGCGCTATTTATTAGATCGCGTTAATGCGATAATGGCGGCCAATGAGTTAAGTACAGTAGTTGAGTACATGTACTTAGTTACTTTCCACCACTGTCTATCACCACCATATCATTTCCAATTTCATGAAGGCTATTTCAAATTGTTGAAAGATTGCGGCAGATTGCCATGAAATTTAATATGCTCAGCATGGGATTAACTGTGATGTTGGTGACCCCGTGGCCATTCCTCTTGCACCACTCTTAGTCCAAACTTTCCACTTCCACACAAGTTATGTCAAAATATAATGGGCATATTGTCACGCAACAGAGTGCATTCACGCTCCCTGGAAAAGTGACACCATGACCTATCTTCTAGTGCCACCCTCAGGCCAAATTATCATAAGATATAAGATATCTCCTAATATAATAAGCAGATTCCAGATGGAATCCTAATCATTTTGACGACGGCTTCCTTTAGCTCGCACCCTTGAGCCAGTTTCCAGTTTGGTATGAGGGGTAGCATGGACTCCAGGATAGTGTTGAATTTTACATCAAGTCTTTAGAATCAAATCCATTTAGTTTTAGTCATATTTTAGTCATCTGTCAATGTTTTACTGTTATTCTAGTTTTAGTCGACTAAATCTACTGTTAATTTAGTCGACTAAAATGTATTTCGGCGGTGCCTTGATGGCGTTGTAATGGCTGATTTTACACTTGGTTGCATGCTGAAAATAGCCGATCTACAAGCTCACAACGCGTTGTGAGCTTGTAGATCGGCTATTTTCAGCTATTTTTAAAATAGCCGATATTTTATCGGCTATTTTACACCTGAGCGCAACCAAGCATAAAATGACTTATACTTGATCTCTTCTCCACTAGTCCTTCCCTAACGTCTAGTTTGTATTTGTTGACGAAATTGTCAATATATTTAGTCTTAGTTTTAGTCATCGTAGCTTAGTTTAAATTTTTTCGTCAGTGAAAAAAGGTAGTCGACGAACATTTTTCGTCATGGTTTTAGTCGACGCAATCAACACTGGCTGCTAGCAAGCCTTCTCGACTCGTTGGGCCATATTTTGGGCCAAGCAGATTGTTGTGAGGTGTGCAGCAAACGGTTTGAATTGACGAGTTCTGGAGGGGAAGTGGTACGTTGTTTGGTATTTTGGGGACATTCATTGACAACAGTCATTTTTGGAACCGCCTGCATCTGTACAGGTCTGATTTCCACCCCACAGTTCATCTGTACAGGTCTGATTTCCACCCCACAGTTCATCTGTACAGGTCTGATTTCCACCCCACAGTTCATCTGTACAGGTCTGATTTCCATCCCACAGTTCGGCATGAATGCATATAGAAACACCCTTAACCACTTAAAACCTATATGCTTAGTTGGCCGGGGTCCCCCAGGTCCCCTCCTTTTTTCCCTCTGCGCCAAATCTCTTTGCCGAAGTTCAGTTCATAATGTGTCGCATTGCGATGCGCTGTGAGCTTGTAGATCTGCTATTTTCGCATAATGTTCGCCTACTACGACTCAGAACAGGGTCGCTATGGTTGTAGTGGTTAAACATCGGTTAGCAGAACTTTCCATGGCAGGCAACAGTGAGTCAATGATTTGCTCGGTAGAATGAAAACAAAAACAAAGACAAAAACAACTATAACTTCAAGTTGGGACAATGGTTGTTAACTCTGGGACAGTTTAAAGGTAGGGTAAGTGATTTTCTTTGGTTAAAATAAGTGTTAAATTGCTCTATATTCTGATAGTACTCATTGCTTTGTTCAGTAACAGGAGTCTCCATGTCTCTCCAGCTCTTTATTAAACAGAAAATAAATGCTCAGGCCAGGATACCAGTTTTAGCCAATCGGGATAGAGAGAGATAGAGAACTCAGACAGGATGCAGATTAAACAAGTGAAGTGATGACACAAAGACATGAGCGGACAAAGTTGGAACTCGAACATTACAAAAATGAAGCTGATAAATGGGTACTCTCCCCGGATTGGCTGAAATGTTGTCACCTACCTGAAAATGAATATTCTGTTTAATAAAGATCTGGAGAAACGGGGAGACTCCTGTTACTGAACAAACACTCTATAACAGTCATTACTATTATAGAGCTTTAACCTTTCAACAAAAACTTTTTGTTTTTACCAAAGAAATATCACGTACTGTACCCTACTTTTGAATGAATGAGTTTTATTTCGAACATCATTAATAAAAAGACAAATAGAATACAAAACTGTAGAAAAAAAACAACAACAATGTCCGAAAAGGAGTAGGATAGTCTAAAACTTATAAACTCCTACCCCCTTTTTCACTAGCAATTTTCACATTTTTTGAAAAAATAAATGTATTCACACCTAAACATCTCCACTGCATGTTAAAAAGAAAATATAAAAATAGAACAATAAAAAGTAACCGCAGTAATAACATACAATAAAATTCAAATAAAACCAACCCTACTAGTAGATACTCTATCTACATAGGTCAACATTGCCCCTCCTCAACCAAATATCTCTTAAATATGACACATTTATAAACCTTCTTGAAGTGATTCAAATTTGGACTTTGCTGAACCTCCAAACTCAGTCCATTCCACAATTTCACTCCATGAACTGAAATGCAGATACTTTTCAAGGTTGAACCAACACTTTTAACAGGACTTTTAACCAACACTTTTAACAGGACTCAGCATAAAATACCATTGTGGGGCAGGGGTATTGTTCCAATGGAAGCACAGAGAAGCGTGTATGGACCGTGAGTCTCTGCTGGTGATTTGTCTTCCTTTTATACTGCAACAGATCGAGTGTATTAACCCATTAAGACCGGGAAAAACATCTGTCATTTTAGATTTTGACCATTATTTTATACTTTGGCTATTCAAAAATAGCAGATATACAAGCTCATAGCATGGCACCGAGTGCCACGCTATGAGCTTGTAGATCTGCTATTTTGTTTTTAAAAAGTGAAAATTTGTGCAAAAATGTTTTTGCTTCTGGGGATTCAACAAATGTCTTCTAAATCCTACGTTTTTTTTTTAAAAACAAATTATTTGTCTATATCAGTGGTTCAAATTGAGTTACAAATGTTCTTACTAATATTTTCACGATTCTTTTCCAAAAATAGCAGATATACAAGCTCATAGCGCGGGCTTGTATATCTGCTATGTTTGAATAGCCAAAGGAATGACACATGCGTTCCTGGTCTTAATGGGTTACTAATGTCCCTGAGCTGTCTTCTTTGAAAATGGCAGAGCAGAATTTACTGTACTGTAAGCAGTCCTGTTTGCTTGTTTAGTATTGCACAGCCATGCAGGTCTTGTTTAATTTAAGAGAGGTATTTAATCTTGTTTAGGCCATAAAGCTGTAACATCCTCAGCAGATACATTTTTTTAACCTTTGCGTAGTACTACTTGTCAGCCAGTAGTGGTCCTACCCAACCACAGGATCTAAATGTCTCTATAGAAGAGCAGGGAGACCAAACACAACCACAGCAGTTGTGTTTGTTATATTGTATTACCATAGAGCACCGAGGTCCTGACGTCACTACGAGTAGAGGGCGCTTTTCGCAGGTTCGTGGCTTTACTTTTTGTGTTGATATCCTCACTGGGAATCTTAGATCGCTTCATATAAGAACTGTGTTCCAAAAATAAACACGCCACCCCGGCGATTTTACTCATATGGATATAAAGCATCGACTGAAGGTGTAAATGTACACATTTACCCAAAGAGTAACACAATATAAACACTAGAAACTAGTCAAACAACCCAAAGATTTCCCATGAACGCGGCTGCTCTAGGGACAGTGATATCAGACCCGGAAGTAGTAGTTCTTAAGACTTTTACGGCAGAATTCATTCCATTTTCGCCAGAAACAGGCTGTATCAAATATGAATATCATAAACGATGCAGAGCCACCCCCCTGACAAAAACGCCGGGGTGGTGTGTTTATGTTTGGAACACAGTTCTTATATGACGTGATCTAAGATTCCCAAATGGGGATTTCAACACAAAAAAATAAAGCCACGAACCCTTCAAACAGCGCCCTCTAGTGGCAGTGACATCAGACTTCAGTGCTCTATTACCATACAGATTAGTCAAAATAACATAAAGGTAACACTTTACTTAAAGGTTGCGTCTATAATGCATTATAATCACATTTATAACACATTATAATACACTTATAAGGCATTATAACACTCATTATAAATGTTTATAATTATGTATGACAACTTATTACAACGTTTATAACATATTATAAGTGTTGGTCATAATGCATTTTAAGCTCAGTGGAACAGCATATTATAGGTACCTTAAGTTAGTTAGTTATAAAGTGTCTTTGTTAGAAATTGTTATGCATAATTATAAACATCTATAACAAGTGTTATAGTGCCTATAAGTGCATTATAATGCCCTATAAATGTGATTATAATGCATAGACGTGACCTTTAAGTAAAGTGTTACCCAATAGGCAATAGGGTTACATAGTAGAGCTTTAATTAAGGCAACCTATACTGCAGTTCACCAATTGTTTTCCTCGTCGTTTCCAGCTCTCTTACAGTAGATATGCCACTTCTTTCTCAAACTGACCACTTCATCTTTTTCCTCTCAAAACGTTTCTTAAGTTAGGAGCTCGCGAACAACCACATGAAACATAAAAAAAAACAAACAGCTATAACAGCAGTGATCTTGATATCATGTCCATCTTACCATCGTATAGCTGCGGCATGGCCTCACAGACACCACATCTGTTTATAGCGTAGTTAGTATACTAATATAGTTCTCAATCGGCCTGGGAAGTTCCATTTATGGCCATTTCCCTCTGGAAACATGGAACTCCCCCGAGGCGCCAAGTCAATTTCCGCTTTATCTGTGCTCGGCCCCCTCGCAAAATATCATTCACAAATATATTGTGCTTGAGTGTTGTATTAAACCATTTAGACCTGAAGCCGATTCTACAAAATCCCAACAGTCTTCTGAAAAATGTATGTTGCTATATCAGTGGTGCTAGAACTTTTTCAGGGCAAGGACCCCCAAAATTATATGTATTTGGCCGAGGACCCCCATCTCAAAATATTTTGTTCCAGAGACCCCCAGAAGCAAAGATTTGAGTTAAAAAATGTCCGCTTTAAAAGAATATATATTCAAAGATTTGCACACATTTTCATTTTTTTTCTCGGTGCCGCGCTATGAGCTTGTAGATCTGCTATTTTTGAATAGCCAAAGTGTATAATAATGCTTTTTAGCTCAAATAAAAAAATGACACATGAAATGACACCTCATTTTAACCCTGAGGCCGATTCTACAAATGTCTTCTAAATCTAAAAAAAACGTTTTCTGAAACACTTATGTTGCTATAATATCAGTGGTTCTCAAACGTTTTCATGTCAAGGACCCCTAGCATGATATGTATTTGGCCACGGACCCCCATCTAAAAATATTTAGTTTCCAGGGACCCCCCAGAAGCAAAGATTTTAGATTCAAATGTTCGCTTTAAAACTTTATATATATTCAAAGATTTGCACAAATTTTCAATATATATATTTTTTCCTTCAGATCTACAAGCTCATAGATATACTCGGTGCCGCGCTATGAGCTTGTATATCTGCTATTTTTGAATAGCCAAAGTATAAAATAATGGTTAAAGTCGTAACCCAGATGTGTTTCCTGGTCTTACTGTCAGTATATACACTTCGTTGTGAAGTATATAGGGCAGAAAAGTTACCAAAGCATGAAAACCAAACCAATTTCATTAAAACTGCTTGTTTAATATAAGGCTGAAAATCTGTCCCTCAAAATGAAATAATATGGGTAAATGATACATTTCCTGAATCCTTAGGTTCATGTCAGCATTCCAGATTTTGTGTTTTGTGCCACTGATGTTTCTTGATGGCACAGGACTAAAAGAAAACATATGATTTAGGCAAACATTGTGTAAAAAATGTCTTATTCGAAGTTTAAAGAGCTCCAGTAACCAGGGCCGGACTGGGACCAAAATTCAGCCCTTGCATTTGGGTCCGAACCGGCCCACCACCCCCCGGGCCGTTTTGTTTTGGGGGGGGGGAGCGTTTCACTGTTTCAGCCCAGCCCTGCACATGAACTCTGCAGCCGCACTGAGGCCCCTGCAGGAAAGCATCCCAGCCCAAACATTAACGTATATGTACTCAACAGGAGCCAATACCAAGATATGCACCTGCATCTAAAATGGCTTTTTTCAATGGGGAGGGTAACCTCAGCAGCTGATAACACCACTTTAGCTGTGACTCAGGAAGGGTTATCATACCAAAATGTTTTCTACAGACATAGAGCTTCTCAAAAATGATAAGTAACCTTTGCCACCTTTCGGTGTACCGACATCTCGTCTGGCCCATGGACTATTAAAGTCGTAACCCAGATGTGTTTCCTGGTCTTACTGTCAGTATATACACTTTGTTGTGACGTATATAGGGCAGAAAAGTTACCAAAGCATGAAAACCAAACCAACACGGCCAAAAAGAAAAACACATATTAGCGTAACGCAACTTTGACTCCAATAATTGTCACACTCGAGTTATGCAAATTTTCTTTCTATTTATTTTGGTTTTGGTTTTCTTGCTTTGGTAACTTTTCTGTTGGGAGGAGCGCTGAGTGATTGAAGTTTAATTTATTCTCAGAGCTCCAGGGTTGTGTACATGTTAAGGCGGGAGAATTTGCATAATCGTGTTTCAAAAGAGACGGTTAACACCGAGTCCTGCTCTAACCTTTCATTTGTCTCTTTTTTTATTAATTGTGTAGATTACTTTATTTTCTCTTTCTCTCTCTTTCTCTCTGTATCTTTATCTGTGTGTGCACGTATATACGTACGTACGTGCCCTATTTTTGACACGTGCACATGTACTCAAGTACTGTACTTAAGCACAATGCTGAGGTACTTTACTTGAGTATTTCCAATTTCCAATACTTTTACTTCTACTCCACTACATCTCAGGGGAAAATATTGTACTTTTACTCCACTACAATGATTTGAAAACTTTAGTTACTAGTTACTTTGCAGATATAAATTATTACATTATGAAACATACATTAACCACTTTAGTCCTATTTTATACGGAGGCTATTTGAAAATAGCCGATCTACAAGCTTGTGAGCTTGTAGATCTGCTATTTTCAAACATTTCAGTACTTCTACTTTGGTACTTTAAGTACATTTTGATACCAATACTTTTACACTTTTACTCAAGTAAATTTTTAACACCAGACTTTTACTTGTGACAGAGTACTTCTACATTGCAGTATTGATACTTTTACTTAAGTAAAACATTTGAGTACTTTTTGCACCACCGTCATGTTACAAATCATGAAGTGGCCTTTAGACAGATGGAAGACATGTGAGGTGCCTTTGAGTAACTGTGACATTTTTGTGGTTTCCGTTTCAGGTCCCTGAAGAGCAATAAGATCCGAACGCTGTCTGACAACATCTTCTCACAATATTCCACCCTGGAGAGACTGTGAGTCATGTACAGTAACACACTGTCCTGGTTAAATAAAGGTTATTATAATGAAAGAGTGTGCAGGATGCACCCGCTTTCATTATAATAACCTTTATTTAACCAGGACGAAACCACACACAGACACACACACACACACACACACACACACACACACACACACACACACACACACACACACACACACAGTTTAACAATTTATTTATGTCCACAGGGAAAGCATACAGGGACACAAATATTTTAGGTGCAGTAAAGGTTACATTCACAAACTCATGGATATATGTCCTCATGATACAACACGCGTGAAACTCTTTGGGCATCCCAAGTTGTTCGAAACCCTCCAATCCTGGGTAAGAATTTAACCATGACCAGTTAGTGTTAACACATCGGGTGCCGAACACGGTCTGAACCGTGTTTTCACAGAGTAGCGCATTGGTGCCGAACACGGTCTGAACCGTGTTTGGTGTCTTTTTGTTTTTTTCGTTTTTTTTTCCACACGGGAGGGGCTGGAGCAGCTCTGGGATCACCTGTGGTGATTCTGAGAAGGATAGTTCAGATGGATCATCGTGTCAAAAAACATGGCGCCCATCCGCTTCCGTTCTATCTCCTTCTCTAAAACCCCTATAACTCCGAAACCTTTTACGCTGGGGAAAACGACTCATTTTGTATGCACGATCGCTCCGCCATTGTTACTCGCGTAAGAGATGTTATCGTTCCAGGCGTTAGTCAGGACCATCGGGCAAAATGGAGGCATGCTTTTTGTTCACATGGAATGCACGTCGCGGAGTCTACAGCTTAAACAGCACTGCGCAGCTCAACGGTGAGATTTCTGGCACCGAACGTAATCTTTTATTGTCAAATGCTGGCACCCAATGTGTTAACACATCGACCGCCAGAGGTTAATCTCATAATGTACTCACCAGTGCCAAGGTGTTATTGTTGTTTTTTTGTTTTTTTCATGTCGCCATAGATCTTGTTAAAATCCTTAAGATTGAGCCGTACACGGTCTGTTTACTTCGGCGACATCTCACTGTATCTCCCAGTGAAAACCACGTGTCAAACGGGGCATCCATGTTGTAGTTAGAGCGGATTACGTTAAACAGTGATATGCGAAGAGAAAAAGAGAATTGAGGAAGAGAATTGAGTTTCAGTTTCGTCTGTAGAACGAGGGCGGACGTGATCGTCAAAACCGGATCCCAAATAATTCTGTTTCCGGTCATCAAACCGGAAACGGAAGTGGATCAAAAAAATTCCGAATGTGCACCCGGAAATTTTTAGCGCGAAAAGACCGTGGACCGTAGGGCTACGGTCTCTGCGCTTAACAGTTGGATTTAACGGACCGTAGGACTACGTTCTTGGCGGTTAATGTGTTAAGATGAAGCCATGACTTAACACATTCACTGCCAGGTATTAAGACCGGGAACGCATCTGTGTGTCATTTTTAGATTTCTTTGGGCTATTCAAAAATAGCAGATCTACAAGCTCATAGCGCGGCACCGAGTGCCACGCTATGATCTTGTAGATCTGCTATTTTTGGAAAGAAATTGTGAAAATGTGTCTTTGAATAATTATGTATATCCATTTTTAACTTAAATCTTTGCTTCTGGGGGTCCCTGGAACTAAATATTTTGAGATGGGGGTCCGGGGCCAAATACATATAATTTTGGGGGTCCTTGACATGAAAAAAGTGTGAGAATCACTGATATTATTATAACAAAAGTTTTTTCAAAAAACTTTTAGGATTCAAAAGACATTTGTAGAATCCCCCAAAAGCAGATCTACAAGCTCATAGCGCGGCACTTGGTGCCGCGCTATGAGCTTGTATATCTGCTATTTTTGAATAGCCCAAAGAAATCTTAAAAATGACACACAGCTGCGTTCCCGGTCTTAAAGGGTTAATCAATTAATTAATCCGCCGCTGCCAGCGTTTTTACCTTATTTCGGCGACCCAGAGATCCACGGAAGCCACGTTGTGGACACGGATGTAAACAAAAGCTGTGTGGGGGGGAGGGGGTGGGTCTCTTCTATCCACCGGAACAAAAACGTTACCGCGATCGTCCATTCTGCCGCATCTAGGAGAATAAATCCGAGCTAGATGTGCTTTTCTAAATCTCATAACATTGGAGTGGACAGGGTTATTTTTTGGGGGGGGATGACGTCATTTCCGGTTCTATCGTTCACTCGCAGTCAAGGCATCGTTCATAGGTTGGTGAAGGGCGCCCTCTAGCGTAATCACTAAAAACATGATTTAAAAAATAAAAAAAAGATCTCCGTCAATGGCAGGGAACGTGTGAAGATCATTTTTCAACTTTGCTACGGAAATTTTGTGATTTCAGATCTGCTGCGTTCCACGCATTCCACTGAGTAGTGGCTGCGTAATAAAACAAATTTTCACCCTTGAGTGTCCTGCACCTAGAGCGCACATGATCAAATTAACTTCCCCTGGTTGAGTTCCTGTCACGATTTGCCCCTGCGCTGCATGCCTCTGCCCCTGCCCTGTGTACTGTGTCCTTCCCTTTCCAGTGTGCCCTGTTGTGACTTTGCCAGTGTTGATTTCGTCGACTAAAACTATGACAAAAAATGTTCGTCGACTACCTTTTTTCACTGACGAAAACTAAATAAAAATGCAATAAAAACTAAGCTACTATGACTAAAACCAAGACTAAATTTACTGACAATTTCGTCAACAAATAAGAACTAGACTAAAATGTTAGTGGGGGGTGGAGAAGAGATCCATTAGAACTAAAATACAAGTAATTTTATGTTTGGTTGAGCTCGGGTGTTGCGCTCTGAAAATAGCAGATCTACAAGCTCGCAACATGCCGTGCTGCGACGCGTTGTGAGCTTGTAGATCTGCTATTTTCAGCATGCAACCAAGTGTAAAATCAGCCATTACAACGGCATCAATAGGCACCGCCAAAATTCATTTCATTCGACTAAATCAACTGTACATTTAGTCGACTATAATCTTATGATATTTAGTCAACTAAAACTAGACATAACCTAAACATTTTGGATGACTAAAATATGACTAAAACTAAATGGAATTTTATTCAAAACACTATGACGAAAACTAAATCAGAATGTGTTGTCAAAATCAACACTGCCCTCCGCTCTCCTCTTTGGACTCTGATTGCCTAGAGTGGACCCACCTGCGTGCGGGTGTCAGCCGTGCCTACTGTAGTTGCCTAGAAACCAAAAAAAAGGCGTGAGTTTCCGAGGCTAGTTGCCCAGAGCCCCAGAGACTATTTAAGACTGCCTGTGACCGCTCTCTGTGCTGGTTCATTTGTCTTGTTGTTTGATTCTCCCGGGTTTCAGTGTGTGTGTGGAGCTTTTGTCTACGTTTTCAGTACGTGTGCTTATGCTAACCTCATTTCGTTCAGTAAAGTGGTCGTAAACTGTCCCCTTTGGTTTCCTGTGTTTACTTTGAGTTCCGGGTTCCTGCATTATGGGTCCAAAAACACCGGGTTCTGGACAGTACCTGTGAGCATGCCTCACACTCTCGACAGGTAATTAAGTGGGTATTTGGGAACTGAGCCATTTAGGATCCTGAAAACCAAACACAATGAAAGATGAGATACCATCCTAAACTACTGAAGTTAGATGAGACCTGGGGTTAAATTTGAGAAGTAACCTTATTAGCTTGTTTTGGGAGGTCTCCAATTGTGTCTTCAGTGATTTTGACTATGTATGTACCTCATGAGTCATGGTACAATGGCATCTCTAAGTGACACTGAATGCTAAGGTTAGACACACACAGGCTAAGGGGGTACACCCCCGCATTCCTAAACCCCCCCACTTATACACACCCCCATTCCGAAAACCCCCCCCCCCCACTCCTACACCCCCCCACTCCGAATTTTTTTTTCGGAATGGGGGGGTGTAGGAGTGGGGGGGTTTTGAAAATTTGAAATAAACCCTGCCATTCCGAAAAATAGATATAAAAAAAATATATATATATATATAATTTTTTTTTTTTTTTTTTTTTTTTGTGGGGCTCCCCCAAGTTTGGGAGCCCGGCAAAAAATAAAGTTTTTTTTTTTTTTTTTTCAATAGAAAAAAAAAACGAGGAGGGAGTATTAATATATTAAAGTATTCTGGCGCAGCTGTTCACCTCCCCCCACCTGCGTGCCCCCCCCCCCCCCCCACCGGGACCCCCCCAGGACCCCCCCCCCAGGCCCAAGGTGTCACTCATAATAATTTTATATTTTGCGCTTTGACACAGAGCGGTTGAGATTTCATTAAGCCAGATCTTTGTCAATTTTACTTGAATTCTTATCATTATAATGTTTATATGATCTGTAAAATGTAGATTTTCATTTGGTAGCAGTCATGCATTTATTGTAATTTATTATAATTTATTTCTTATTTTCTGTCATTTATTTCCACGCACGTAACATTATCTGTCTGTCTGTCTGTCTGTCTGTCTGTCTGTCTGTCTGTCTGTCTGTCTGTCTGTCTGTCTGTCTGTCTGTCTGTCTGTCTGTCTGTCTGTCTGTCTGTCTGTCTGTCTGTCTGTCTGTCTGTCTGTCTGTCTGTCTGTCTGTCTGTCTGTCTGTCTGTCTAGTCTGTCTGTCTGTCTGTCTATCTATCTATCGCGCTACAGAGCTCGTAGATTGGCTATTTTTTGGTGTCTGTCTGTCTGTCTGTCTGTCTGTCTGTCTGTCTGTCTGTCTGTCTGTCTGTCTGTCTGTCTGTCTGTCTGTCTGTCTGTGTGTGTGCGTGTCTGTCTGTGTGTGTGTGTGCGTGTGCGCACAGACAGACAGACAGACATCTTTCCTCTACAAATGAGACTAACAAGTAAGTCGAATCCCATGCTATGAGCTTGTAGATCTGCTGTTTTTGAAAGCATCAGAATCACGTGCGCGAGGAGGGAGCGCGCACGCGCGCAATATTAAAGTCTTCTGGCGCAGCTGTTCATCAGACCAAGACCACAACGTCATTTGTTATTACCATTCAGGTTCAGTCCATTAATATTGTATTCAGAATAATAAAAAAAATATTATTATCATGCTATTATCATTATTAATGCGCGCACGTTGATTGACGGGTCAGTAATCACGTAGGCCTACTCTCAGAGACGCTCACATGCTCAGGTTCCTCAGATGTTTTCTCGTTAATTAACCCACATCTCGTCACATCTCACATGAAGTAATATACGCATCAGTGGTGGAAAAAGTACTCAAATGTTTTACTTAAGTAAAACCTTTGAGTACTTTCTCCACCACTGTCCACTTCAGCCAGTTATGAAAGTAACTAACTACACTTTAGTCCTAGTAGTTAGGCTACTTTGCAGTTGCAGATGTCAACTATTAGCCATATTAACCACTCCAGACATATTTTATAGGCTTGAAAATAGCCGATCTACAAGCTCACAACTTGACAGACAGACAGACGTCTACCACCGATCTACCACAGCCTGGGTGTCTGTCTGTCTGTCTGTCTCAAAAGTCAGCGGCCATAATGCACAAACAAACACACGCAGTTAACCCTGACGTTACTTAAAACCGTCACTTTTGCCCATATATCTATCTATATATCTATCTATCTCTATCTATCGAGTTCATCTCGGAATTAAATGATTATATTATTATCTATAATATTATAATTATTATTAATCAGTACTGATAAATGTGCCACGTTTCTCTGAACCAACTAAGATCTAAATATCAATCTAGCAGCTAGGGGATACATTAATTCACGTTAATTTAGTCACTCTACCCAAATACGCTCTCTCTCTCTCTCTCTCTCTCTGTACAGACACATGCTCGCTCTACCCCAGTGCGCTCTCTCTCTCTGTAGAGACACACGCTCGCTCTACCCCAGTGCGCTCTCTCTCTCTGTAGAGACACACGCTCGCTCTACCCCAGTGCGCTCTCTCTCTCTGTAGAGACACATGCTCGCTCTACCCCAGTGCGCTCTCTCTCTCTGTAGAGACACATGCTCGCTCTACCCCAGTGCGCTCTCTCTCTCTGTAGAGACACATGCTCGCTCTACCCCAGTGCGCTCTCTCTCTCTGTAGAGACACATGCTCTCTCTCTCTCTCTCTCTCTCTCTCTCTCTCTCTCTCTCTCTCTCTCTCTCTCTCTCTCTCTCTCTCTCTCTCTCTCTCTCTCTCTCTCTCTCTACTGGCCTTTTTTACTGACACACACAAACACACTGACAAATATAATAATAATAATAATAACAGTAATAATAGCATAATAGTAGTAGTAATAATAATAACTTAATACTACTACTACTACTACTACTACTAATAATAATAATAATAACAGTAATAATAGCATAATAGTAGTAGTAATAATAACTTAATACTACTACTACTACTAATAATAATAATAATAATAATAATAATAATGACACTATGTTTTTTATTATTCTGAACACAACATTTATGGACTGAACAGAATGAGCTGAAAATATACTTTTATTCAAATAATTATTAACCCACCTCATACATGCATGCAAGTGTAGCAGGGCGGTATGAATAATTATATAATATAGCCAACACCTGGGGAGTAGCACCCCAGGAAATATTTATAATGTAAACCAACCACCTGAACATATATTACTCCTCACACAAGTTCGTTGTACAATTATAAAAAGGCAGAAAAGTAAAAAGTACAAAAAGCTTTATTGTAATAATGGTAACAGGGTAATCTCATCAATAATAAAAGTAACAAAACATTTAATAAGAAAAAAACAATCGGGCAATGCACTTAATAAAATCTATTTGCCTATAGGGCCAGTGCTGCAAGTTATAATAGAATGCCGTCTGTAGGCCTACAATCTCATGAAAATAAACCAAACCAAAGAAACAACACTAAATAAACAATAACAAAATAAGCAATAACACTAAAACAAAATAAACAGGGAGGCTGGCTGTGAGCCTGAGAGTGTGGACCAATGCGTCAGAAAAGAATACGTTCACCCATATAAGGGCATAAGCTCAGCTGGAGGGGAACCTCAGAATGGATTATCAGTGTGAGAGGGTTCTTAATGCGTGGGTTATTGGAAACCCGCAAAGCAGCAGTGGAGTATCACGGTGCCCGAAAGGACAAACGGCCGTGTCATTCTACCATTTACAGTATAATACTAATATTCATTAAGACGGGTGACAGGAGCAGAGAGAGACAGTCACGTACCGCGGTGCAGCAAAGGCGTAAGCCACAATGGACTGCCTGCAGCGGCGAACACCGGTAGGAGACAAACTGTAATAATAAAGGGCCATGGTTATTATAGTGCCTGAAATTAACTTGCTATACTGCGGAGAAGGAGGACCACCAACGTACCCGTTGTGCAGCATGAAGCACTGCACGCCCGGCGCAAAACGCCAACAAGATGGGTTGACACACCAGGGCTACAAAGGACACAAACGCTCATGGTCAAGTTCAAGACCATGCACTACGCAGCATAAGACAATTGCATAAACAGCAAGATGGAGAGACATACCTGCGCTAATGCGCGATGAGAACACAGGCGGGCCCAACAGGCCAGCCTGGACTGATAATAGACCAGTGTGGAGAGACAGACAGCTAACTGTGTTTGGAGGTGCGTTGCTTTAATACTGTGCCAATCAGCCCACTGATGAGTGGACGGCAGCTAGGGGGTCCTTGGGCTGAAAAGCCTTGTGACAGATGAATGATAGATAGATAGATGGATAGATGGATATATAGATAGATAGATAGGTCCCGGTGGGGGGGGGGGGGGGGGGGGGTGAACAGCTGCGCCAGAAGACTTTAATATTGCGCGCGTGTGCGCTCCCTCCACGCGCACGTGATTCTGATGCTTTCAAAAACAGCAGATCTACAAGCTTATAGCATGGGATTCGACTGACTTGTTAGTCTCATTTGTAGAGGAAAGATGTCTGTCTGTCTGTCTGTGCGCACACGCACGCACACTCACACACAGACAGACAGACAGACAGACAGACAGACAGACAGACAGACAGACAGACAGATAATGTTACGTGCGTGGAAATAAATGACAGAAAATAAGAAATACATTATAATAAATTACAATAAATGCATGACTGCTACCAAATGAAAATCTACATTTTACAGATCATATAAACATTAAAATGATAAGAATTCAAGTAAAATTGACAAAGATCTGGCTTAATGAAATCTCAACCGCTCTGTGTCAAAGCGCAAAATATAAAATTATTATGAGTGACACCTTGGGCCTGGGGGGGGGGTCCGGGGGGGGTCCCGGTGGGGGGGGGGGGGGGTCACGCAGGTGGGGGGGGGTGAACAGCTGCGCCAGAATACTTTAATATATTAATACTCCCTCCTCGGTTTTTTTTTTCTATTGAAAAAAAAAAAAAAAAAAAAAAAAAAAATTTTTGCCGGGCTCCCAAACTTGGGAAGCCCCGCAAAAAAAAAAAAAAAAAAAAAAAAATTATATATATATTTTTTTTATATCTATTTTTCGGAATGGCAGGGTTTATTTCAAAATTTCAAAACCCCCCCACTCCTACACCCCCCCATTCCGAAAAAAAAATTCGGAGTGGGGGGGTGTAGGAGTGGGGGGGGGGGTTTTCGGAATGGGGGGGTGTATAAGTGGGGGGGTTTAGGAATGCGGGGGTGTACCCAGGCTAAGGTACATTACACTGCCGTTGACATACGGAGATATCCTGGCCAAGAATCTTGTTAATCTTGTTAATTAAGCGAGGACTTCCGCTGTAATCTTAATTACCCACGGACCAAAAATAAAATAAAAAGCGTATTTTGCTAGCCTCGGTTCACAAAAGGGGGCACGGTACAGCGCGGCCAGGCTTTTGATCTGAGGTTAAGTGATTTTTGGATTGACACGCACTTTGAACAAGTGAAAGAGGGAGATTACCAAGAATAGCTTTGTGAAGGAAAATGTACCAGTGCTGACACACTGACTGCACACCACACTCTCCCATACTTATCACTGTAGAGTAGGCCGTGAGGATATCGCAAGTGGACCCCCAAATAATTGCAAAATAAAATGAAAATTAAAAAATATATGATTATTTTTACTTTAAAGGTAGGGTAAGTGATTTGCAATTATTCAAATAATTGCAAAATGGGTCTATGTTCTGATAGTGCTCGTTACTATAGAGTGTCCTGTCCATATAAAGAGTCTCCATGTCTCTCCAGCTCTTTATAAAACAGAAAATGTATTTTGTAGTTTTTTTTTTTTTTTTTTTAGTTTCATTTCCAATTTTATCCAACCAGGACAGAGAACTCAATCAGGATATAGATTAAACAAGTGAAATTGGAAGTGATGACACTAAGAAATGAGCAGACAAAATTTTTACTGGAACACTATACAAATTAAGCTTAAAAATGGGTACTTTCTCCTGATTGGCTGAGATTTTGACACCTACCGAAAAATGTATTTTCTGTTTATTAAAGAGCTGGAGAGACAGGGAGACATCTGTTACTGAACAAACACTCTATAGCAATGATTACTATCAGAATATAGTATTTTAACCTTTTAACAAAATACTTTTTGTTTTAACCAAAAAATATCACTTACCCTACCTTTAAACTTTGAAAAATGAGTTTTCATTGTTATACTGATGAATAAGAACGCTACGCGGGCAGAACACATCAAAAATCAGCAGCACACACAACATTCACCACAATGACAAACAAATTTCGTCCGCGCAAAAATAAGCGAGGGCTCGCTTTTTTATTCTCTCTCTCCCACCCTCCCTCTCTCTCCCCCTCTCTCCCTGTGTGCGCGCATTAGAGATGCGCGGATGGGTTTTTTTGTCACCCAAATCCGCGTTAACAAGTTCATTATCCATCCGCCATCCACCCGCGGTACTTATATCATCCTATTTATAGATCCGCACCAACCGCACCAAATAATTGTTATTTTCCTGACGTTAGTTTTCTTATAAACAGTGTTACTCACCACTGTCGCGATGCAGTGACTGTATACAATCCACAACCATGGTAACAACAAGCGCACGTCTTCATTAAGTTACTTTCGCTTTCAACCACTTTGTTGCCATGTCGGCTTTTTATAAGCTTTTTATAAGCGACTTTTAATATAATAAACTTTATTTATATAGCACCTTTCATGACATGAATGCAGCTCAAAGTGCTTTACAGAAAAAGAAAGAAAAAGTGAAAACAAAACACAGAGCAAAAACAATGCTCTGTGTTGCGACTTTTGGGCTTGTTTGGCACTTGTTTTGGGCTTGTTTTCATAGACCTGGCTACTTATTTCTCTCGCAACCTGGCAACACTGGCTGCCTGCAAAGCAACATGTCGTGAGCCGCTATTTTGTGCCTGGTGTAAAATGACGTAATATTAAAATACTACAAACGCACACACTGTGAAATTTAGTGCTTTTTAAAAGCTATTATAGGCCTATAGATTGATATCATTAATTTAATTCCCGCATTATTTCACCCGCGGTTTATCCAATATGAATTAATAATTATATTTGATTGACCCAAATCCACCCAAACAGCGGTTAACTGCGGCAACCGCGGCTAAAACCGCGATCCGCGCATCTCTAGCGCGCATGGCTGTCCCCCCCGCCCCACCCCCACCACACACACACACACACACACACACAGAGACGTGCGTGGTGTCACTCTCTCCCCGTTTTTTTTTGCACTACAGAAAGCCTTGACTACAGGACAACAGATCTGTGTGTGTGTGTGTGTGTGTGTGTGTGTGTGCCAACATACGCTGGTGGGTGAGTATGCACCGTTTTTCGCCTTCAGCCAATTGCAGTGCATTTTTGCCACCTCCGCGACTAATGTGACGCAACAGGACTTTTGAGATGGCCATGCCCAAAATAGGGTGCCTTATTCGGATACATGCGTGTGACTGGCCGCCCCTGCCGGTTCTCTGAATTTTTATTTGTAAATAGGCTCTGTCATGATTAATTGACCACACATATGAAGTGAAACAACTAAATTCTATCCAAACGATATCTTATAAGTAAATTCCGTGCCTCAAAGAAGAAGTTTGAGAGCTTTTTGAAGTTGAAAAGTGCGGAGAAAGCTGGCCACAGAAACAATGGACAAAAACAATGGCTGCCGTTCGTGTTTGAGCGACGACGCTGCTAGGCTCGGAGAGTGAGGTTGGGTTGCCATGTCCAGGTGTTGTAAGCGTGAAGTGGGTGTAAATTGGTTAGAGAAAGTGCGTCGACGCATGCGCAGTGCGCAGCTTTGTGTTTTTTCATGAAGCTGGTTGCTTGTTGCTCGCGCACGATCTGGCAACAGCGGTGACTACGCATGCGCACTGAGTTTGTTTTTTGTCCGTTCCCTGGTACTGCAAGTCTGCCAATTGTAATATAGATAGTACAATTTACAACAATTTCCAAACTCATGGATATATGTCCTCATGATACAACACGCGTGAAACTCAGCACTCCACGTAGCGGCGGCCCCGCCACATATGGCAGCCGAGACGGCACAATACTTTGCCAGCCTCGTCTTTGGGCATCCCAAGTTGTTCGAAACCCTCCAACAAACAGTCCGTGGGTATAATGTCCTAGGCTGGATCACCAGAGGAAACAAAGTTCTTAGTCTTGCACTGCTGCTTGGTGTTAAAGCGCCCTCTGTAGTTGTTCTCGTGGGCCTGGAGGTCCACCCGTTGCTATTCCGACAGTGGACGGACATTTACCGCTGGAAGGCCGCCGGGTCTGTTGCCTCTCTTCCCGGTAGCTGGGGGAGGGGCCGTCAGGTAGCGTTGGCTGTTGGTAGAGTCCACCGGTGAGAAGTGCCTTCTTGTATGCAAGCTACATAGTCCACAGAAATTGCAAATGCATCCACTGCACCTACTGTAGGCCTGTCCCCAACTAAGGATTTGTATAGTCGAATCTGATTGGCGACTAATTGCCAATAGTCGACTGGCAGTCGACTAAGGACACACCCCCCCAAAAAAAACTAAAAACATTTTTTTTTTTTTTTGCATGACTCGACTGAGAGACACGCAGTCGACTCGGACCCCCCGCGACTAATTAGTCGACTATTCGACTAGTCGAGGTCAGGCCTAACCTACTGCATTGAGAGACACACACACACACACACACACACACACACACACACACACACACACACACACACACGACACGTGGTACTCCAGTGTGAGAGCCCATGAGATTGTAAAGTAATTATAGGATAGGATACTTTATTGGCTATATTAAAATCACACCATTCAAAAACACCAACAAAAAAAGCTTGTTTTCATTGTGGTCCACATAAGATTAATAAAACCACACGCAACGTACTGTACAAACAACCATAAAACAAAGAAATGGAATCCTTATACAGTTTGGAAACAAAACAATACATAAAATGACAAGAGGTACACTAAAGGTGGTACCGGCGAATATGCGAATAAACGCAAAATTCGGACTCGTTCCGAATAATTAAAAGACGCTTTTTTTTTGGTCCGGAACCCGGTGTTTTTGGACCCATAATGCAGGAACTCGGAACTCAAAGTAAACACAGGAAACCAAGGGGGACAGTTTACGACCACTTTACTGAACGAAATGAGGTTAGCATAAGCACACGTACTGAAAACGTACACAACAGCACTTTCGGCATTTAGCTCTTAATACAGAGTGATGTACAGCAAGCAAGGACAACACAAGATATTACATCAAATGCATAGAAATAGTAATCTAATAATAAAGTAATACATAAGTAAACCAATAATCTAATAATAACTAATACATATGTAAACCAAGAACCTATCATCAGCCTGTACATTGAAACTATACACACTATAGGATGCCAGGTCAACAATGGACGTTACTTCCATTGATCCAAGCACGCACGCACGCACGCACACACACTGCACACACTCCTCCATGATGTATCACGCTCCTTTGGTTTGAACACTTAATATTAAATGATCCTTTATCCACTATTATCACATTATTCACCTCCATGTTGCTGATCTAGGCCAAGATTTAAGCCTGTGTCTCCCAAACCTATTGGGTTGCGGACTAATTTGTATGCGTCGCGAGTATATATCATGTAAGCAGCCTTTTGAAATAATGGTGTAACAACAACAGGAAGAATTGGGTGTGAATGCAGTGGTGTTTCTGGCCATCCCGGTGCCGCCCTGTGCCGGATCTGTAATTACTGTAATTAACTGTTATTACTTCCGAGCTAATTAGTCTATTGAACGAGCATAGTGGTCATCATGTGCGCCATTACACAGCATCAGAATCTTTATTTGTCACTTCACTGGTTCACAGGTGCAGCTAACGGCACAAAAGACGATCTAAGTCTACTGCGTGGCGTGTCCCAGGATGAATCTATCATTTCCTCTCCTGCTAAAACTTCCCACTGAAGTTATATCTGTGTGTGTCTAGCTCTTGAGGAGCCTGCCACCCCCCCCCCCCCCAGGCCTTCACATCTCAGCCCCTCACACCTGTTTTGTATATTAAAAAAACTTTCAAACAAGCTCAAAACATATGAAAACGTGTCGTGAGCTCGTCAATCTGCTGTTTTCAACATGTTTGAGGCCTCAGGGAGACACCAGATTTATTTTGGTTTGGATCTGAAAAAAGTTTGGGAACCTCTGATCTAAAATGTAAAATCCTCATCGTTTATAAAGACGACAATAGATCACAAACGGAATGTTAAGTGATCTTCCGGAGAGCTCTAAGAAAATCTCACCGCGGAAAACAAAAAGCGGATAACCCATTCCATCCGGGAACGCATCTGTGTAATTTGTTAGATATAACCATTCTTTTATACTTTGGCTATTAAAAAATAGCAGATATACAAGCTCGTAGCGTGGCACCGAGTGCCGCGCTACGAGCTTGTAGATCTTTTGATTACATTTTTTTGCAAAAGCTTTGAATTTACATTTTTTAAAGCAAACGTTTGTAAAAAATATATTTTGTTCCAAGGACTTCCAGAAGCAAAGATTTGAGTTACAAATGTTCGCTTAAGAAATATATATATGTATTCAAAGATTTGCACAAATCTTCACGATTTTTCGAAAATAGCAGATCTACAAGCTTGTAAAGCGGCAATAGCCAAATAAATCTAAAATGACACGCAGATGCTTTCCCGGTCCGGTCTATATTGAACTGTGTATTAAACTATATTGAACCATGTCGAACTAGAACTGAATCCCTGACTCCCAAGACTTACTCTTATAACTGTGGAAATAAATGTTTCACCTTTTACCCATTCTATTTGGCAGAGACTAAAGCCATGCGCCACCACGTTTTGCTAAAGCATATCCATGTGGCGTACAAGATCGTCAAGATGGGAAGTAGCCCATTAACACATCGGGTGCCAAACACGGTAAAAAACGTGTTTTCAGAGAGTAGCGCTTAGAACACGGTAAAAACCGTGTTATCAGTCTTTTTTTGCTTTTTTTTTTTTCACAAGGGGGGGGCTAGATTAGCTCTGGAATCACCCACGGTGACTCTGAGAAGGAAGGGACAGGTGGATCACTGTGCCAAAAAACATGGCTCGCCGTCCGCTCCCGTTCTATCTCCTTGATAAAAACCTCTGTATCTCCTTAACTTTTTACAGTGGGGAAAACAAGTAATTTTCGATGGGCGATTACTCCGTAATGGCGAGCGTGAGAGATGTTATTCTTCCAGGCGTTAGCCAGGACCATCGATCGTCGTACACGCATCCATTGTTTGCGTGTGGGTGCTCGCAGTGGAGTCACAGCTATAAACAGCACAGCGTTACAAACGGTGAGTTCTCTGGCACTCCAAGTAATCTGTTTTAATAAAACGCGTTAGGCCCGTTAACCCGTTTGTGTTAAGAGCTTTAAAAACGAATAATAACAGTTTAAAATCAATTCTAAAACCAACAGGGAGTTGCCAGTGGAGTGCGGCCAGGACCGGGGTGACGTGGTCATACTTTTTGTTACCAGGGAAGAGACGTGCAGCTGCATTCTGAACCAGCTGTAGCTGCAGATTATAACAAGAGTTGCAATAATCATAAAAGCTTGAATTACTGTGTCAAGCTGTTTCCGGCAGAGATAGGCCTTATTGGCTAAGAGTCTTAGTTGAAAGGAACAGAGAGAGAATAAATTGCTGCTCTGTGTAACTCCTTGCTGGCTCAACAATAAAATAAAAATAAATTGCTGCTCTGTGTAAGTGCTTGCTGGCTGGATCTGCCATCACTCTTTCCCTCCTTGAGACATTATTAAACTTAAAACGTGTCACGAATAATAGCCCTGATCTTCTCTCTCACTCTGGGTAATAAGTCAGGCGGCTCTTGTCCTCCACCAGTATTTTTCCTCCGTTTTTGATCTGATATTCTCCTTTTGTCATGAACTTTTATATCATACCACTTGTATTAAATTGAAGTCAGAGTGCACATATCAGAGTACATGACATTCTCTGACTCAATTATTGTTGAGTCATCTTTCCTCGAGCCAGTCATTCCAGAAGAGGTGGAATTGAAAAGAAGAGCTTTTTGTGGCTTTCAACATGTCAAACGATCACTTTTGTGTCTGCATTAGTCAAATTATTTTTTTGTCTTAATTTAGGGGCCATGTTTTTTTTTTTCTTCTCCTCTCCACTTCTCTATCTCTCTGTCATGCTCTGAGCTGGCAACAATTAAGGCCCTCCTTATAAGGAAGTCAGTGCATGGTGGTATTATGCAAATCTCTCAAGACAGATTCTACCAACAGCAGAAACATAAATCAACTTAAACATAATAATTCTGTTGTTAGTAGATAAACACAGAAGCACCAGGGAGAAAATAGACTAAGATGAGCCAGCTGTAGCTACCGATTTCTCATACTCGCTCCCTATGGGCAGAAGTCCAGACTGATACCGGGGAGGAACGTGAGAGTGAATCCACGTTATTGGTCTGGCCAATGCCAGGCTACGTGTCTTCCCCTCTGCGTCATCAGCGCCCATACCCTAGGTGGGGTTGGCGAAAGAGCCTTTCTGTGTGGAGTTTGCATGTTCTCCCCGTGTTCCCTAGGGTAGGTACCCTCACAAAAAAATGTAGTAATCCTGGTCTCTATACTGCCTCGCCCTGGTCAGCCGGGCGCCTTCTCTATCAATTACACACCCCATGGAGCCTGGAATTCATGGTGATTTTTTTTTGTTTTTGACGCATTCCTGAGGCAATAATTCGATGACCAACTTGAGACTTCGCCTGTCATCAAATTATTGGCTTAGGAATGCGACAAAAACTAAAACATCTCCGTGAATTCAAGGCTTCATGGGGTGTGTAATTGATAGAAAATAAGTATTTAGGGGCAGTGGCTCAGGGGTAGAGTGGCCGGTAGCGCTGCCGGAATTCAATCCCGGGCTCCCTCAGAGTTAGTATGGAAGTGTCCTTGAGCAAGACGCTGAACCCCTAATTGCTCCTGATGAGCAGGTTGGTGCCTTGCATGGTTTCCTCCGCATTCAGTGTATGAATGTGTGTGTGTGTGTGTGTGTGTGTGTGTGAATGGCAGGGTTTCCGGCAGTCCATTTCAGGCCCGGCGCCCGCCGAGCCTAAAAAATACTGGTGAAAATTAAAATGATGCAACGTTGCAATGCAAGGCTCAGGAATGTGCCGCGCATTGCCGCAGGACAAATCCAATGTAAAGCACATTAACTCCAGATAGATTTGTTTAATGTAGTTGTTGTTATTGTGGCTACCCCTGTGCAAAATATGTTTTTTATCGGATCAGAGCAGCGCACGCGTTGATGCTGTGGGAGCGCAAGTAGTCACCGTGTCATAACAAACCAGCGTTGCCATGTCGGCTTATTTCGCGCAAGATTTGGCTTATTTTTCACGGAAGATTTGACTTATTTTTCACGCAAGATTTGACTTGTTTTTAGAGGTAACTTATTTCTCTCACGAGACTTGGCAACGCTGGCTACAAAACCAGAGGAAGAGGATAATAATGAGCGCAGTGTCTTTACAAACTAGAAGTTTGGCTTGCTGCGCGGGTTTTCTCTCTCTGTCCGTGTGTGTGTCTTCCTCTCTCTTTCTCTCTCTCTCTCTCTCTCTGTCTCTGTCTCTCGCTCCGTGTCTCTCTCTCTCTCGCTCTCTCTCTCTCTCTCCTCGTCTCTCTCTCTTATAAATTATACAACTCCAAACAACCACCCGCCAGAACGCACACTCCGCACGCAATGGATGCGTGGAGACGGCCAGGACGCACAGCGCGCACCTCTGTCAATACGGTAATGGTAGACACCAGTTCTCTGGTTGAGATTCAACATCAAGTGAAACACTGCACATAACCAGTGATAGGTTAGATTTAAAGCCTATATTCCAGTTTATAATGCGCGGAAGCCAAGCAACACTTTTGACAGAGAGGGGGGGGGAGAGCATGAGAGAGCGCACGGGTGCAGGAGAGAGAGGGAGGGAGAGAGAGAGAGAGAGAGAACCCGATGTCGGATCAACAGCAATACAAATTAATAACTGCAAACAGATCCAAAGATTAGGCTATCAATATCATACAAAAGCAGAGAGAAGCTGTGATCTCACCGCTCTGATGGACAATAAATAAATAATCCTTTTGCAAACAATATCCATGTTCTGTTCCTTTGTCAACAATGATACAAATGGGAAGTTTATTTCAGCAGCTAGAACGTGACAGTTTGACATAGTTTGAGCCGTTTTTAATGCACAGCTCCTCGTTTAAGTTAATTGCTGCGCAACAGGGCAGATCTCCGCCAGGCCAGGTGGCCCTACCCAGGCCCATGAAATTCATAGATTAGTCTACAGTAGCCAATTAGAATGAAATCTGCTAAAACTAACTCATACACTGATACAGAACCATATATAGGCTAAATATTGTCTCTGTCTATCTGTTGGTTGGGAAAACTGTTCCTTTTATTTTAAAACAATTTCAAATAGTGAAAAAAGCCAACCTACAAGCTATAATTATTAAAAATTAAGAAATACTATATTTTAAATAGTGAAAAATACAGAAAATAGGGGAAAATACATAAAATCTCTAATCTGTGATTCTAATGTGATTAATGTGACCCCTACAGTCAGTGAAGTCCAGGGCTGAATGTGACAAATATTGAGACAAATAGGCTATAACCCAATACATAATTTTATGAAAGAAATGGGTTATATTTTACAGATAGTTACACTATTCTTGTACTATATTACAATTAAATCATCCTTAACCTTCAAGTTAAATTCATTATTTCCGTGGACTTAAAAATCATCGTTTTATTTGATTGGCCTTTTACAGGCCCTACCAGCCTGTAGGGGGAGGTAGAGAGTAACATATTATAATAGCAGCCTGTAGGGGGAGGTAGAGAGTAACATATTATAATAGCAGCCTCTATGGGGAGGTAGAGAGTAACATATTATAATACCAGCCTGTAGGGGGAGGTAGAGAGTAGCATATTATAATGCCTTTGCTCTAAGTGAAACCTGTGTCCAAACCCAATGTTGAATAAATGTGACTAACAATAGCATAATGTAGTCGTGTTTTTCATCAGAATTAATGAATAAATGCAAAAAAAATCATGAGTCTCCCCTGGCCGAGCACCGGGCCTAACTTTTTTCCTGCAGGAAACCCTGAATGGGTGAATGTAATGCACAATCTATGTAAAGCGCTTTGGATAAAAACGCTATATACTTTAAATGCACCATTTACCATACATTATTTTGGGTGAATTATTCCTTTAACTCTCCCCATACCCCTTCCTGCCACCTTCTGTTCGATTGATGAAGACCATTTTGTTCACTTGTTTTTGAGCTTGTGTTTTTCTTGACCACAATGTTAAAATGTAATTTAGTTATCATGATATTCAAACGGATGCTTGGTTAATTGGTTAATTGGTTTATATAAAATATTCTGTGGATCGTCAAAAAGACTCAAAATAAGGTAAAATTTGGCAGTGGCGGATTAATTAATACCTGGCAATGAATGTGTTAAGTGCTAAGGGCTGTGGTGGAGTCTGAAGAGATGAGTCTTCATGTATGAAGCAGAATAGTGTCATTGATAATGTTGACTATTAAGTCAAATATTATGATAATGACTAATGAGTGATGCTCACTTCATTATAAATAACAACTGTGTGTGTGATTCTATAACCACAGTAGCACACAGAATGCCTGATAGCCAAAACATTTTGTGCTGACTCATAGTGACGCACACTTTTGTGGTGACATGCAAGATGTTTTGGTTTTGCGACCACTTGACATTATTGAACAAGATATGTCTTGTTAGTGCTTCTTCGTGGAGACACAAGCACAGATTGCAGATTGCATTTAGTTTTCATTTGGTTCGCATCAGAGGAATACAAATGGGATCATTACGTTACGGTACATCAGGGCTGCGAGGGAGACAGGCGTAGGTGTGCTGGCTGATTATTACTATATGATTAATCATTTCAATCATTTCGACGTCAGTGTGTTTACCTCTATAAATTGTAAGCTGGTGGCTTACAGTTTCTAAATATATTTTTGTAAGGCAGCCATCACATTGCAGTGTTGCAGACCACATGACTGCAGGCGTTTGCCGCCTTATGGAGGTGATGGGGATATAACAGAGTTTATTTAACTGGTCTAGTAGTGATTAATAGTGAGTTAATGGTGAGCGCAATTAGATAATTACACTAAACCGGTGTCCCAGCTGTTTAATCAAGGACTGATAGAGGGCTAATTTAGAAAGACAAAGACAGAAGCTGAATGTCATGAACTTCCGGGTGGGGTACAAAGCCTGCAATCAGTGGGGGTGTGGGTGTGTGTGTGTGTGTGTGTGTGTGTGTGGTGTTTATGGCTTTTCATGGGTGCGATTCATGTTGGTAATGTGAGATTTTTTTGTTTTGTTGTTGATGTTGTTCTGACATACAATGTGCATACATTATTGAACACATTTGTCCTTGCATGATATGAAATGGATAGCATTGCATAGCATAGGATGGACTGTATTTTCCCTGGGGAAATGTGTTATGGACACACACAATGACAACAACATGCAGTACAACACTGACCGACAACAAATTGCACACTGGCCATTGAACAACATTACGAAAAAAAAGTACAAAAAAATAATAAAATACAGAGATAAGAGGTTTCTGTACAGTACAGTATATGCAATGTGGCCCTCTGGAGTGAGAGTGGAAATATAGTGGCCCTCTCCATCATCAAAGTTGCACACCCCTGACTTAAACCCTCTACTTTGTCTAGACCCCCTTTTTCCCCTCGATATAAATATCGATATACAAGCTCACAGCTCTGTTTTTGCTGAATGTTTGCCACAGGGATGCTTTCTTTTTTTGCTGTACTTAATGTCAAATTGTTGATTCCCTTATTAAGTACCCGTTTAATTAGCCAGATAATGAATAGTGAGGCAGTCTTTTTTGAGAAATAAACATTCAGAACTCCTGCATCGCCCTGTTGGAGTATATTTCTCAATAATGATGCTCATTATGTGATTAAGCTGTGTGTGTGTGTGTGTGTGTGTGTGTGTGTGTGTGTGTGTGTGTGTGTGTGTGTGTGTGTGTGTGTGTGTGTGTGTGTGTGTGTGTGTGTGTGTGTGTGTGTGTGTGTGTGTGTGTGTGTGTGTGTGTGTGTGTGTGTGTGGTAGATGAGATAATTTCTGTGGAAGTCTAATGTCTGCACAATGTGTTCAGTCTCGTTCTGCTGGTGCTCATTTCCATCCAACTGTTTTTGCTTTGGTTATGAGAACAGAGACACACACACAAACACAAACACATGTGGCTACACACAAACATACACACAGACGGGGACAAAAGTGCACACACATGAAACCAACACACACTAACAGTTATACCCACATAGTTCTAGAGACTCAAAGACATCAAATCCCAAAGGACTGTGTGTGTGTGTGTGTGTGTGTGTGTGCGTGTGCGTGTGTGTGCACGCACATTGAGTTTTAAGGGTGTAAATGATATTTCTTTGTTAAAATGTCAAAGCTCTATATTCTTCCCACAGGTATTTGAGTCTCAAATGAAAATCAACTGCGTTCCCAGATTATGAATGTGCGCCAGTGTTGATTTCGTCGACAAAAATATGACGAAACATTTTCTAAACTAAATAAAAACTAAGCCATGATGACTAAGACTACTACAAATAAAAACTTGACTAAAATGTTAGTGAGGGAAGAGTGGAGAAGAGATCCAGTAGAACTAAAAGACAAGTCATTTTATGTTTGGTTGCGCTCGGGTGTTGCGCTCTGAAAATAGCAGATCTAATAGCAGCTCACGTTGTGAGCTTGTAGATCTGCTATTTTCAGCATGCAAGTTATGCAACCAAGTGTAAAATCCATTACAACGCCATCAACACATTCATTGCCAAAATACATTTTAGTCGACTAAAGTCTTATAATATTTAGTCGACTAAAACTAGACAAAAAGTTAAACATTTCAGATGACTAAAATATGACTAAAACTAAATGGAATTTTATTCAAAAGAATATGACTAAAACTAAATCAAAATGTGCTGTCAAAATCAACACTAATGTGCGCTTGTGTTTGCTGCCTTCAGGTTTCTTCAGAACAACAGTGTGCAGTTCATCAGCAGGCACGCCTTCAATGGACTCTACAAGCTGGAGAGGTTGTGAGTAGTTTGCTTACCTCTGCAAGTATAGTGTTCAAAAATGAACATGACGTTGCTGTCAGGTAAACTGTTACTTTTCAGAAAATGGAAAACAAATAACCTGTGTTCCTATGGATCCAATGCAGTTATTATTAATCACAAGCTCTTGTTAATGTTTTTTATTGTTTAAACATTAATAAAGCCCACAGACAGACTTTCACTTTTACTTTTTTCATTTTCTAAAATAGCAAAATAGCTGATCTATTTTAGATTAGATATTTTTGCTACTTTTGTAACATTGTAGTGTAACAAAGTAAGGCATCAGTTTACAAAAATCATAAAAAGAAATATGGGGTTTTCTGCCCGAGGTTTCTGCCCAACAGCAGCGTAGTTTTTTATTGTTGTTTTTTTGCGGAGGAGCACTTTGGATATCATGTTCATAGTGCTCACACGCAGAGTTCGAACCGATGTGTTGTGTGTGTAGAATGTCCTGTCACCTGCAGAACAATTCTCAGCTTGAAGCGCCCATGAGGACGCTGAGCCAAAAACAGATGCTCCAGCGCGTCTTTACTGAATTGCATGGCAGAAAATGCTTTCTGTGTGCACAGACCCTTATTTATTACAGTCGGACTCTGACTTTATCGCACCAAAATCATGAACTTAAATCATAGCAAACATTTTCTTAGTTTTAGTGTTTTAGGTTACAATAGTTCATACATAAGCCCAGTATTCTGGGTATATATGAAATCTTCCAATATGTTTCTTCAAATCTTTCTTCAACATTGCTTTGCGAGTTTGCAACGTGTCGTAAGCTTGCTATTTTTGCTATTATTTCTGACCTTTTACAAACTAAGCCCCTGACGCTAAAACTACAAAAGTAAAACTAAGCCTTTACAAAAAAATATGAAACATTTATAAAACTAGCTTTAAAAACTAATGAAAATGTAAAACAAAAAATCTAAACGAAAGAAAAAAGATATTAACAAATAATGCTGATTGCTACACTATAATAACATTGGTGATGTTTTTGGTTGTGTGATGTATTTGTGTGTAAGTTGTATTTATACAGTGTTGTCTATCTGATGTGTCTCCCAGGTATCTGAGCGACAACCTGATCACCCATCTGAGTCCAGGTGTGTTCAGACACCTCCACCAATTGCAGTGGCTGTAAGTAGAAAATAAGCTGGACCACGTAACACGCGCAGCGGCCGTGTTAAGTGGTCAGATGGGTGGGCCCGGCCCGGCCCGGCCCGGCCCGGCCCGGCCCGGCGCCCCGGCCCGCGTGCATTCTCAGAGCATGTGTAACAATCGATCAATCGATTGTGTTTTCCGCCTAGGATCAGTGGAACTAACTTAGTATACTTTAACCCATTCAAACCGGGAAAGCATCTGTGTTTAACCACTTTAACCATTATTTGTATACTTTGGCTATTCAAAAATAGCAGATATACAACAATTAAACAGTGTGGATTTGATCGACTGAAACTTGTAGATCTGCTATTTCATTGAAGAATGTTGATAATTATGTGCAAATCTTTGAATATTTTTTTTCCCAAAGCGAACATTTGTAACTCAAATCTTTGCTTCCCTGGAACAAAATATTTTTGAGATGGGGGTCTGCGGCCAACTACATATCATTTTGGGTGGTCCTTGACATGTAAAAGTTTGAAAACCACTGATATTACAGCAACATAGGTTTTTTCAAAAAACTTTTAGGATTTAGAAGACACAAAAACTAGGTAAAAAAAATAAAAAATAATAATATATATATATATATATATATATATATAACCACACACACACACACACGCACGCATGCACACACGCACACGTGTGCATGCGTGCGTGTGTGCTTTCAATTTGGTTTATTGAAAGCATGACTGTTAAGATAATTTTATTGTGTTCTGGCTTTTAACATTTGTTTTAGTTTATCCACGACACACATGCACACGTGGATAGTAACCCATGAAAAGATCTATTCTACCCCTATCGGTTTACAACTCTGACGGCGCTGATTCGACTAGCAGACCATCGGCCGGTCGGCGCGGGCACTCGCGCCCGTAGGCGCTTGGGCGCGCCTCCTCGGCCTCAAGCTCTGCTAAGTCTTCGCGCCTCCGTCATGGACAATAACTATTATCACGTGTGCGTGTGAACGCGTGTTCAGCGTTCCCCTAGCGTAGCTTCCTGGTTGCTATGTAGGGGGGAACAACAAAAGCCAGGTCCGCCTCGCATCAAAGCCCCGCCTCGCGCCTCCTCCTCCTCTCGCCGCCTCGCATCAAAGCCCCGCCTCGTGCCTCCTCCTCCTCCTCGCGAGGAGGAGCGCCTCGCGTAAAAAAGCCTTTCTCGAAAATCCCCGCCTCTCGGCGAAGCCCTCCGCCTAAAAACGAGTGCTCCTTTTTCAATTTCCCTGGAATGCCAATTTCCCTGTGACATATATATATATATGTATATGTATATATATATATATATATGTATATGTATATATATATATATGTATATGTATATGTATATCTCTGCTGTTCAGCCTGAACCTGCTAACTCCAAAACGCTCATTGTTCAGGAAACGAAAAAACAAAATATAAAATTTTCAGGAAATGAAGAAAACCTTATATTTTTTAAAACAAAGCAATACTGCCTCATCAAAGTTGGTATAGTGACTTTATATATTGTCAGACACTTGCATGTGTCATTATATTATCAACACTTTACCCAAATCGCGGGTAAATCAACACTTTACCCAGCGCAAGTGGAGTTAGTAGTTTCAGACGAGCAGAAATCAAGCTGAAATGGAGTTATTGTCCAAACAACAATAGCTCCACTCGCTGCTGAGGGAGAGGTTTCAAAAGGGTACAAATTCCCAAAAGCTAACAATGGATCTCCAAGCTCACAATGCATCACAACAACGTGTGAATTAATGCCTTGATGCTTCATGACACTTATTATATAGGCCTACAATAATAAACAGGACTTTAAATATTACAATAACTTCTGCAAAGAGCGAGTAGAACTAGCGCGGCAGAAGTAGTCCAATCAAAAGTTACCTTGTCCTGTCAAAGTCCTGGAATCACCCATAAACTAAATCAATCTGCTTCAGAGCCAATCATAGTACATTAACTGCTGTTACTCTTGTTACTAACAACATTATTACTGCTTTAGACAACAACAAATCATTTTGCCTCTCTCTCTTTGTGGACTTACCTATAAACCCATACGCTACTTTTACAGAAATTGCATAATACAGGATGTAAAGGTAGGCTAAGTGATAAGTGTTAAATAGATCTAGTACTCACTGATATAGAGTGTTCAGTAACAGGAGTCTCCTCATCTCTCCTGTGCTCTTAAGTAAACAGAACATGCATTTTCAGGTCGGCATACCTCTTTTATCCAATCAGGATTGGAGAGAGAACTTGCACAGAATATAGATTAAACACGTGGAATTGGAAGTGATGGCACTAAGAAATTAGCAATCAAAATTGGAACTGGAACACTAAGCTGATGAATGGGTACTCTTTCCTGATTGGCTGAACATTTTAAACCCATTTCTTTCTTGTTTATTAAAGCGCTGGAGTGATGGGGAGACCCTTGTTACTGAACAAACACTCTATTGCAATGATCACTATCCGAATATAGTGCTGTAGCCTTTTAACAAAAAAATAAATGTTTTAGCCAAAAGATATCACTTAACCTACCTTTAAAAATGTAGCTTTAGAATGGTGTTTATAACTATCTGTGTGATAGATTTCAGTCTGTGAAGTCCGGAAACACACCCTTCCTTAAGTGTCCCGCAGGGCTCAATTTTAGAGTCTGTCCTTTTTACTTGAACCAACAATGTTGTCTCCACTCTTAATGACCTCCAATTCCATCCGACACGACACGGTTTTATACCGTGTTGCCAACTCGGTTGAGCTCTTGCCATTGGGAATCTGCAGCTTGCCTTTAAAGGAATAGTTCATCCAAAAATGACTTATTTTCTATCAATTACACACCCCATGAAGCCTTGAATTCATGGAGATGTTTTGTTTTTTGTCGCATTCCTAAGCCAATAATTTGATGACCGTGTGTATATCCGGTAGGAGACACAAAGAGTCTCCTTTGTGTCTCCCCGCCTTATCAACACTTTACCCAAATCGCGGGTAAATCAACACTTTACCCAGCGCAAGTGGAGTTAGTAGTTTCAGACGAGCAGAAATCAAGCTGAAATGGAGTTATTGTCCAAACAACAATAGCTCCACTCGCTGCTGAGGGAGAGGTTTCAAAAGGGTACAAATTCCCAAAAGCTAACAATGGATCTCCAAGCTCACAATGCATCACAACAACGTGTGAATTAATGCCTTGATGCTTCATGACACTTATTATATAGGCCTACAATAATAAACAGGACTTTAAATATTACAATAACTTCTGCAAAGAGCGAGTAGAACTAGCGCGGCAGAAATGCTATGAACGCCTTTCTTCTTGTCACATTGCTCTCCTCATTAAACACTTCATAGATTTTAGAAATATAATTACTTGTTTTCATAACATTAGCGTCAGTGCTAAGTTTGATAAACAGGTACACTGCATCATATCCGCGTTCCTCCTCCTCGTTCACTGCGCAGCGAGTTCTACTCATGCTGTGAAAACGCAGCACTGGAGAGGAGAGGGGGGAGTTGTTTGTTTTTGACGGACAGTTTGAGGATCCAATGGAGTTGGGAGTTTTCGTCAGAGGCGCTTTTTAATACTTTACATTGGTTCAAATGTTTTGATTTTTTTACACAGACGTAAAGGGTGTTCAATAGCGTTGATTTATGGGAAAAAAAAAGAAGATGAGTTAGCTGGTTCGTCCCGGACACCGACGATATATATATATATATATATATATATATATATATATATATATATATTCATTCAAAGATTTGCACACATTTTCACAATAAAAAAACAAACAATAGAAGATCTACAAGCTCTGCCACGCTACGAGCAGTTTTTTGAATAGCCAAATAAATCTAAAATGACACAGATGCGTTCCCGGTCTTAACGGACTAAGAGCAAAAAGCCCAAGTAGTTCTGCTTGTGTAGTGATGGAGACCGTCCAAGGGAAGACGAAAACAACGAGCCTGTTGAAGTGACCCGAGAGTTGAAATGTTTTTGTTTTGCACTGGCAGATTGGTCTGGTTTCCAGGCTAGTACTTGACATCTATTAGGTGAGTTATTGGTCCCCTAGTGCTGCACAGTAGCTGTTCACTGATCCTTAGGGGCCGTTTCCAACAAGACGTTTTATTTTCATTTTCCTGAGCGCAACGTATTCAGTATGTTTTTAATTGTAGTGTTGATTTTGACAGCAAATTCTGATTAAGTTTTAGTCATAGTCTTTTGAATCAAATACCATTTAGTTTGAGTCATATTTTAGTCATCTGATACGTTTTACTTTTAGTCTAGTTTTAGTCGACTACATTTAATAAGATTATAGTCAACAAATTTACAGTTGATTTAGTCGACTAAAATGTGTGTTGGCGGGCCTTGATGGCGTCGTAAAAAATGGTAATTTTACACTTGGTTGCATGCTGAAAATAGCCGATCTACAACGCGTTGTGAGCTTGTCCATCTGCTAATTTCAGAGCGCAACACCTGAGCGCAACATAAAATGTCTTGTCTTTTACTGGATCTCTTCTCCACTAGTCCCTCTAACCCTTTAGTCTAGTTTTTATTTGTTGACGAAATTGTCAATATATTTAGTCTTATTTACAGTCATCATAGCTTAGTTTTCGTCAGTGAAAAAAGGTAGTCGACAAACATTTCTCGTCATAGTTTCAGTCGTCGAAATCAACACTATCTAATTGTTTGCAGCGGGAGCGCCACGTTCTTTTTTGTAAACACCAGCAGTGTGACGAGACACGGCGCTTCTATTCTGCACTCGCGCGTTCACGTGTGGCCTTTTTGTTCTGCTTGCTGAGAGCTGAATTATTTTCAATGCAGGCGTTTGGAAGCGTTTTTTTAGGCGAGCTGCGAGCGCCTGCCGTTTTCCAGCTGCAAAAAAAATAAATGCCTCGGTGGACACGACCCCTTAGCATGAGTCACATTCACAGGACACATTTCCCCAAGGGGATAATACAGTATATCAAATGTCAAATATCAATAGTCACGATGTGAATACACATAGGAGTCATGTGCTTTTTAACCACTTAAACCCTACCCAGCCGGCACGCCCACGTGTGGGCCTCATATGGGACTGACAGGAGTCCCCCAGGGGTCTATTATAGGCCTCCTGCTTTTTCCCCTATAAACTAACTAACTAAAATCACATCATCATGGTCACAATGAGAATACACAGAGTAGCCATGGGCATATTATGATGACGTGTTTTATTGATTTGTTGTGAAGGCAATGTCCTCTTTTTAGTGTGGCCAATATTCCTGGAGGATTCTCTTTCTGGAGCAAGAATGCCCAGACCCATGAAAACATATTTAAATATTTTCACACATCTCTTTCCAAATACACACCAAAAAAAATTATGTTCTCAAGCCTGACATATAAATAAAGAATGCTCTCTATCCTGCCAACTGCATAGTGCAATCTTTGTTGAAAAGTGTTTATTTTGTACTTCATCAAGTATCTTTTATTTTATTTAACAAGACATACAGAGGACCCCCACTTACTTGATAATGTTGATTGTGTTTGTACAAATAGATCAGCCCCTCTCTACTCCTGTTGTTCTGGAAGCACTGCTACAACATAAATCACAAGGGCTCGACTGGAGAAAATAAAATACACCCCTTTCCCCTAAAGATAGCGGCACCTCTTATTGTGTAGCAGATTACATATTATTTTCAATATTTCTATTTCCTCAAGCTGTTTCCCTCGTTATTGGACATATTGCTCATGCAATCCCACTACATAAGGGAGGTGACAGGCAAGATTTAGATAATTATAGTCCAATCTCAAAAGTTACCTTGTCCTGTCAAAGTCCTGGAATCACCCATAAACTAAATTAATCTGGCTTCAGAGTCAATCATAGTACATTAACTGCTGTTACTCTTGTTACTAACAACATTATTACTGCTTTAGACAACAACAAATCATTGTGCCTCTCTCTTTGTGGACTTACCTATAAACCCATACGCTACTTTTACAGAAATTGCATAATACAGGATGTAAAGGTAGGCTAAGTGATAAGTGTTGAATAGATCTAGTACTCATTGATATAGAGTGTTAAGTAACAGGAGTCTCCTCATCTCTCCTGTGCTCTTAAGTAAACAGAACATGCATTTTCAGGTCAGCATACCTCTTTTATCCAATCAGGATTGGAGAGAGAACTTGCACAGAATATAGATTAAACACGTGGAATTGGAAGTGATGGCACAAAGAAATTAGCAATCAAAATTGGAACTGGAACACTAAGCTGATGAATGGGTACTCTTTCCTGATTGGCTCATTTTAAACCCATTTCTTTCTTGTTTATTAAAGCGCTGGAGTGATGGGGAGACCCTTGTTACTGAACAAACACTCTATTGCAATGATCACTATCCGAATATAGTGCTGAAGCCTTTTAACAAAAAAAAAAATAATAATTGCCAAAAAATATCACTTACCCTACCTTTAAAAATTTAGCTTTAGAATGGTGTTTATAACTATCTGTGTGATAGATTTCAGTCTGTGAAGTCCGGAAACACACCCTTCCTTAACCCATTAACTGCCAGAGGTATTTTCATATTTTTTTAAGCCAGTGCCAGAGATTTTTCATTGAAAAAAAAAAGTACTCAGGAGCCGAGATACAGAATTTTTAAGTTTTACGTTAACAAGGAAGTGGATAGGACCGTGTTGCCAACTCGGTTGAGCTCTTGCCATTGGGAATCTGCAGCTTGCCTTTAATGCTCTCCAGGATGCCCTGATTGATCTCAGGCTTGTCTTAAACGCAAGCAAAACAGTCCCCCAGGGGTCTATTATAGGCCTCCTGCTTTTTCCCCTATAAACTAACTAACTAAAATCACATCATCATGGTCACAATGAGAATACACAGAGTAGCCATGGGCATATTATAATGACGTGTTTTATTGATTTGTTGTGAAGGCAATGTCCTCTTTTTAGTGTGGCCAATATTCCTGGAGGATTCTCTTTCTGGAGCAAGAATGCCCAGACCCATGAAAACATATTTAAATATTTTCACACATCTCTTTCCAAATACACACCAAAAAAAATTATGTTCTCAAGCCTGACATATAAATAAAGAATGCTCTCTATCCTGCCAACTGCATAGTGCAATCTTTGTTGAAAAGTGTTTATTTTGTACTTCATCAAGTATCTTTTATTTTATTTAACAAGACATACAGAGGACCCCCACTTACTTGATAATGTTGATTGTGTTTGTACAAATAGATCAGCCCCTCTCTACTCCTGTTGTTCTGGAAGCACTGCTACAACATAAATCACAAGGGCTCGACTGGAGAAAATAAAATACACCCCTTTCCCCTAAAGATAGCGGCACCTCTTATTGTGTAGCAGATTACATATTATTTTCAATATTTCTATTTCCTCAAGCTGTTTCCCTCGTTATTGGACATATTGCTCATGCAATCCCACTACATAAGGGAGGTGCCAGAGATTTTTCATTGAAAAAAAAAAAGTACTCAGGAGCCGAGATACAGAATTTTTAAGTTTTACGTTAACAAGGAAGTGGATAGGACCGTGTTGCCAACTCGGTTGAGCTCTTGCCATTGGGAATCTGCAGCTTGCCTTTAATGCTCTCCAGGATGCCCTGATTGATCTCAGGCTTGTCTTAAACGCAAGCAAAACAAAGTTCATGTTGTTTACCAAGGCTAGAAACACGGACGTTGACAGTGTATTTATAATATCTGCAACTGGTTCTACGATTTAGAGGGTCTCTGAATATAAATACCTCGGCATCTGGCTGGATGACAAACTCATTTAGATTTCATGTAGATGATTGTGTCTCCAAACAGAGACTAGTAAAAAAAAAAAGATTCAACTATTATTGAACCCACTTTCCTCTTAGTCTTGGATTGCGGTGACATTGTTCGTAGGATTGCTGCTCCATCAATCTCAAAGCGTCTGAGGACGCTGTTTATCATACTGCCTTAAGATGGATTACTGGTGACAATTATGGCACCCGCCATTGTGCACTTAAGAGAATTCAGGTTTATCCTCTCTGACAGAGAGAAGGGATAAACGCTGGTACTTGTTTTGATTTGAATCCCTGCTCATATTTGTTCTTTGCTGACATCCAGTGACTTGTTAATCCTCAAGGTTTTTCATGCCCTGACAGAGTTTGGCAAGAGTTTGTCAGTGGGCCCAACTTCATGGAATGAGCATCAAAGTCTTTAAAAATCACTTCCGTACCATCATTTGGCCATTTCAGGGGGGAATGGGGGGGTTGCGTGAGTCTGTGTTGCACAAAATCAATGCTTTCATCCACTCTCAACCTGCCATCCCAGCAGTGGTGTAAGTACATTTACTTAAGTACTGTACTTAAGTACAATTTTGAGGTATCACACTACAATTATTTGAAAACTTTAGTTACTAGTTACTTTTCAGGTATAAATTATTACATTATAAAACATACATTAACCACTTTAGCCCTATTTTATACATAGGCTATTTGAAAATAGCCGATCTACAAGCTCACAACGCGTCGCATCGCGACACGTTGTGAGCTTGTAGATCTGCTATTTTCAAACATTTTAGTACTTTTACTTTTTGTACTTTAAGTACATTTTGATGCCAATACTTTTGTACTTTAACTCAAGTAAATTTAGAATTCCGGACTTTTACTTGTAACAGAGTACTTCTACATTGCAGTAGGGCCAGCTTGAGATTTTTGAACAGACAGTTCCAAAATAATTCCAAAAATGCGACCTTAGCCCCGCCCCCCTATATTAACTCTCTCAGTGCCAATGAAATAAAAGAATATGTTCTCTAAACTGCCAGCAATTTTTTTTTTCAAAGTAAAAAAAAAGTGCTTAGGAAGCGAGATACAGCCTTTTTCAGTTATAAGTTAAACAAAGAGTGGATGGGGCTGCAAATCTTCAGATAATGATATCTTGGGTTCTGAACATTTCTTTTCCGGTCCTGCAGGTGTCAGAAAGTATTTATTTTAACGCAATCGGATGGGTTTTTGACAAACTTCAGACTAGATTTTCTTACCTTAATACGTATGCCAGTACTTAAAATCTTCAAAAGTAGCTTGCAACTAAAATAACTCAAAAGGTGTCGCGATACGACTCACTGTGAGCTTGTAATATGCATCTACGCTAGTAACATTGATGGGAAATGTTATGTTTGTAATGTGTTTTATGTTTGTTTGTTTGTTTGTTTGTTTGTTTGTTTGTTTTGTCAGGTTCTTGGATCATAACCCTCTAACAAGGCTGTCTCACGACACTTTCCGTGGACTCCAGTCTCTCCAGTACCTGTGAGTGTGTTGCCCTCTTTTGAAAAGTGTTAATATGCATCTGTGCTAATGAGTTTTGAACCCGATGGCTTGAATTCTGAGAGGATGTTTGTTCAGCAGGATCGCAAATAGAGGAGGAGCGCGCAGCCAAATGAACAGAGACACGGTGACTGAAAATCTGATATAGACCAATTATTTGTTTACTAACATTGAGACTGGACGCACAGGTGATTGTTTCACGCAATCACGCAATCAATTCCCAACCTGTTGTTTCGGGTGTTGGCTAGTGAGGCGCGTCCTAGCGAGACCTGATAGAATGGGTTTCATTGCACGCATACTGGTTGCACGCATGCTGGTTCTTATCAGTGTGACGTCGTCTGTTAAGGGGTCTATATATAAAATAGATGTTAATCTAGACCTATCAGAACCATTAGTCATGTTAACCACATACTGTAAACCATAGCGTCCCTATTGTGGTTATGTCATAGTATTAGAACATTCAGCGAAAATAGCCGATCTGCACGATCACAATGTATTGCGTTGAGTACAATCGTATGTACAATCGTTTTTTAATTGTGTGTTATGTGCCAATGCCTGTTGTGTTGTGTTGTTTTGAGTTGTAATGTTTTGTTTTGTTGTCTCCACCAGGCCGAAGGCGTGGGCCGGTGACTATGTTTTTGCCCCTGTCCATCCGTCTGTGTGTGTGTATGTGTGTGTGCGTGCGTGCGTGCGTGCGTGCGTGCGTGCGTGCGTGCGTGCGTGCGTGCGTGCGTGCGTGCGTGAGTGCGTGCGTGCGTGCGTGCGTGCGTGCGTGCGTGCGTGCGTGCGTGCGTGCGTGCGTGCGTGCGTGCGTGCGTCTGATCTCTTATAGTGCCACCAGGAGGCTGATTTCTGCAAAACACATTTTCTCAATATTACTCCTACAGATTTTGTCCAAACATCATGCAAATCGGTACACTTATCTCTGTAGTCATGTGATCAAGACGGATCTGTCTGTTTTTTTTTTCATATTCAATCCTGATTGGCTTTCAAAGTTTGCAGGAGTGGTCCGTTTTGAACAAAATTCCCGATTCCAAACTTTGCTGGCCCACAATAAGCTACCTGGCCTGGCGGAGACCTGTGCACATTCTTCTTGTTTTGTTTTGTTTAATTTAGTTCAGTTTTACTTTGTTTGTCGGAGATCAAGGAACACAATGGATATTAGTCTATGACTTGTGTTTTATCCTTGACGTTCCTATTTCTGAGACGGATATGTCTACGGTACATGTCATGTGTTTTCTTTTAACTAACATCATATAAATCCAATCAAATCAAACCACAGCAGTCGTGACGTTGCACCGCTGTGATCTTGGAAGCTTCGGGAGGAGCTGGAGCATTTCACTCCACTTCACAGAAACCATTTTGGCAGATGCTGTTCTCCAGAGCCTTATTAAAACATGACCTGCCTCCCTAAGTTAATGTGATGTCATCCTGTCCTGCTATGTCAGAATCAGAATCAGAATCAGTTTTATTGTCACATCACAGGTTTACAAGGTAAAGAAGTGGGTGAAATTCGTTTTTGTACATCGTTCCCATCGCAACGTTAATTTCCATAGAAAGAAGAGGGGGGGGGGGGAGAAGAAGAGGGGTGGGGGGCAAGTGTCAGATCATCTCAGTACGCACCTTTATTCACGTGCCTGTTTCAATCCGCCCGGTTCTCTTGTTTCCACTTCAAATGTGCTGCATCTCATGCTGGAGATGATGTCAATTTTTTCATAAACGGACCGGGCGGACATGCCCGCCCGGTCAAATGGGTGACGAGTCGGCACAGGATTTGACCACTCGGCACCCGTTGGACGTGACGGGACTCCACTGTGTCAGGCCTCGATGCGACGGGCCGGTCCTGTGGTGTCGCATGTTTGACGATGACGAGGATGGATGATTTACGATTCCAAGCCTGTCGGTATGCCAGGGGGGGGGGGGGGGTCTCACGGGCCAGGACTGCCCGTGGCCAGGCGTAAACGAGCCTCGCTTCACAAGAGAGGCACACTTCTCATTCTGTTTGCCTTCTTGTCTCTGCCTTCCTCATCCTTCTGTGTGTGTGTGTGCGTGTGCGCGTGCGTGCGTGCGTGCGTGCGTGCGTGCGTGCGTGCGTGCGTGCGTGCGTGCGTGCGTGCGTGCGTGCGTGCGTGCGTGCGTGCGTGCGTGCGTGCGTGCGTGCGTGCGTGCGTGTGTGTGTGTGTGTGTGTGTGTGTGTGTGTGTGTGTGTGTGTGTGTACATGCGTGCGTACTATGCATGTGAGGCCCAAATGTCCCCACAAGTATAGTAGAAGGTGGAAACAGGATCTGAATGGGGACTCAGTCAAATAAGATAGACAAAATAAGGCAGAGACAAGTTCACAGTTTAAGAAGAATGAGTGATATATTTTGATATCAAAAGGAGTTCAGAACTTACAATTCAGCACATAATCGCATTGGAAAACAGACCTAGTTGAACTCAGTTACACTCTGAATGGTTACAGGTTTATACAACCGACTTCAAACAATTCTCACAGCATCAAAATACCTTCTGTCCCACATGGAGAAGAAACACTTGGCTCATCTCCTTTTTGCCACCCCCAACCACAGACAAGCGATTTGCTTATCACCTTAGCATGTGAAGTGAAACAAAAGGATGCAAATTTGTGTCTAGGAGTCAGGATGTCTACAGCAGGTAAGCCAAATGAATCTGTGGGAGGAGGCAAATGCAACTACACTCTGACATTAGTTCATCTAAACACTAATTCATTTACAATGTTCACTTGACTATATAAAATATCCGTGTGTGTGTGTGTGTGTGTGTACGTGTGCGTGTGCGTGTGCGTGTGTGTGTGCGCGCGTTACTATGAATGTGAGGCCCAAATGTCCCCACAGTAGAATTTGAGAAATGGCTATTGTGATGGAAATGGTCTTAAATGGTCCTAAAATGCTGATGTCCTCACATGTCTAGTAATACAAACGTGTGTGTGTTTCTCTGCAGGTCCATGGTGAACGCCTCTCTAGAGCAGCTGTCCCATATCAGCTTCTGTCATCACATGCCCGCTCTGGGCTGGCTGTGAGTCAAGTGTGTGTGTGTGTGTGTGTGTGTGTGTGTGTGTGTGTGTGTTAGGGCATTCACAGAATAGTCGAATATTTGAATATTCGAATATCAAACCGACTATTCGACTATCAAACCACTATTCGACTATTCGAAAAAAAAAAGAAAAAAAAGCTTTTTTTTTTATTTATTTTTTAGATTTTCTTTTTTTTAGTGGCTTTTCTAGCGCAGACACGCAGCTGTGAGCTCTGGTGTGACGTCAACTCGCATTCCTTGAGTCGAGTCAGCAATGTAATTGAAAAAAAAAAAAAAATTTAATCAAACCGAATAATCGACTATTCGAATACTTTTGGGTCGAATAATTCGAATACCATAAATCACTATTCGTTAATGCCCTAGTGTGTGTGTGTGTGTGTGTGTGTGTGTGTGTGTGTGTGTGTGTGTGTGTGTGTGTGTGTGTGTGTGTGTGTGTGTGTGTGTGTGTGTGTGTGTGTGTGTGTGTGTGTGTGTGTGTGTGTGTGTGTGTGTGTGTGTGTGTGTGTTACATTTACATGATGTCTAGATGCTATGTATGTTCCAGTGTATTTCAAAGGATCTCTGTGATAGGTGGACATTTTGTGTGCATGCATTTATCGTGTGTGTGTTGTGTACATGCACTTCTTAACAAAAAGAGAGAGCATGACGGAGCTAGGAGAGTGGAAATAGTGGAAGAGCGAGGACAGAGCGACATGGTGGGGGGGAGAGATAAATGCATTGTTCTTCCAATTTTTGCTGATGGATATGAATTGCTCGACCTAGTTCTCTGTCAGTCTGTGGTTGGATTGTTTCTCCACAGTGCCTCCAGCTTGGTCTTGGTCTCGCTTTGGCCATGCAGCCCTCGATCCATGCTCGCTTGAAAGAGTGGAGCAGCTCACTCGCTGGGGGCACGGCTTAACTGTGATTGAGTGGTGACAGGACCACAGTACATCTGTGTTATTCCAACCGGCAGTGGTGGAAAAAGTATACTCAAATGTTTTACTTAAGTAAAAGTATCAATACTGCAATGTAGAAGTACGCTGTTACAAGTAAAAGTCCGGAATTCAAAATTTACTTGAGTAAAAGTACAAAAGTATTGGTATCCAAATGTACTCAAAGTACCAGTAAAAGTACTAAAAGTTTGAAAATAGCCGATCTACAAGCTCACAACGCGTCACGATGCGACGCTGTTGCGACCCCCTAAGGACCCCCCTAAGGAAGGTAACATAATAATGGAGGACAACAGCTCTTTAAAAAGTGAATTGCTTTTATTTTCATTTAGCAGAGACTTCAAGTCTTTTTCCATAAGTGCTAAATGACTTCAGGGTGCCGGTTTACAATTTAGTAAAAAGGACTAACTACTAAAGAAATATTACCCCTAACCTAAATCCTAACCAAAAGAAAATACACAATTTGTAAACTTACTTACCTAACTAAATAAAAACAGGAACAAACAAAGAACTGGATGAACCAAACAAAAGTACCAAACACCCCTAGTGATTAATCAAGTATTAACAAAGAATGAATTAAAAATATACACATAACTGAATGACTCAAAGTTAACGAGTGGCAAAACTAACAAACTAAACAAAAGGGTTACAAAAGGCTGGAAGACAAGAGGGTTTGAGTCTCTGCTGCTGTATAAGCTGCCAGTCCCCACTGCTGCTTGGGCAGAGTGAGGCTGTATAGGTGAGCACTCCAGATCACAGCCAACCATGGCTAGGGCATGGACTAACCTCGCGTCACCAGGAAAAGCCTGGTCTGCGTTACTAAAGACCCATATGATCCGGTCTAGGCCACGCCTACTGAGAAAAAAAGAAAGAAAAAAGAATCCTCTTTCCGGATTGTCGCGATCCGGTTTTGCGGTGCCGCTTTGTTTTGGTTCCCCAATCCCCATTTAACACATTGAATGCCAAAAACGGTCCGGACCGTTTTTGAGGGTCCAAACGAGAAGTGCCGAAAACGGTCCGGACCGTTTTTGACCCAATTCTATTTTTATACGAGTGGCCCACGTGGGGCGCTAAAACGAAACTTTGACATCACCCAAGGAGTTTCTGAGAAGAAGAGGCTGGATGTGGCTCCATGTCAAAAATCCTTCCGGTCGGCGTTTTCAATGTTATCTCCTTGACTAAAAGCTTAATATCTCCATTTCTTTTTAATGTGGTGGAAACGAGCCGTTTCCGATCGGCGATCACGCTGCAATGGAGGATCGCGTTGGAAATATTATTGTTCCAGGCGTTAGTCGGGACCCTCCGCCGTCTCGCACGCACGCTTTGTTTACATGCACTTCCGCGTCGGGGCTTCTGCAGCACGAAACGTATAACGCAAGTGGATGGAAGAAATGCAGGCACTCCACGTATAATATTTTAATAAACCTCTGGCACCCAATGTGTTAAATGGAATAGAATTTCCCCGTGGGATAATACGGATAATACAGACGCTAAATAGTCTCCGGAAAGTACATTCACATTTATATTTAAAAAATAAGCTAAACTACGCCGCATCAAGGATTTTATAGGACAGACCTATTTTGGGATGAGACGTCTTTCCGGTTTGTCGCGATCCGGTCGCTGATGACGCGGATGACGCGCTTGGTGACGTAGGGCAACTTCCGCTCCCAACCGGATCATATACCCGAAAAGGAATGCTGCCCAGGCTAGGCATGGACAGGGGTGACGAATGAGAGCAGGGGACAGGGCCAGAGGCTGGACCTGTCAATCTGTTGCACAGCCTGTGAACAATCAGCCACTTCACACTCACACCAGCAAACAGCACCACACCCAGTCTCACAGCATTCACACCAGTCTCCATCTTATAAGGAATACAGAAAAGCAACAATAAAACACAAGCCACAAATAATACAATACTCCAAACTTAAAGCATCACAATTATACTAAAATAACCCAAATGCAAATATATAATAATAAATACAAATACGGTTGGCCGTTAACAGACACGCTGTGAGCTTGTAGATCGGCTATTTTCAAATAGCCTATGTATAAAATAGGGCTAAAGTGGTGGTTAATGTTTTATAATGTAATAATTTATATCGGCAAAGTAACTAGTAACTAAAGTTGTCAAATAATTGTAGTGGAGTAAAAGTACAATATTTGCCTCTGAGATGTAGTTGAGTAGAAGTAAAAGTATTGGAAATTGGAAATACTCAAGTAAAGTACAAATACCTCAAAATTTTACTTAACACATTGAGTGCCAAAACCGGAGATTTACGGTTTTGCAAATACATCCGTCGAGTGCCATAACAGTAGATCTACGTGTTCAGTTTTATTTGAACACGTAGGGTCGCTCTAACACAACTTAGGAATGATCCGCGGATCCTGTAAATTGCAATGGACGGATGTGAATCCAGTCCAAAACCTACCTTCCGTCCACTCCAATGATAGGATCTTGAGAAAAAGGTCCTGTTCTCCATATCTTTTTACCGTGGTGAAAACGAGCCATTTTCAACGCACAATCACTCTGCAATGGCGGATCGCGTTAGAAATGTCTAATCTGAGCGCTGTCGCCTCACAGCTAGAAGGTCCTGGGTTCGATTCCCGCCGGGGACGCTGTGGGCGCTGGGGGCGTGTCTTCTCCTCCGCGTCATCAGCGCCCATACCCTAGGTGGGGTTGGCGAAAGGGCCTACTCTGTGTGGAGTTTGCATGTTCTCCCCGTGTCTCCTAGGGTAGTTAATACCCTCACAAAAACATGTAGTAATCCTGGTCACTATACCGCCTCCCCCATGACAGCCGGGGCGCCTGATGGAGGGGAAGGGAACTGGTTGGAATAACGTGTTCCTTCCACGCGCTACGTCCAACCAGGGAAACTCCCCCCTGTCAGGTGACAAGAAGGTCAGTTGGCTCTCATGCCTGAAGGAAGCATGAGCTCGGCCCTGGCCTCCCTACTGTGGGGTGACTGGTGTAATACTGGTGTAGGGCTGGTGTAGCGCCCAGGATCACTTAGGAAATTGGCACCGGGTGAAAAAAATGGGTTACAAAAATCGTGGGATAAAAAATGTAATTAAAAAAAAAAGAAGAAATATCTAATCTGCGTCCTCGTGGAGGCTTCTAACGTTCTAAACAGATCAGCGTAAACGGTAAGAAGCGCTGGCACTGGATGTACCCTGTTTTAAAAAACCTCTGCCACTAAATGTGTTAAGTACAGTACTTAAGTAAATGTACTTAAGTTACTTTCCACCACTGCCAACCGGTTGTGGCCTAAAACTAGATCGGGCAATTTATATCCATCAGCAAAATTGGAAGAGAAACGTTTTTTAAACATTGCCTTAGGTTTTGTGCACCGCACAATATAAACATGACTCATACTGTATCACTTTTCACTTAAACATATTCCCCAGGCTTGCTTTCTGAGAAAAGCCTGCCATCCGAGGTTAAGCTTGGCCAGACATGCACGACAGACATCTTTGAGACTGTCATGCCTTAATGTCGCTGGAGCCACAGACACGCCTCCAGTGTTTCATTTATAATACTTTAGGCTACTGTACTGTATATCACATGAACGCCACACACAATAGCCTAATACATCTTACCATCTGATGAGGAAACCAGTGGATGAAACCCTGTGTCCAGAATAGAGCCATTCCCCATTCCGACGTAGGACAGTGAGTGATGTATTAATCCAAAAGACGAATTTCCCCCCAGTAATCAATAAGCTCTTTCTTAACATTGTCGCATAAAACTGATTTTGATTCTGATTCTGATTCTGTTCTGACCCCACCCCCCCCCCCTCTGACCTGAGCTGTTGGAGGCAGCAGACACTTTTTTCCTGCTTCCCCCTCCTCACTGTCGCTGGATATCAAAGTTGGCTCACTGATTTCCCATCTAACTTGCTGCTCTTCTGCATTATGCAGTACTGCTCCTATCTCTGATGTGACACAGGGAGCCTGTATATAGTGCAGTGATAGGTGTTTCTAGTGGCCTAGGTGCAATAGTGATATGTTGCATAGCAGCTAGTCTCGCGTAGCCAGACAACTATTCCACAATCTCTGAATGCTATAGAGTCTGGAACTACACCTCCCGAAATCCGAGAGAGGAAGCTGGCACTTCAACCTATTTTTATATTACAGAAGAGAGCCATACGAATAATAAATAGATCAGAATATTATAAACCGACTAATAAACTCATTATTAAATATCGTTGTTGTTGGTCAGAAACCAACTCCATTTTTTTAAATTATTTTTTTCTTCATAAATCAGTGCTATTGAACACCCTTTACGTCTGTGTGTTGGTAAAACAAATATTGAACCAATGAAAAGAGGTCCATTCAGCTGTTCTTATCAATGATGAACAAAACCTCTGAACCCCATTTGTTTTTCTCTCTCTCTCATTTCCTGAAAAATCTACATTTTGGAGTTAGCTGGTTTCTGCTCGACAGCAGAGATATAATACTTAAACACACAACATATGATATAGTAGCTCAGAAAACAGTTTTATTAGCCCTCAAAGCACAACAGAAATTGCTTCCATGCTGCATTCAGCAATTGTTCCATATGAAAGAAAACCGGTATGAGCTGAGGGTTGTACTTATGTACGAAATGCCTAAAGCTAGAACAATCATTAAAAGGAGATGTACATCGGTTATGGCAAGAGAAATATGGAATAGTTGTGATAACGACCTAAAAATGTGCAGTTCAATCTATACATTCAAGAAAATGTTTATAGTAGATAAATATAAAACTTAATTATAAACCATAAAATATTATGTCTAGTATATGTGAAACGACCACATTTTGTCTTTGTTTTTGTCTTTTGTATCGATGTTTTATTGTTTCTGTTTTAAGTATATTATAAGACAAAACGGGTAGGCATCATAAGCTACGGCTTCAGCCTACAGCTTTTCAGTCGATTTGTTGGGACTAACTCTGTACATGGCTTAAAATCGAAATAAACGATTCATTCATTCATTCATACTAAGGACGGCCCTGGTTACTCAGTAGAAAAGGACGGGGGGTTAGAGCCAAAGGGAACCAGGTTATAACCTGAACTCACGGCTCCACAAGAAAACTGCCAGCTCATGCTGTGTATGTGCATGTGCTGGCTGTTTTCTTGTTCTCGTTATTCTGTTAGGCCGTGCACCTTGAGAATTGTGTTGACACGCCAAATTAACAAAATTCTCAAGGTGCATGGCCTCACAGAATTCTCTTAAACACCAATGATGCTAATAAGTTCTGTTCTATTCAGGTCATACGTAGTCAGGGTGCTGCTATTGTGCATGATGGAAAACATCTGCTATGGAAGGGAGCTTCAGTTAGTATCATTGTTAACACCTGTTAATATCAATAAGGCTGCCATGAAAAAATTGTTAATTTTCCCCAGTGGTGGAAAGTACTGTAAACAGTGTGAGCTAGGGTTGCCACCTTTCAGCAATTGAAATAAGGGACACCTCTTACGGCCGCACGGGGATGGAGGGGATGGAGCCAGCCCCCCAAACCTCTGAAATGCATAGCAATCTTTATATAACTATAACTATAACACACAATAATACAAACACAAAAGGTCTTACACCTGCATTACTGCATTACACTTACTGTAACATACAAGACCCCATTCATACAATAATCACAACGAAATGCAATAATTCAGCCATACACACGTATTGTGTAGCCTATGTATGTTTTGCAGTTTGAAATTGGCAATTCTTTCCAAAATATGAAAAAGCAAATAAAATAATGCTTTGGAAAATGGTATGACATAATGTAAAGTATGCATGATTTGAACTTGCTAAATGTAGCCTTCAACTTATTGTTTATGCCATTATGACATCTTCAAGTTGTATAGTAATAGTTGAAATTAGGCCTTAAACCAAATGTTCAAGCATGTTGAAATCATGTATACTTGACCTTATTTCAGACAATTTTTCAGCAAGAAAAACCTTATCACTGAGTTAAAGCCAGTTAAGTTAAGTGGTTATGTACTCAAGTATTGTACTTAACTGCATTTTTTACTTTACTTAAGTATTTCCAATTGATTTGATCTACTCCTACATCTCAAATATTGTACTGCTGAAATATGAAATAACGTGGTGTGAGCTTGTAGATCAGCTATTTTCTGAAAAAAAGATAATTGTACATTTGCTGCTGGTACTTCAAGTATATTTTGATGCCAATACTTTTCTACTTTTACTGACGTAAAATGTTGAACGTACAGGACTTTTACTTGTAACAGAGTATTTTTATATGGTGGTATTGCTACTTTTACTTTGTAAAGAAAAAGAGTACTTTTAGCGTGTTTAGCAGATGGGAGCCCAGCAGGCGTTTTGTGCTGGTTGGTTAGAGCCGGTGCCACGGACATGCCGGGAGGTTTTAACGGTCTGGTGCCCCCAGACCAACAATGTCAGTCGACAGAGAACAGGGTTCATGAGGTGCACAAGGAAAAACTGTAGAAGACTAAGATTAATCAGAGTGAATCTCTAGATAATGAAGTAGTTATTTTTCTTCTTTTTTGATTTGATTTGATTTGATTTGATTTGAAAAGCCGAAACCACGTGGTCACCGCAGTTCGAGGATTACACAAGAAAGTCCTGAGACTTATTTCCGTTGAGGTCCTCTTACAATTAACAGTCAATACGTTAAAATACATTACAGTACAAAACATGTAACTAACGTCACACTACAAAGACACAAGTAACATACACAGTACAGCCACAGTACACATTACATGTTACGCAACAATACAAAAACATTAGACATACACAGTACATGCATACAAACAATACAAGAACACAAGTAACATACACAGTACCAGTGGTGGAAAGTAACTAAGTACATTTACTTAAGTACTGTACTTAAGTACAATGTTGAGGTATTTGTACTTTACTTGAGTATTTCCAATTTCCAATACTTTTACTTCTACTCCACTACATCTCAGAGGCAAATATTGTACTTTTACTCCACTACAATTATTTGACAACTTTAGTTACTAGTTACTTTTCAGATTTAAATTATGATATTATAAAACATTAACCACTTTAACCCTATTTTATACATAGGCTGTTTGAAAATAGCCGATCTACAAGCTCACAACGCGTCGCGAAGCGACGCGTTGTGAGCTTGTAGATCTGCTATTTTCAAATATTTTGTACTTTTACTTTTGATACTTTAAGTATATTTTGATGCCAATACTTTTGTACTTTTACTCAAGTAAATTTTGAATTCCGGACTTTTACTTGTAACAGAGTACTTCTATATTGCAGTATTGGTACTTTTACTTAAGTAAAGAATTCAAGTACTTTTTCCACCACTGCAGTACATGCATACAAACAAGTGCTACCTTATCTTTCCTAGTCTAAAGACCCTCTATAGGGGAACCTTTTCTAATAGACATGATTTAGTTTTCTGCTTAAAAGTCCTCAGATTGGTTGTCAGTTTGACACTGTTTTCGAGGTCATTCCACTGTGTGGCTCCTATGTAAGTAAATGATTCTCTGCCAACTTTACCTTTAAAAGCCGGATGGCTCACATCTGCTACACTGGCTCTGGTGAAAAAATGGTGTACTTCGCTTCTCTGAGTAAAACATGTCTTTAAAAATATGGGGACCTTTCTCTCGCTGTCTCTCTCGCACGCACGCACGCACGCACGCACGCACGCACGCACGCACGCACGCACGCACGCACGCACGCACACACATTCTCACTTATTTCACTATAGTCACTTATTTCACTATAGTCACTAACTGCCCTATAGTCACTAACTGCCCCATTCTCTCTCTCTCTCTGCCTCTGTCTCTACCTCTACCTCTGCCTATGTCTCTGCCTCTGACTATGCCTCTGCCTCTGTCTCTGTCTCTGTCTCTGTCTCTGCCTCTGCCTCTGACTATGCCTCTGTCTCTGACTATGCCTCTGTCTCTGTCTCTGTCTCTGTCTCTATCTCTGTCAGTGATCTCGTTGGGAACCAGATTCAGATGGTCAACTATTCCTTGTTGAAGAACTGCAGTAAACTTGAATATCTGTAAGTATTACCTTATGCACAAATATCATTGGCATTACGTTTCAACACGCACGCACACTCGCACGCACTCACTCAGAGACACTCCCGCGTTTAGCTGATCCAGATTTCCCCGTGCAGGAATCTAACCCCACTTTGTCGCGGATCAGGGCAGAACCCAAATACAAGCTTGCTTCTGTTAACGCCGCACTCTGACCACTCTGGTGCGTTGTCCTAATAAACTGTTCAACAAATCAAAAAGCAGAGAACTTGCTCAGAAAAATAAGTCAATATTTTTTTGCATGAATTGATGAAACATTCAAGCATATGCAGCAATAAAAGGAAAAACTTTTATTTCTGAGTACGACACAGTTTTTTATTTATTTGTAGAACTCAAATGCAGACACAGACAAGCAAGGGAGGTGAAAACAACAAGCTTGTCAATTTTCACTGAATGTTTGCCAAATATGACATGCCCAGAATAGGGTCTCTGGGATTCATCTAGATATACAGACAGCTGCAGGCTGGTGTTTGGGTTCACATAGTTGGATATTGTCACTGTTGGACACAAACCTTGTATCTCCCGAGGAAGAAATTGTATGGCTGCTTATGTCTAACCTTTATATTTTACCATCACTTATAATACTTCTACAATACATTATGATATTTGACAGCTTGTAAGAGCCTAGTCTGGGAGGCATTGCGTCGGAGCTTGGACAGCAGGGGCGCGGCCACTGCGTTGTGATTCAAATCAACAGCCAATGAAGAAAAGGGGGCGGGATCCACATGCACTGGGTGTTGCATCTAAATAGGATCGACGGGAAGCAATTTCCCCTTGAGAAATTGCGGCCGCCATTGTTGTGTACTGCTGTTTGCCTCTCGTCTGACTTTTTAGACGAGTTGCACAGCTCTCAGACCGGTAAGAGGCGTGTCCGCTCAGATTCTGAGCGTAAGTTACATCCCGCCCACAAATACCAGGGCTCTGGCCCAGAAGTTCCTCGCCGAGCTGGCGAAAACTTCTGGGAACTCAGATTAGTAAGAGCCTAAATGTCTCCACTAGGCCTAATAGCTATTGTTTTGGTACAGCCTATCTTGTTATGGTTCAGTTTGTCCTTCAAGCAGCTACAGCAGGGCTATTCAATTAAATTGTTCAGGGGACCACATTGTCAGAAAACCAGGGGGCCGGGGGCCGGAACCCCCCCCCCAAGCTTTAATCCAAGTGGATTGGATTAATCTCATATGTACACTTGACACAAAATTGTTATGCTGTGATGTAGCTAAACTAGACTGCTTCCTTCTTGTTCTTCTTCTTCTTTTTATTGCGTCTTTTGAGTGCATACCACCACCTACCTTCCCGGAGGATGTATAACATGCTATTTTACCAGTAATAAGTACAATAAGTTTGATAAGTTTAGAATTCTTCCGCAGGCCAGTCCAACTCGTTAGGCGGCCGGATTTGGCCCCCGGGCCGCCAATTGAATAGCCCTGAGCTACAGTATATTACTATGATCTCTACCCTGTGCTTGAGGCAGAACTACCGTACCACTGACAATGTACTTCTGACCATGATATCATAAAGCGTAAACTATCACCACCTAGAATATTGTCTCGACTCATATGTGCCTTATCGATTGCTGATTGATCCAGAATTCCTAGCTATTTTGTCGTGTACAACAGTGTCAGGCCAAAGTAGCGGAAACAGTCCAATCTACAAGCGAGGCAAGCAGACTAGCGATTACGTCCAGAGCCACGTGAGAGCAGAGATGAGGAGGAACACACAGCATCACCACTGGACTGAGTGGACGACTTTATTTTGAGCGCAGACGGGACAGGCAGTGACAAAAGATTGTCCTCCTCCAAGGATAGCCAACAAAACTGTCTATGGAGGAAGGCCAGAGTAAGCCCATTGAAGCACACGTGGCCTGACAATATCTGGGACAAACAAGACAACCCGGGGGGGTGGGGGGGGGGTATTTTTGCTGTAGACAGCTCCAGGCGCTCCAAGTATAGAACCAGCTCAGGTCCAGTTTAGAGGGTTTAAGTGCTTAAATGTCCAAAGTGTCCAACATCTCTGGTGTATCTAATATTGTCCGCTTTAGTTTAACTGAAACACAGTTCATCATATGTTTTAACATCTTTCAATAAAGCCAGGGATCTCTAGCTTTACTTCTTATTCCACAGTCGTTCAGAGGAAAAAATCTCTCAATTGGTAGTTGCGGGTTGCTTTTTTTTGGGCTTGTTTCTAAAGTGTAGTTGCTTATTTGGGCTTGCTTCCTGATGCTGTTTAAACCAGTGGTTCTTCAACATTTTCATGTCAAGAACCCCCCCCCACCCCAAATTAATGTGTTATTGTCTGTGTATCCCCATCTAAAAATATTTTGTGCCAGAGACCCCGATACCAGATAGTGTTGTTAAAATCATTTTTTTTTTTCAATATTTGTTTTGAAAATATCAGACAAGCTCACATCGCAACGCGTTGTGGCCCTGAAATACAATTAGGCAATACATATGGGGCGTACAATATGTAATCATTCTGCTACCCTCTCAAGTAGCCAGGATTTAGTTCTGCCTTTAAAATTTCTCAGGGCAAGGACTCAATTTAATCTCTGCATCCAGGTTATTACATTGGAATGCACTTAAATGTGCCTTTGTGGAGCCAGACCTGTAGGTAACTTAAGATGAAAGAGAAAAAAAAACTAGAAAGAGAGCCTGCCTAGATGCATGCAAAGTCATTTGGCTGACTGGATGTAGGCCAGGTTTTTATGGTCAGTCCGGGTCAGGAAGGGGCTGCTCAGGTCTTTTTCAGCCAACTCCAGATGTTCGAGGCATCCACTTCAACTGCAAACTGCTTTGTTGGGCCCTACTGAATAGGGATCGATGCATGCAGTGGTGAACCGGTCCTTGAGGTCTAGGAAAGATACTCACCTTGAGGGCACGGTGGGTCCTGGGTCCTGGGTTCGATTCCCGCCGGGGACGCTGGGGGCGTGTCTTCTCCTCCGCGTCATCAGCGCCCATACCCTAGGTGGGGTTGACGAAAGGGCCTACTCTGTGTGGAGTTTGCATGTTCTCCCTGTGTCGCTCAGGGTAGTTAATACCCTCACAAAAACATGTAGTAATCCTAAACCGCCTCCCCCATGACAGCCGGGGCACCTGATGGAGGGGAAAGGAACTGGTTGGAATAACGTGTTCCTTCCACGCGCTACGTCCAACCAGAGAAACTCCCCCCTGTCAGGTGACAAGAAGGTCAGTTGGCTCTCATGCATTGAAGGAGGCATGAGCTCGGCCCTGGCCTCCATAGGCTAATGAGGGGAGTGTAGCGCCCAGGATCACTTAGAAAATTGGCACCGGGTGAAAAATAAGGGTTACATAATCGCGGGATTAAAAAAAAAGAATAATCCAAAAATGAAAAAAGACACTCACCTTGGCTGTAGGTCTATATTTATCTGACCCCTAACAATGAGGTAGCCAAGGAAGGAGACAGTCAGGCGGTTCTCCGGGAGCCATTGGAGGACTTGTTGGACAAGTTTGGAGACGGTTATGGAAAAGATCGAACTATCATCTAAACAAACACAAAGTGATCCAACATGTCCAGAAGGACGTCATGTACTTCTGGACGTTGGGGCGCCGGTGAGCCTGGATGGCATCCCGAGATATTCAGTTGATCTCTTTCGCAGAACCAGGGCATATTATGCTCTGCTTCTACTTCCAGAACTAAGTGAATTACGACAATTTACAATTTAGGCGTTCAGGCAATTATCTTATCCAGAGTGGCTTACGTGTGAGATTAAAGTGAGCTGAGTAAGCATGAACCACAGGGTAAATAGTCACACAAGCAGAGGGCAAAGAGAACCATGTAATGCCTCAAAGAAACTAGGATAGCGGGTAAACATCAAACTCTGGCTCCCTGGCAGTGGTGTAAAGTAACTAAGTACATTTACTCAAGTGCTGTACTTAAGTACAATTGTGAGGTACTTTTACTTTACTGGAGCATTCCCAATTGTCTATACTTTTACTTCTACTCCATTACATGGAGTAGAAGTACATTTTAGAAGTACAGTAGAAGTACATTTTACTCCACTACAATTATTTAAAAACTTTAGTTACTTTGCAGGTATAAATTATTACATTGTAAAACATACATTAACCACTTTAGCCTTATTCTATACCTTTGCTATTTGAAAATAGACAATCTACAAGCTCCGATGCGACACGTTGTGAGCTTGTAGATCTGCTATTTTCAAACATTTTAGTACTTACTGTTGTACTTTTACTCAAGTACATTTTTTATTCCGGACTTTTACTTGTAACAGAGTACTTCTATATTGCAGTATTGATACTTTTACTTAAGTAAAAAATGCAAGTACTTTTTCCACCACTGATGGTCACACGCAAAGAGAACGATGTAATGCCTCAAAGAAACTAGGATATCAGGTAAACATCAAACCGTGGCTCCCTGGAGTGAATCAAAGGTAGAGTTCATGAGAGGCAACATGGTATTTGTTCTTCACCATTTTTGCTATTGACTTATCGCCCGAAGTCTAAGCACATGCAAATGTTTTTTGTCCTTCCCACAAAGAAGTAACTGGCATCAAGGGCCTATAAGTAGATGGACAGATTATCCCTGCCGCCAGGAGATTTTTTATCTCTGCATTGCATCCCCGCTCAGGCTTTGAGCGAATTGAGCCAGCAGGCTTATCTGTGTTGTTTTTTTGGAAAAGGAACCTCTGTCTGAGGTCTTAAGTTAAGTCTGGATTTAACAGAATGAAAGCACTCCAGGCAATTCATTCTTTAACCTTTTTCTTACATTTTTCTTTTATCGTTATCTCCTTTCCTGTCTGTTTGTCTGTCTGTCTGTCTGTCTGTCTGTCTGTCTGTCTGTCTGTCTGTCTGTCTGTCTGTCTGTCTGTCTGTCTGTCTGTCAGTCAGTCAGTGAGTGGCGCCGGAATGGAATATGACCTGGGGGGACACATCAGGGACACGCGCGTGCATGTGGACCGTGCAAACATTTTCGGGTTATTTCGGGTGGGTTTGTTGATTTTTGGGGGGGATAATTCGGTTCGCCTCGCGCTCGCGGTGGTCGCGAGGTGCGGGGGACTGGACTGATTTTATTATTTATTTAAAAAAATGTGGCTGCACTGAATAGCGGTGGTGGTTTAACCTTTGCTCACATGTATCGGATTGGTCAATATTATCGTGGTGTCGCAGCCTGTTATTTTTGGTGAAGAGAGTTGCTGTAGAGACAGCTCCGGGCGCTCCAAGTATAGAGCCAGCTCAGGTCCAGTTTACTAAGTCTAGAGGGTTTAAGTGCTTAAATGTGTCCAACATCTCTGGTGTATCTAATATCGTCCGTTTTAGTTTAACTGAAACACTGTTCATCATATGTTTTAACATCTATCAATAAAGCCAGGGATCTCTGTTACTTCTTATTCCACAGTCGTTCAGAAGAAAAAGTCTCTCTCTCTCTCTCTCTCTCTCTCTCTCTCTCTCTGGTTGCCTGTTTCTCTCACATAATCTGGCAACACTGCTTGAGACATCCATTCCACCCACGGACTGTGTGAACAATCGATTACCATCCAGGCAGATTGGTCGGGGCCTGTTGAGCTTTCAAGCTATTGTTACTTCACAATGGCTCTTGGATGGTTCAGCGCCCCGAGGCAATGATTTGTGATTCGTATCATTCAAAGCAACGTTTTTCCACTCGCTCCGCTTAGGAGCTCCAGTCAAATCAAATATCGCTTTTGGAGGACAGACAGACGGCCTCACCGGGCTGACGTCAGCGGCACGCAGGTTATACTCAGTCGTCTGGGAGAAGAGTACCGGAGCACGCACAGCCCGGTTATAAATGAACTTCATGAGTCATTTCCCGATGGCCTGCTGGGGTAATCACTGATGTGGTCTGCAGTCATGGCCTGTTAAATCACAGGACAAAAACATGGCAAGCCATGAAAGAGTGAATTTAATTACATTTTGTATCCATCCAACCATATGGACTCTAGCGTCCCTATTAGATCTGCAGGCTCACAACGCGTCACGAGACCTTGTAGATCTGCTATTTCCGGCGAAGATATTTAGTGTAGAAGGAAATCATTAGAAAAGACTCTGGTGAACTAAGTTTAAGTGGTCAGGTTGCATTGAGCGGGGGATGAGAGAAGGTGAGAACTGCCCTCCTGCAGTCAGAGAAAGAATTGGGGCCGGCGACTGATCAAAATGTCAGTGATCGTTTTCCTTTTGGGTTTTTTAAGAACCATGATTTGTTTGTCTTGTTTGGCTTCACGCCGCCCCCAAGGGCATTGCTGCTGTGAGAAGATCAGACGTGGTCTTAGCGGATGTGTGAACTACATTTGACAAGTAACGTTACGTTATCTATCATTCCCAATAACTCATTCACTGACAGATTTATTTCTGGCTGTGTTTGCCCACTGCCAGCAATATTCGTATTTTTTTTTTACTTTCATCAGGTCACAAACAAAGTATATGCATTATGATCGCAAGTCCGATCGTTTGTAAACAGACAAGGTATGTGTGTGTAACGCCCAGTCAACAAACATTCCGATCGGCTTGGAGCCCTTCTCATGCAGCCCTGTGTAAACACGCCATTTCTCGTCAAAATTGCACAGGTAGATGTGTGAGTGGCCCAGAGAACAAATATTCAATCCGCGACATTCACTTCTCCTGTAGCAGCAGTTTGTAAACTGGCTTGTCTGGTGGAACACGGTGAGAAAAAAAAGGCAAGCCGAGAAAGAGCCGTTTTCAATGACAGAGTTAAACAGGGAGAAGACGGAAACGGAATTCTTGGATTGACGTTATTTCCGTATCCGGGTGAGTTACAGTGAAAGTAGTCACTGCGAGTGATAAAGAAGAGTGAGATCTTTTATAAAATCAAATTTAAAAAAAAATACGTTTATTACGTCCGTGGCAGAATTGGAGTTAAGAAAAACAGAAAATGTGGAGCTGAACGAAGGAGAGAGAAAAGAAAAGCAAGGCCCGTGAAGAGGAGACGGCAAACCGTTTTAAATTAATTGATACTAGACCGATGCCCGTTTGGAACGCAAGCCCCTCCGGATTACGCAATGCCTGTTGTACTTGTTCTACGAGTACCCATTGTACCCGTCAGAGTGCTTATGCAACAGTAGCCATTATCATAGTAATTGGAGACCAGTCTTTGGTGACAGCACCGATTACACACTTGCGTCCTCGATAATACACATGCCAAATTTGAAATCGGTCAGATGGTTCTCAAGATATGCAGGGGATAGGTACGCACGCACGCACGCAGGCAGGCAGGCAGGCAGATATATTCCCTGCATGTATAGACATAGATAGATATCCAGAGTCCCCAACATGGATAGACATCAGTCAAAATAACATGATGCTGTAGCAAGTAAGTTACGAGAACAGTGGTTCTCAAAGTGTGCTCCGGGGATCCCCAGGGCTCCTTGAGCAAAATAAATGAATGCAGAATAAAAATCATTTGAACCTCTTTCACCTCTGTGTATCTGGCTATTCGAAAATCGCAGATCTACAAGCTCACGACGCATTGTGAGCAGGGCCGGACTGGGACCAAAATTCAGCCCTGGCATTTTGGTCCGGACCGGCCCACCACCCCCCGGGTCGTTTTGTCAACGGGGGGGGGGGGGGGGTTCACTGTTTCAGCCCAGCACCTAGGCTGCACATGAACTCTGCAGCCGCACTGAGGCCCCTGCTAGGGTGACCACCCGTCCCGAAATTCGCGGGACAGTCCCGAAATTGGACCCTGTGTCCCGCGTCCAGCACAAGCAGAGCAATGTCCCGAAAATCAAAGATATAAAAAAAATAATAATAATAATTTTATTTTGATAATAAATCGGTAAAATCAGGCAAAAATAAGAATTAAATAACATAACCCTAACCTAACCCTAATCCTAACCCTAAAACCGAAATAAAGAAACCAAAAACTGGAAAAAAACGAACCCAATCCGCCCAGAACCGCAAAAAAAAATTGCGCGCGCGCAGGGGGTCCTCGTGCATGTGTCCCGCGAAACGGGTTCATCTGTCCCTCAATGGACCTGTTTGAAGGTGGTCACCCTAGCCCCTGCTGGGAAGCATCCCAGCCCAATCATTAACGTAACTAATAATTGGGCCGCGCGACCCGGAAATGACCGTAATAATCCTAAAACAGGAGCCAAATGGCCAGTCCGCGGCTGATTGTGAGCTTGTAGATCGGCTATTTTCAAAATATCTTGGAAAAAAATGCGAACGCAAATGGGGGTCCGTGGCACCAAATATTTTCAGATGGGGGTCCGCGGCACCAAATATTTTCAGATGGGGGTCCGCGGCTACTGGCCTTGACATGAAAAAAAATGTGATAACCACTGACCTAGATGCTATAATTTCACACTTTATTGTATAGGGCCTCTATCCATAGAGTTTAAAAATTAATATAGAGGGCACCTGAAATCCCCGCCCATCCACTTGTATGGTTGCTCAGCGCATACTCCCTTTTCACCCCTTCTTCCGGGTCGGGAAATGTGATGGGCGGGGCCTATTTGGGGCCTATGTGACACGTTTTTGCATCACGGTTTTGCTCATGTGCGCAACCCCGTGCGCAAGCTCATGAGTCGAGCCCATTGGTCGAAATCTTTTTGGCTCGTTCATGCGTCTGGCCCCAGCCGTAATAAGCTGCAGTACCTACGATTGGCCAGCATGTCCAATGTGCTTCACTGCTCCCCCTCGGTTCTGGGGGCTTGCCTTTTATCCCATGTGCATTACATTCACACACCCATATCGGTGGAGGCAACCTTGCAAGGCCTTGCTCAAGGACACTTGAGCAAGGCCTCTATACCTCCTGTGCCACACACGGTACAAGAGGTCCTGATTCATCCTGACTTTCCCCTTCTTTTCCTGTGCAGCTCACTGATGGACAACAGGATTACATACATACCCGAGAACACCTTCCAGTCCCTGCGGAACCTGGCAGAACTGTAAGTAAAACAACCTCCTCCATCTTGTCTGTGTGTCCGTCTGCACTCTGCACAAAAATATATAATTTCTTATCCACTTAAACACTTTCACTGCCAGGTATTAATTCATTCATCTGCCACTTCCAGCGGTTTTACCTTATTTTGTGTCTTTTTGACGGTCCGCCGTTCTCTTTTTTCAACCCGGATGTAAACAAAAAATGTCTTCACTGGGGGACGAGTCTCTCCTCTTTCCACCGGAACAAAAACATTGTAACCACAATCGTCCGTTCCGTTGTTAACGGCGGTTGAATATGGCTGTCTGGGAGAAGAAATCCGAGCTAGATGTGTTTTTCTAAATCTCATAGCATAGGAGTGGACGGGGTTATTTTTGGGGGATGACGTCATTTCCGGTTCTATCGTTCCCTCGCAGTTGAGGCATCATTCATAGGTTGGCGAAGAGCGCCCTCTAGCGTAATCACTAAAGTCAAGTGTTGGATTTGAAATGACGGAGATCTCCGTCAATGGCAGGGAATGTGTTAAGCCCTACTTCATATCGTCGTTGTTGGGTGGAAACTTTGTACGTGTGCAAAAAAAAAACTTTTCAGGAAATGGAAGAAATAATGTGTTCCAATGGATCCAATGTAGTTTATTTTATTTATTAACTTAATGTCTCTTTCCGACCATGAAGGGTAACTGTCACGACCCACTGGGTCTAGGGGAGTAGGGACGCAACAAAGGCAAGGTGTTTCAAGCCAAAACGTACGTTTTATTACAGGCAAATGGATTGTAACATACAATCAGTGCCAAAGACAACGATGTGCTACGAGTGCAAATTAGTGAACAGTGCTGAGCAGGAACCAAATCAGAGAAACTAAATAAAAATATCACTTCCCTAACCACTTGAGAACCCCCGAATATGTCTTCCTAACTAATAACCTAACAAATAAAAGGAAACCTAACTATCTGACTACTCTACTCAGAGTAATACAGAAATACAGTGATTGCCCTCTACCCGATGTGCTAACAAAGTGAAATAACAAAGTAAATACCTACAACACTACCTGCCCTGGATCAAATACAATATGCACTTCAGGATGAGTAGCAACCTTTACAAAAATGGGATTTAGCTGAAGTCAAACCAAAGGCTAGTTAAGGCACTACTCCTCTCTGCTCCGTTGGGCGTCTTACATTAGCCTCGTTCCCTGCCTTACTCATCTGCGAAGACAAAAGCCTGGTCACGACCTAAAGCAGAGTGTGTCTATAGGGGCTGGACTTACGTGGCACATATTTCCCCTGGAAACTATCTTTTTCAACCAATCACAACACTCGTTTCATTCACGGAGAATGTTGACAGATTTGTAAAGCGTCAACGTCATATCCTTGGGCGGTAGGCTACTTCCGCCAAATGCTGGTACTTCCGGTAAAGACACTCATCTGGCTAGGCCTTGCCCAGCGTGCTCTTACATAGTCACTCAGAACGGACAGCGGCCGTGAATGGAAACTCCAGATTGATTTTGAAGAGGTGGAGCGATGAAGACACGTGGATGAGGGTTGGAAGGAGCCAATGGTGGAGCTTGGTGTGGAGCAATCTGGGAACCCATCGTCAAATAAAAAGGAAAAACAGCGCCCCCAGCGTTTTTTCACTTTTGCATTTGACTCTGGGGGGAGTGATTAAATAGACCGACGCTGACTGGAAACTAGGGTTTTGGTCTGCCCTCAGCCCTCCACTTCCTGTGGTGCGCCTATGTTTGCTTCTGGGGGTCCCTGGAACAAAATATTTTGAGATGGGGGTCCGCGGCAAAATTCATATAATTTGGGGGTCCTTGACATGAAAGAGTTTGAGCACCACTGATATAGAAACGTTTGTTTTTCAGAATACTGTTGGGATTTAGAAGACATTTGTAGAATCGGCCTCAGGTCTTAATGGGTTAACTCATCCAGTGCCACATGACGTCAAAGACGTCACGAGGCCTGACGCCCCGTGTACCACATGACGTCAAAGACGTCATGAAAAAAAAATAATAATAAAATAAAAATGAAAAACATGTTCAGAACCCAAGATATGATGATTTGAAGATTTGCTGCTCCATTCACTCTTTGTTTAACTACTTACTGAAAAAGGCTGTATCTCGGCTCCTAAGCACTTTTTTTTTACAATGAATTTTGCTGTGGCACTCAGAGCCAAAATTCCATAAATAAGCATGGCATTGAAAGAGTTAAAACAAGGTAATTCAAAGCATAAAGAAGCATCAACAAATAAAATATGCATTGTGAAGTCCTGTGATGGTTTTTTGTTCATGTTTCCATTATAACTGAACCACCCCTGAAGGGGGAGGTACATACTGTTATAAAATAAACAGCAAAAAGCTAAAATAGCCGTTCAAGCCTACAATGATTTGCATTACGACATGCTGTGTGATCAGATCAAATATTTTTTAGCAATTAAAAGAAATTAAAAAACATTGAAATGTAAGTTCTGGGTTCCTTAGCTCCCGAGCAGGGCTTACATTTGGTTCTGAGAACCTTGTCTGAAACCGAGCCGATTTGGAAACAAATACATTTCACGGCACGGTTCACTTTGTTCTCGCAGTCAAAAAGAGCCATAAGTGTATCAAAACGTTATGGGAATAGTAGCACTCAAGGCTTGACTCAGCAGACACACCTCCTTTTTATTCAGGCTGACAGAGCCATACAAAGCCTTTCCAGCACTCAGAGCATACACATGGCCTAGTGATCTTCCTTTGTAACGAAGGAGAGTGGGCGCTCCAATCACCTTGACATTTCATTTTCTATATCATTACAGACTGTAGAAAGGTAGAGAAAGAGACAGTGTATGGCAGGGCCCCCGAAAAGCCCCAAATCATGTATTGCAGTGTTTCCCAAACGTTTTAGGTCATGCATATGTTTGTACACGGACAAATGTGTCCGTGGCAAAGACTTGGTCTTGTCCATGGCACATTTTAGATTTTCTTTTTTTACACACCATTGTAATGTTCTTATTTTGATCATAAAGACCCAATTACTGAATGTCAAGTCTCCAGGTTGTCTTCACAATATGTATGACACTGATGTACTCTGACACTATGGCACATTAGGAGTATCCAACTAGTGCTAGTGGTTCTCAAATGTTTTATTTGCAAGGACCCCCTTAACTTTGCAAAAAGGTTCCATTTGTACACTCTCAGAGTTGCAGACCTGTTATGGTCATTCAGGGCTAGCTCTTTATGTGTTTCTGGTAATATTATTGTCCGCTCATTTTGTATGTCCATGGCAAAAAAAATGTCCACCACAAGCCAGCATGGCGATGAACCCTGGTTTTAGGTCGATACCCAAAAGAGAGATCTGATGTCTACCTGGGACCCATACCAGTGAAAATGTCCGCTCACAACGGGACCCATAAAAATGTGTCTGCGACCCCAAAATGGGTCACCGATCCCGTGAATATACAGTATCATGGTCCAATATTCAAATTGGCCACTTGCTGAAACCTTAAACTACCTTGCTTTGAGAAGCAATGCCAGTGACATTGCTTATATGAATATTCATTGATCCAGAACTTCTCAAGGATTAGAATAGAATGGAAATACCGTATTGATCCCCAAGGGAAATTGAATAATCACCAAGTTACGCATTCCGTTGACTCTGTCTCCATCTGTCTGTCTGTCTGTCTGTCTGTCTCTCGCTCTCTCAGGGACTTATCCAGCAACAGGATAAAGGAACTGCCAAGGAACACATTTAAGAGTCTCTCAAAGACTCTCCTCAAGCTGTAAGTATTAACTCAAGTATTTTACGTGAATTGGAATTAATGACCTGACTGCAGACTAATTTATACTATTAAAAACATTGATAAGAAATGCACACTTGAGGACTCTCCTCAAGCTGTGAGTAGTAACCCAAGGGTCATGCAAATTAGTGAGTGAATGGAATTATAATTTATACCTGACTGCAGGCTAATTACTATAACATTCTTTGCAAATAAATGCATGCTTCTATTTTGGAAAAGGAATCTCTTTCTCTTTCCCAACTGCTAGACTGATCCTGGACCAAATATCAGATTTATTTCCATTAGAGTATAATCGTTGATTTAGTACCTACACTCAGATTTTTTTGGTTCCTGTAACACCCTATAGGCCATTAATAAGAACTGCAGTGCTGAAAACTATTTGTTTTGGTTTTAGTTTTTGTTCCTAACAATGATTTAACACCTAGACAACAGTGGTGGAAAAATTACAAATTTTCCATTACAATATTACAATTTTTCGCCGCAGATCAAACATACAGGTAATCTAGCATTGGCAGTTTTTTGTTAATTTTCATATAATGTTTTCTATAGCTACAGGGAGCCACAAGGGAGGGGCTAAAGAGCCGCAGGTGGCTCCAGAGCCGCAGGTTGCAGACCTCCGATTTAGTCACATGCAGACTCTGAGGAAGATAGAAAGATCGAAAAGTCAGTCATTCTGTTTTGTACTAGCACCTAAAAAAAAGTTTTACGGTCTGAGCTGCTCCAGTGTCAAAGTAAAAATACTCCTGGTCAAATATTACTCGACTGCAAGTGAAAGTTGCTTCGTCAAATTTGTGCTTGAGTTAAAGTGTGACACCTTCTGAGCTTGTAGATTGACTATTTTCAGTATACTGTGAAGTATCTCTTCCACGGCCTTAAAGGCTCTATTGCACTTTTGTAGTTGCCAACAACGCCATATTGTAGTTAAGTTTGTTGTTCCAGTGGTGAGAATGAATGGTGGTAGAATGAATGGAGTCATCACTAGTCAGTGAGGTATCTTTGCTTCCAGTTTATTACAGCAGCCAACCATCTCCACAGCCTAACGGCCGGGAGTGGCACACACACTACAAGCTGACATGTCATAGTCTTTATAGCCCATTCAGTGAAAGAGGAGGTACAGGAATGGGTGTGTCAGACTTCAAAGGTGAGCCCCCACCCGCCCAAGACATTTGCAACTGTCAAGGCAGGAAGGGGGAATGATGCTCTCTGTCTCCTGCAGGTAAGACAAAGAAAATGCTAAGAGCACCCCACACCCCGCTCAGACAAACCGGCACCTCTCTCTGACTCAATCCACTTCTTCTGTCTGTATGCTCCCTGTGAAATATGGCTTACATGTATATCATGTTATTAAATATACTCCAGACCCCCCATGGGAGACATTAAAACGTCTTCCACAAACACGTATATTTCAAAAGAACCACAAAGAACCGCCCCCCATGAAAAGCGACCGGAACACCAACCAGGAAAAAAAGTAAACATTCAGGAAGACCAAAACAGCAAACAACAGCATACAGAACAATGCATATACAAAAACCAAGATTACATATTACAGCAACACGGTGAATTACATCAAATAGACACATCCCCCAAAACTAATTAGCGTGCAGGATCCCTCTGTTAGCCTTTTAAACTCCAGGATAAAACATTACACAGCCACCACCCAGTGGAAGCTGACAGCATACAGTCGAATTACGCTCACCAAGTGATAACACCACCCCCCAAGATCAATGTCCCCCCCGCCCAGTCACCAAAATATACTCAAAGATAGCCTAATACTTATCCCTAAGTTTTACACCGTACCATCAAGCACAAATGACAACTACCACGGAAGTGCCTACACGGAGAAAAGAAGGCAGTGTACCCCCAATGAAACAATAATCCACAAAGCAAACTCACATTAAACACAGGAGACCAGAAAGTAAAAAAATACCCTCGCATCACTTCCCATGGCAGCCATAGCCCCACAGTTTAACCCACCCTTATCACAAAAACATAACCTCAGGTCCCATATGCGCAGTGTCCCGTTCGACAATGTCACTCTTGCAGTCTCCCTCAATGTCATCTTCTCACCCAGCCGTGCTCCAGCGCCGTACCCAGATTGTTCAACAGATAGCTGCATTTTAACAACAGAGCGCTCCACTAGCGACCGCTGAAGACGTGTTACCACACCCTTCACGAAGAACCCCTTCATCGCAAGTTCTCCGCTCTGCCGGCACCCGCTGTCCTCTCCCCACAACATACCCGCTACGAAGAACCCCGTCCAACCATAGGTTCCCCGCACTGCCGTCAGCACCGCAGCGCGCTCCTTTAGCAATCGCAGAAGATATGTTGTGCAGCCAGATGAGTCGTGCAGCCGTCCTAGATCTGGTCACGAGGTCCTCTCCCTGTAGATTCTCGAAAAGTTGTCGTCATCCCGTGCCGATGTCCATAATCACCTACACCCGCCGCACGTTCTTTCGACGCCTGGCTCAGTATCAACAACCAAACCAACGCGACTGCCGACTTTGACGCCATATGAGGTATATTCTTCCACTGCCGACAACCCATATGAAGTATCTCTTCCACGGCCTTAAAGGCTCTATTGCACTTTTGTAGTTGCCAACAACGCCATATTGTAGTTAAGTTTGTTGTTCCAGTGGTGAGAATGAATGGTGGTAGAATGAATGGAGTCATCACTAGTCAGTGAGGTATCTTTGCTTCCAGTTTATTACAGCAGCCAACCATCTCCACAGCCTAACGGCCGGGAGTGGCACACACACTACAAGCTTACATGTCATAGTCTTTATAGCCCATTCAGTGAAAGAGGAGGTACAGGAATGGGTGTGTCAGACTTCAAAGGTGAGCCCCCACCCGCCCAAGACATTTGCAACTGTCAAGGCAGGAAGGGGGAATGATGCTCTCTGTCTCCTGCAGGTAAGACAAAGAAAATGCTAAGAGCACCCCACTCAGACAAACCGGCACCTCTCTCTGACTCAATCCACTTCTTCTGTCTGTATGCTCCCTGTGAAATATGGCTTACATGTATATCATGTTATTAAATATACTCCAACTGTAATGTGCTTTTTCCCTTTTTCCCCTTCCTAGAAATGTAGTGGAGTCAAAAGTACAATATTTGTCTTTGAAATGTAGTGGAGTGAAAGGCATTAGTATCCAACAATACAAATACCAAAGTAAAGTACAGATATTTCACTTTTAAACATGTTTGGGGTCATTTTAACGTCTACTGAGGCTTTTGTGAACACTCCAGACAATTTTTAAATGACTTGATTCAGTATTTAGATATTTGATATTCATTTTAACAGACACGCGATCGCGCATCCTTCCTATACAAACCCATTGTAACTTCAAACTCCATTTTAGATTAACAGTGCCACAGGACGTTTAAAACGTCCGACGTCTAAAAAGCCCTGGGTGCCACAGGACTTCTAAAACGTCCAATGAAAAAAAAAAAGGTTCAGAACCCAAGATATGATGATTTGAAGATTTGTCTTTGTTTAACTACTTACTAAAAAAGGCTGTATCTCGGCTCCTAAGCACTTTTTTTTTACAATGAATTTTGGCTGTGGCACTCAAACTGCCATAAATAAGAATGGCACTGAATGAGTTAATCAAAAACACCTGTCCTTGGTTCTGGTGACTGATATTATCCTTCTAATGCGTGAGGAGACTGTGTTTTGTCAATTACTTTAAAAAAAAGTATTTTATTTTATTTTTTCATTATTTACATTTTTTTCATTTTCCCATTTTTTAAAAAAAAAATGTACGTAATTGAAGAAAAAAAATAAGTTCCCTCACATTAGAAGAACAATATCAGTCACCAGAACCAAGGATGGGTGTTTTCAATGAATCTAACATGGTTAAAATGGAGTTTGACGATACAATGGGTTTGTCTGTTAAAATGAATATCAAATATCTAAATACTGAATCAAGCAACTTAAGAACTGTCTGGGGGTGCTCACAAAAGCCCAAGTAGACGTTAAAATGACACCCAAACATGTTTGAAAGTGAAATATCCTTTTAAAATTGTGTTCCATCCCTCCACTAGAGTTCCAGACACAAGTAATCTATGCCTGCCAAGGCACAATGAAAGTGTTCTGGCAGCTCGTGGTGGTCCATCACCTTTTTACTAAGACACGTTTCTGTTGGTTTTTCCTTTAATTTGTCATCCATTTTATAGCCTCTACACTCCATCATTCACCTGTCATCCAGCCTTTGTCAAGTTCTCACCACCTGTATCCTGTTTGTGACAGAAACATTTCCTACAATCCCCCTCTCCGGATTCACCACGACATCTTTGTCCATCTAACCCATTTGCAGTCCCTGTAAGTACATGCATGTACCACATACACGCACACACACACACACACACACACATTTCAACTATTTTTGAAAAATCGTGACAATTATTTCTTAATTTTTTTCCGAAAAACTGTTAGGATTTAAAAAATCACACCCTGTGTGAAGTGGGCGGTGTCTTGCTAGCTAATCACAATACTGAATGGAGTCAACCAATCATGTACAAAAAATAAATACATTTATTGAAACACTCTTTATGATGGACGAAACCATAACTTGAAAAAAAACAATTTATGGTTTTTTTCAAGTTATGGTTTCTTATATAGGGCTATGCACATGTGTCATGTGACACTGGCCAATCACAGTCCTGAATAGACTGTGATTGGCCAATCACAGCGCAGGATAATTGTACAAATTTCCAAACCTCACTTATAGGGGCGGTTTCACAGCGCAGGATAATTGTACATTTTTCCAAACCTCACTTATAGGGGCGGTTTCACCGCCCAAAAATCACACCCTGTGTGAAGTTGGCGGTGTCTTGCTAGCTAATCACAATACTGAATGGAGTCAACCAATCATGTACAAAAAATAAATACATTTATTGAAACACTCTTTATGATGGAAGAAACCATAACTTAAAAAAAAACAAATTTATGTTTTTTTTTAAGTTATGGTTTCTTATATAGGGCTATGCACATGTGTCATGTGACACTGGCCAATCACAGTCCTGAATAGACTGTGATTGGCCAATCACGGTGCAGGGTTAGGCGGGGTACATTTTTGGCCAATCACAGCGCAGGATTTGTTGTACAAATATCCAAACCTCACTTATAGGGGCGGTTTCACCGCCCAAAAATCACACCCAGTGTGAAGTGGGCGGTGTGGTCACAGTGGTCATCACAGTGATGGAAGTTCACTTAAAGAAAAGTAATATTGTGGACCAACCATTGTACACCCCTAACTTAAAAAAAACCATATATGTGTTTTTTTTAAGTGCATAGTCCTATTTATAGGTCTATGCACATGTGTCATGTGTTTCACTAGCCAATCACAGTCCTGAATAGAGTCAGCGGTGGCCAATCATGGTGCAGGGTTAGGGGGGTACAATGGTGGCCAATCACAGCGCAGGGTTGGGGGGGTACAATGGGTGGGGGGGTACAATGGTGGCCAATCACAGTGCAGCGAATGTCGATGTCCAAACCTCACTTATAGGGGCGGTTTCACCGCCCAAAAATGTTTAGAAGCGGCCCCAGGTCTTAATGGGTTAATGCCCTACTTTGTCATACAAGACTGTCACACAGAAGGATTTAAAAATAGCCGATCTACAACTTTAGAAGGCTTCACATCACAACACGTTGTGAGCTTGTAGATCTGCTAAAGACATATGAGGTCTCCGCCAGACAGTGACGACATGAACAAGCAGCCACAGGGTGCAACTTATGGAGAGGAGGGGGTGGGATATTTTTTAGAAAGCTTGCCAAGGATTAAAATTGATATCAACAAAGGCTTTGATTTAAATAAGAAAGGGAGTTCAGCCAGTTAGGTCTGGTGCCTCACAGAAGAGGGACACGGCAGCAAACGTGAGAAAGAATGTACTGGAGCATAATAATAATGTATTCATTTTTAATTAAATGCCTTGATGACATATTCTACCTGTACGCCCAATACTGTAAATCACATTTTTGTTATTAACCTGCTGTAGCCTATAGGGATATTTCAACAGGCTAAAAAAGTAAAATAATCGTACGCAGGAAAAGAGACTCACAACAGAAAGAATACGATCAGGATAGGCTTACATTGATGCATTTTTAACCGTTGCTTTTAAAACCAACTTGAGTGAAAGTACAAAGTATTGGTATCCAAATGTACTTAAAGTACCAAAAGTAGAAAGTACTCATTATGCAGAAGGTCCAATATCACAAGTTTTCAAATGCATAAAATGTATGAAAATATTTTGAAAATAGCAGATCTACAAGCTCACAATGTGTTGCATCGGCTATTTTCAAATGGCCGAAATGTACTGTATATAGGGCTGGAGTGGTTGATGTATGTTTTGTAATAATAATACAAATCTACAAAGTATCTAGTAACTAAAATGTTCAAATAATTGCAGTGGAGTAAAAGTACAATATTTGCCGATGTGGTGGAGTAGAAGTAAAAGTACAGAAAATTGGAAATACTCAAGTGAAGTAAACATTTAATCGTACTTACAGTAGGTGCAGTACTTGAGTAAATGTACTTTGTTACTTTACACCACTGCCTACACTTAACAGTTACAGACACAAACACACGCTCACAAAGAAGTGCATGTGTTGATATGTTATTGTTGACGATCTGTTCTGTATTGTTACTGCAGAGCCCTGGAGGGAATGGACATCCCGGACATTCAGCCTCAGATGTTTCTGCACATGAACAACCTTTCTCATATGTACGTATCCTTCAGTCTCATTATGTACAGTAAATATCCTTTAGTCTCATTATGTACAGTAAATATCCTTTAGTCTCATTATGTACAGTAAATATCCTTTAGTCTCATTATGTACAGTAAATATCCTTTAGTCTCATGTACAGAAACCTTGTCCAAGACCATTACTTTTCAGGAAAAAACTAAACAAAATACTTGTGTTCAACTGGATCCAATGCAGTTATTATTTAGTCACAAGCTCTTGTTAAGACTTTTAATTGGTTGTGTTTATAAAACCAACTCCGAATTAACCACTTTCATTTTCACTTTCAAAATCTACAAACCTCAACACGTGTTGAATTAGTTTTTCAATGGACCGATGCGTGGGCATGACAAACCTTTAGACACATATCCATATAGCTACTACAGATAATACTGTATACCATACAAAAATGAAAAAGCAGCATCCGCACACAGTCCAAAAACTGAATTTGAATAATAAATTCAATGTTTGCACAGTTCTGAGTATATGGATGCTGGTTTTTCATTCTTATTGTTGTCTCAATGTTGTTGTTTTTCCACTTTTTTTTGTAACATTCATATAACATGTCATTCTTATTTCCTCTCTGTATGTACATAACACCCTTTTTCCTTTCCTGCTGTCTCCTTTCCTCCCTTATCATAAACAAAATAAAAGCAATTATAATAATAATGCCTCTTATTTGCATTGCGTTTTGTCTCAGACATGATTGTTATTATTATCACCCCGTAGCTATTTCAAGGCGTTCCAGTACTGCTCGTACGCGCCCCATGCCCGCTCCTGCAAGCCCAACACGGACGGGATCTCGTCCTTCGAGGACCTGCTGGCCAACATGGTGCTGAGGGTGTCCGTCTGGGTCATGGCCATCATCACCTGCGTCGGCAACCTGTTCGTCATCGGCATGAGGTCGCTGATACACTCCGAGAACAGCCTGCATGCCGTCTGCATCAAAGTCCTCTGCTGTGAGTTCACAAACACCTTCCCCCATAGGCGGCGGGTAATGAAGGCTAGGGCAGGCTCAATCTGGGAACCCATCGCCAAATAAAAAGGAAAAACAGCGCCCTCTGCTGTTTTTTACTTATTCATTTGGCTCTGGGCGGAGCTGAACGGACGACCCGTGCTCAGGGAAACCAGGGTTTTGGTCTGCCTTCAGCCTTTCACTTCCGGTGGTGTGACTATGTTTTCATTCCCACTAACAATATTTCTCCACGGAACAAAACACCATTTCTCCCAAATAACATGAATCGTTTTAGTTATAAGCCCACTTGTTTCTATGATGAAAGAGCAATTTAAAATGTTACTAACTTTCCGTGGTTTTGTCGGCTTCGCTATTGTTAAATGAGTTTCGGTTTGTTTCCAGTGGGGAACGAACGGCACACACGTAAATCCCGCCCACTACATTTGATTGGGTAAAGCGCAGCCTGCTTCCTGATCTGATGGCACACCCACTTTTAGCCAATGTGCACGGGTTGTCAACACGGCTACCGACAGATTCAAGCGCAACGATGGATCTGTTCTTGAGAGATTAGGGCAGGCTAAGCCTTCCCAAATGTTATGCTGGGGATTGGGCAAATTATATATAATATATGTGTGCAGCATTATATAGACCAATTATTTGTTTACAGACATTGAGACTGGACGCACAGGTGACTGTTTCACAGACAATTGGACTCGAGTCATAGTGACTCGACTCGAGTCTGACTCGAGTCGCATATTTGACGACTTGCGATTCGACTCGGACTTTGAAGGTAAAGACTTGCGACTCGACTCGGACTTGGAAGGTAAAAGACCAACGAGACTTGAGACTCGACTCGGACTTGCTAGCCAATGACTCCCGACTCGACTCGAGACAAGATGACTCTAATGACTCGTTTTGTTTTTTCCCCTATGAATGATCTGTGTGTGAAATGCGCTCACTCTACCGCAAATGCCTCTCTCTCTTCATACAACCCCATGCTCACTCTACCGCAAATGTGCTCTCTCTCTTTATATAAACACATGCTCACTCTACCGCAAATGCGCTATCTCTCTTAATACAACCCCATGCTCACTCTACCGCAAATGTGCTCTCTCTCTTTATATAAACCCATGCTCACTCTACCGCAAATGCGCAATCTCTCTTCATACAAATCCATGCTCACTCTACCACAAACGCCACCACCGCTCCCAGCGGGGTCATTTTGATTCTATGACGGCTGCCGTCTAGTTATCATCAGTGCCAGTGTTGTGAGGAAAAACAAGCAACCAGGTCTAGGAAAACCAGCCCAAAAGAAGCGAGTCAAGCGAAAATAGCAGATCTACAAGCTCACAACGCCTGGCGATGCAACTAGTTCGTGTTTTGTTTATGACCCCAGCCACCCCAACAACAACAGTAGCACCAGCCAGCGAGATATACGTACTTGTAAACATGAAAGTCACTCACCACTGTCGAATTTACTTTATCCATGGTAACAGCAATAAAGTCTTAGTCCGTTTTTTGGTGCGCAACACAACCCTCGTAAGTGAATTGCTTTCACCTGCTGCTGCTGTGCAGAGTGTGCGCTAAAGGGCATATCTCCGCCAAGCCAGGGTGACCTACCCAGGCTCATGAAATTCATATGCAGGCATAGTAGCCAATTAGAATGAAATCTGCAAAAACTGAATCATATACTGATACAGAACCATATATTGGCTATTTATTATGGCTGTCGGGTGGAAATCTTGTATGTTCCTTTTTCATTATTATTTAAAAACAATTTGAAATCGTGAAAATAGCCAATCTACAAGCTGTAATTATTTAATAATTAAGAAATACTATATTTTAAAGACTGAAACATCAACTAAAGTCAATATTAGAGCAAGTTCATTCACATTTCATTTGAAGGAAAATAACTTGTGGGTAAAATTCATTCTGTGAATCTAATGTGATTAATGTGAGCCCTACTTCAGTCAGTGAAGTCCAGGGCTGAATGTGACATATTGATACCTATATAACTAAATATTGGTCATTTGCCAACACATTATTTTGTGAAATAAATGGGTTATATTTCACAGATAGTTATACTATTCTTATAATATATTAAAATACAATCATCCTTAACCTTCAAGTTAAATGCATTATTGACTTGCCCACAACAGAAAGACTTGGGACTCGACTTGGACTTGGGACCAAATGACTTGGGACTCGACTTGGACTCGGACCGGAGGGTTGGATTGACTTGGGACTCGACTTGGACTTGGGACCAAATGACTTGGGACTCGACTTGGGACTCGGACCTGAGGGTTGGATTGACTTGGGACTCGACTTGGACTTGGGACCAAATGACTTGGGACTCGACTTGGACTTGGGACCAAACGACTTGGGACTCGACTTGGACTTGGGACCAAATGACTTGGGACTCGACTTGGACTCGGACCGGAGCGACTTGAACAATTGTCTGCTGTTTCATGTAATCAATTCCCAACAGATCCCCAAACCTGTTGTTTTGGGGATCACTGGTTTCAGTTCATTCAACCTCCTCTGTGTTGGCTGGTGAGGTGCGCGCCGAGAATAGCTGACATGCAAGCTCACAACCGCATCGCAGATGCGACCGTTGTGCCCTTGGAGGTCTGCTATTCTCAGCCGTTCTCTGCGCGTCACACGTTTGTGGGACAGAGCATAAATTAGGCTTGATGGGCTGCAGCAGCGCCAGCAAGAGCAGGCTCTGTGCGTGATCATAGCGCGCTCCCTCCGGTCTGATGACAGCCACTGGAGGTGGGGTTTGGAGGACAACTGCTTAACCCTGGCGCTGTGTATAAACTGGTCAATATAGCCTTCCCAATTGTTAGGCTCACCCGTCGCCTATGCCTTCACCGTCTGTCGGGTTCAGACACTTTTATCCGCGGCTGTGGAGGGAGCATGGGAGTTAATCCATTCAATCTGTGAACGCATACTGTGTCATTTTAGATTTTTTAGCTATAACCATTATTTTATACTTTTGGCTATTCAAAAATAGCAGATCTACAAGCTCAGGGCTTGATCTTTGAATATACAAGCAAATCAAGCAACATTTTTAACTCAAATCTTTGCTTCTGGGGATTTTACAAATGTCTTCTAAATTATAACAGTTTTTATTCTTTTTTTAAACTTACGTTGCTACTGTATATATCACTGGTTATCAAAAAAATGTCATGTCAAAGACCCCCAAAATGATATGTATTTGTCCGCGGACCCCGCCGGCACTGGGTGCCGCGCTATGAGCTTATATATCTGCTATTTTTTTATAGCCAAATAAATCTAAAATGACACACAGATGCGTTCCCTGTCCGGTCTTAATGGGTTAAAATAAGGCTTTCATACAATTTACAATTCAGGCATTTAGCAGACGCTCTTAATCCAGAGCGCCTCACGTAAGCAAGGACAACACAAGATAATACATCAAATGCATAGAAATATTAATCTAATAATAAAGTAATACATAAGTAAACCAATAAACTAATTCATGAATCATATCATATCGTAGAAACCTTGTATCCCCATTTACATTTTTGTGTTTCCGTAAATGAATGCCCTACTTCATCATATAAGAGTGTCACACAAAAGTAGTGACACAATAGCAGATCTACAAGCTGACTATTTTCATTTTGTTTTTTAAATAATAATAAAAATGGAAGGTTTTAGATATACAAGGTTTCCACCCAACAGCATCGATATGCTAGCTATGGTTTTGGATTTGGGCTAAGGGAGTACTTTGACTCAGGAATCAGGGGAAAAAGTTGGAGAACCACTGTTCCAGCAGTATGATCTTGACGTGTGTGGTAAATATCAATATTTGTGTCGCGCCCGCCCCGGAAGTCCTCTTCTTGACCACAATGTTAAGAATGTAATTTAGAGAGAATGTTGTTTAACCCATTTTGGGTGGGAACCCCTATTTGTATCTATACCTTTCAGGATGGGAACCCCTTTTGGGGTTCTTATCGCTGTGTACAGTATATAGCAACATACGTTTGTTGTAATTTTTGAATACATATTTGAAGTTTTTCAGAAAACTTAGGTCATGATTTAGAACATGCATGGGCAACTGGCGGCCCGGGGGCCACGTGCGGCCTTCACCTTCACTTAATGCGGCCCGCAGGTTTGGATCGGAATACTGATATATTATTGATTTCAGCTGTTACAATTCCAAACATGCAAACATGACCCGCTTTAATTACTTCAGTCTATATTATTAGTTTAATGTCCAATGTATTTGTTTAAGTTCATAAAGTTAACTTAAGTATAACTAAATGCATTTGAAATTAAATAAAAATGTAACTTTTGAGGATTCCAATTCCAAAAGTAGCAAAAATAGCAGATCTACAAGCTCAAAACATTGTAGACCGGCTATTTTTGCTACTTTTGTGTGACATACTAGAATGACTAAGTTATTTACGGAAAAAAGTTAAAATATGGAGATAAGAGGTTTCTGCCCGACAGCAACAATATGCAACGTGGCCCATCATCAAAGTTGCCCACCCATGATTTAGAAGGTGTTTTTAGAATCGGCCTCGGGTCTAAATGGGTTAAACATGTGCTAGGTTCATTGGCCCCGATTCATAAAGGGATTTACGACCATATTTTGTACCTACCGGCATTTAGGACAAATCCTACACCTGCAGTCGGATTCATAAAAGTTTTTTTGTCTGTGTTTTGTGCGTCAGGTGCGCATGTTCTCAGGTCAGCCCTGAGGCTGTCTTACCAGGGCTGAAATGTGCGTATGTCTTTAGAATGCTTTATTCTTCATGCCAAAATCAATTACAACAGTGGCAAACCTCAAATAAAATATATATATGCCCAACATTTGTCAACACATATATATAAAAAAATAAAAAAATAAATGTCAAACTATATATTGCTTGTAGCCTAGTAGCCTATGCATCATATAGACATGATGTAGATTCCACCGCTTTTTATTTATTTTCTAGGCTATCAGTTGCATTTAGAGTTGAATTATTAGGTCCCCGTCCCTCAGTGTGTTTGCCAGCGGGCCATCTCAGCCAAAGTGTCACGTAATAATGAAAATAGGCTATGATGCCTTAATGAAACTGCGGAGGGACTGACGCACCTCTGTCCGTGCTGCAGTATTAATTTGTAGGCTAATAGTCTACTGTAGGCTACTCTACTGTATTTTGATCACATGAACACCACACACAACAGATCTAATATTCCCCATTCCGACGTAGGACAGTGATATATTAATCAAAAATGCACTAATTTAATCAATAAGTAATCAATAAGCTCTGGTCCATAATCGGATAGCAGCGTTCCACTTGTATGCTGGATTTCATCATCTTTTTACCTTGGTATAAGTCCGCAATGTTCATTAGAAAAGGCTTATATATATCCTTTCCACGTTTTATTAGCCTTTTATTTGGTAATGGGGTTAAACCTTGTAAACTTATTTATTCTCATTACACATGAGAGCATTTATTACGTGATCCGCTTCCAGACAGAACAGTAAGTTGTCAAGGCGATGCGAAGCCGCATCTGTTATCTTTAGACGAGGCGGAGTTGAACTTCAAACTTTCATCAGCGTTGCCAGATGTTGTGAGAGAACAACATGCTGCAGTACGGTGCTGCAGTGGAAAGGGTCAGCGAGTTCAAGTTCCTCGGAGTACACATCGAGGAGGACCTCAAATGGGAGACGCACTCCACACACGTGAGGAAAAAGGCTCAGCAGCGACTGTACTGGCTCCGCCGCCTGAAGAAGCTCGGAGTAGGACATCGTATCCTCAGGCTGTACTACAACAGTTCTGTTGAAGGCATCCTAACAGGCTGTGTCACGGCCTGGTACGGGAACTGCACTGCCCGAGAAAAGATCAGCCTACAACGAGTAGTGCGATCGGCAGAGCGGATAATGGGACTCGAGCTCCCAGCGCTCCAGGAACTGTACAAAAAGCGGTGCGTGGTCAAAGCCAAGCGCATCATCAAGGACAAGCACCACCCAAGTCACAGACTGTTCAACCCCCTACAACGACCGCGACCGGGCAAGGGGCTCTACCGCAGTATCAAGAGTTCCACCACCAGGTTCTGGTGTAGTTTCAACCGGCTGCTGTCAGAATGCTGAATGGGGCATAAGCCTGAATGAGGCATAGGCCTTGTTCAGCAGCCTGACAACAGGCGGCGCAGACTTTTCTGGCTCTTCCTGAACACACCTGTGGATTATACCAGGGACAATGACTTGGACTTTAGCCCCCCCTCGGACACACCTGTGGACTACACCAGGTACAAATGACTTTTTGTTGCACTCCCTCATGGAGCTACCTGCGGATTATACTAGGGTCAGTCCACTCTAGGTGGACACGCACTGACCTTTTGCACCTTAATCCCTTGTATAACGCACTGACTTTTTTTTGTTTTTTTTTATTGTGCTCCTTTTCCTCTAAGCACCTTAACGTCCATTGTCTATCATGCACAGTATAAGTATAACATGCACAGTATACAATACATTGCTGCTATGCTCAGGCACCTTAGTTTAGTTTTTTTAGTTTTTTATTATCTCAGGTCATTTGTAAATATGTAGATAACTTGTCTGGCCTTCTGTTGCTCTCTTGTTTTGATCTCCTTCCCACTTGCCCCCCACCCTCTTCTTCTCCCCCCCCCTCTTCTTTCTATGGAAACTAACGTTGCGATGGGAACGATGTACAAAAAAGAATTTCACCCACTTTTTTACCTTGTAAACCTGTGATGTGACAATAAAACTGATTCTGATTCTGATTCTGAGAAATAAGCAACCAGGTCTAGGAAAACAAGCCCAAAAGAAGCAACTGGCACTTAGGCCATTATAAGCACTTTAATTAAACCGTTGTGAGCTTGTAGATCTGCTATATTAAAAAAAAATCTTGTAATAAAATGTGCAATATTTGGAAGATTTTTTAAACATTCTAACAACACAAATCTGCCTCCAGCTGGCACAAAACATTTTCAGATGGGGCTTATAGGGATAAATTAGCCTACATATTAACTTGGGGGTCCATGTCATAAAAATATTTGAGAACCACCGGTTAAAACAATTGAACAATTGTGAAGCAAGCCCAAATAACCAACTACACTTTAGAAACAAGCCCAAAAAAACGCGGTCCCCAGCTACCAATATTTACAAGCAACTTTACAGAAAAATAAGCCCAAATTCGCTTATAATAAGCGGACATGGCAACGCTGTTTAGCACAGTTCAGCACGGTGACGTTAAAGTTGGATGCTGTTGGACGCAGCCTTCCAGAGTAATCATCACACCTGGTCATACGCACTGGTTGTACGCACGTCTCTGTGATATACGAACCCCTTTGGGAATTGCACGTCCGTTTGTGACTACCAAAATACGACCGGCCTTTACGAACTTTATTTACCCCATATTTACGACCCTCGTTATGAATCGGGGCCATTGTTTACCTATAGTTTCAGATTGTTATAACAGATTGTTATTTGGATAGTGTTTAGACTGATGCTAGGTCCTTGGTTTACCTGTCTTCCTAGTTTACTGATCGAGGCACTACACACTGCCTCTTCTGCATTTTATGTATGTCATTACCTTGCTCATTAAGTCGCTCTGTATACTTAATTGGATATAATTGGATCCTCACAAAAGCTAATTTATAAGATCGTACCATTACCATTAAATGGGTTCGCTTTCCTGATTGGATGTTGCATACCAAATGCACTCTGTCGAAAAACAACAAGCCAGACACTTCTTTGTAGAATTCTTTATTAACTTATTATGACCAAAGTCAGAAACACACACACACACACACACACACACACACACACACACACACACACACACACACACACACACACACACACACACACTTGAAATATTTATTTATGTCCGCATAAACAGAAGTACAAGATGTACAAAGGACATAAACACAAAGTGCATATAAGGCAGAGCGCGTGCGTGTGTGTGTGTGTGTGCGTGTGTGTGTGTCCTTTAAAACTTCAAAGAACGGACACACGCTTTCAAGTTTATTTGCTGATAACAGAATCTTCTAGTGGTGTTATCTTAGTGGAGAATATGGCAGTGTGCGCGCGAGTGTGTCCACCTGCAGTCGGGTGACAAATGGCTTCACCCGTAGACACTGTGACCTCACAGCACAGACCATTCATCATTGATTGTCTTATATTATTGCTGTCTGGCAGAATGAATGCCCTACTGTGTCCTACAAGAGTGTCACGCAAAAGGCGCTTGTAGATCGCCTATTTTCACTGTTTTTAAATCTTTAAAAAAGGCAGATTTTTGCCTATAATGACATTGATTATTGATTATTACTTTACTTACGGTAAATGGTGCATTTATATAGCGCTTTTATCCAAAGCACTATACATAGATTGTGCAGCAATTAGGGGTTTCAGAGTCTTGCTCAAGGACACTTCGACACTAGCTCTGGGGGAGCCCGGGATCGAACTGGGAACCTCGCGGTTCCCATCCGGGCCGGACGCTCTACCGGCCACTCTACCCCTGAGCCCCTGCCGCCCCACTTATGCTCTTTGCCCCCTATGGGGCATAAGGCATCGATAATGTTCCTCCACCTATCACAGTCTTTGGCAACCACACTGTAAAATGTTAATTGAAATAAAGAAACCAATTGCCTTGAAATTAATTAGTAAAGTTGATTATTCATTTTCAGTGGTGAAAGCTGAAACTATCTGTGTTTAGGTAACTTAACTCTTTGACTGCCAGAAATAAAACATAATTTTCCACGCCAGGCGATTTTTGAGTGTTTTCACTAACCTTCAAAATCATAGAATATTCATCTCCAGGATGATCGATCCCCCGATCGCTTTAAAAAAGACATATCCGAGTGTCTTAGAATTTGGGGGGGGGGGGGGGGGATGTATGTCCAAGTGAGAGAAGAACTCTTGGAATAAAATCCAAAGTGTTCTTTGTTCTTTGGGGTAATGCAAATTCAGTGCGTAAATCAGTCCAACAGTAGGCAGATGGCATGTGGGAGACTTTGAAGGTCCTCTATCACTGTTGTACCTTCCAAGACGATAGATGTAAGTGAAGCGTCCAGGTGCAGCGAGCGAGGAGAAGCCTCGCTCACTGCAGGAACCACAGTCTTCGGAAACCACTATCAGGATCCCAAGATCCTAACAACCACAACAACAATTACAGGTCAAATGTCGCCTTGCATTTATACGGTAGAAAACACAAGGCACACCCACTAAGAGGAAGTAAAATTCTGGAATTATGTTCAATAGAAAGAACAGACTTTGAATATTGTACTACTTGCATAAATAATTAACAGAATGATTAATGATTTAAGTACATCTAGACAGCTGTTTGTCTTTCTGCTTGAACGTAGAGTTGTTATACCAAGATCTCTTATGACCAGATGGTGTTCTATAGTATAGCAAACCTATTTAACAAGAGCATCAGTGCAAAGAAGTGTTGATGTTGTTAGAAGAAAAAGTGTTTAACATGGTTGTTTTTAGGTGTTAGTCTTTAATTAGTTATAGGAAATATTAGTAGATCGCCTCCTAAAGACAAGTGAAGGTACCTGTGTGTATAGATAAATGTTTTATCCATTTATTTATTTAGTTTTTGAAAGCATTTGGGTTTCACATGGGGTGACTCTAGGGGTCCTTCAGAGATAGGTCATCAGTGCATACAATAAGAAGCTACAGAAGTGTTGATGAAGCTGAGTGGAAGATAAGTAATACTAATACTAAAATATGTCAAAGTAACAAAGACGAGTGTTCAAATAAATTGGGCATCCTGTGGTGTGGAATGAGATAGATCCGCCTACGTCTGACGTCAAACGGAGCAGAGGAAGACCCAAAAACACCTGGAGAAGGAGACAGATCTTCCTCAGGCAGCCATTGTGGAAGATCCACATGTCGCACTTGCTCATGTCGCACTTGGTTATTCGCCAGCACTCGGCTCCATATAGTAGAACCGGCTTGACCAGGGTGTATATAAGCAGATGTCTGCGCTGGATGTCTTTTTGTGCAGCATTGTCGTGGCTAATCAGACTTCTCAAGTCGTCAACGACTTCAAGCGATAAATCATTTATGGCGATGCATGCCTGTGTGGTGGTTTTGATGGACATCGCTTTGGTTTTGGTGGTGTTGATTATTGATTATTATAGTGCATTATTGATTTTTTTAAATAATCGATTAGTTCGATTAACGGTTGCACCGGGTCCGCTAGTTTGTTGTAGGTGCAGACTGTCTGATGGGGTGTATCTGTTCTTTATTGTTGTAGGTGCAGACTGTCTGATAGGGGTGTATCTGTTCTTTATTGTTGTAGGTGCAGACTGTCTGATGGGGATGTATCTGTTCTTTATTGTTTGAGGTGCAGACTGTCTGATAGGAGTGTATCTGTTCTTTATTGTTGTAGGTGCAGACTGTCTGATGGGCGTGTATCTGTTCTTTCTGGGCGTGTCTGACGTGAAGTTCAGGGGACAGTACAACAGGAACGCCCTGGCCTGGATGGAAAGCGTGGAATGCAGAACAATCGGCTTTCTCGCAATGCTCTCCACTGAGGTAATCTCATCTAATCGTGTGTTTTAAGAAACACTGATGAAGGCCTGAGTAGCCGTAACGCGTCCATTTGTCAGGCTGCTGTAGATTAAAAAACTCAGCTTGGAAGAAAAAAAATGCAGCAAAAAAAAGTACTACAGTACTCAAGTAAATGTACTTAGCTACTGTCCACCACTTATCCCAATGCAGCATGATGAAGAGGATCAAGTTTCGCCAATGTTGAAGAACAGGCAAATGTGTAAACAGCGTTGCCATAGTCGAGCTGAGATTAGAAAAGGAAAAACACGACTTCATTCTATTAAAAAAAGAAACAACAACCTCAAAGTAAATAAGTGTATTGGCCAAAGAATCAATGTGATTTTTTAAGTTCCGATTTTTATCCAACCAGATACCGAGGTATTTGTATAGCTCAATCCATTTTACGGATGTTCCATCCAGTGTGTAATATTAAATTTAACTCGGTGTACAAAATGTCACCAAAATGGACTCTTCCGGGTCCTTTTGGCTACATTTTGTACACTCTCAGAGTTAAATGAACACTGAGGTTTATGTTGTAAGGCCTATTGTATCGTCTCTGTCGGGTGGAAACCTCATATGTCCAAAACTGTTACTTTTCAGTATACAAATTCTCTTCACGCCGCGTTTCGAGCTTGTGGATCTGCTACTTTTGATGCTTTTGTGTGACGCTGTAGTATGATCAAGTAGCGCATTCATTTACAAAAAAACACCAAAAGTTAGAATTTGGAGATAAGAGGTTTCTGCCCGACAGCGACGGTATGTAGGTATTCTATGTTGTGTGTGTTCCACTGTCCTTCAGGTGTCAGTGCTCCTCCTGAGCTACCTGACTCTGGAGAAGTTTCTGGTCATCGTCTTTCCCTTCAGCAACCTCCGTCCGAACAAACGACAGACTGTGGTGAGTCATGTTGCAGGGATGTAACATTACTAGAAGGTCGGGCCGCTACGCGGCCCTCCCGTCTAGTAGCCTGGCCCGCACATCGGAGACAGAGACAGAAGAGCGTGTAGACGTTCCTTGCAACACCGGTGCTTGTTTCTCGCACATGATTTGGCAACGCGCAAAACGAAAGCGAAACCTAACTGCAGCATGCAAACCGAAAGCGAAACCTAACTGCATCATGCAAACCAAAAGCGAAACCTAACATGCAACTGACAAACGTGTCCCAACTGACAATTTACCAGTTACCAGTTACAGCCAGTTTGCCGATTGTAGTATAGATTGTCGTTATCGTGATGTCGCAACAACAAGAAATATCTCAATATTGAGCACCCTGCCATTTAGCTTAGCAGCTAGCTTAGCTTTACTGCGATACAAAGCCGTAGTGTAGCAACTACATTTTTGGACACACCGACTTATTTGTGTATTCCAAAGGTCACTTTAGCCTTCGTGATTTTGGGGGATAAACAATTACCTCAAGAACAGATATATAATTAGTGTAATATCACTTATAAGACAAAATCTCATTTGGCTGACCAGACTTCAAACACTTTTAAACCCATTTATCAGTAAAAAAAAATCCCGAAGTTACTGCACTTTGTAGGGCAGTTTAGTCGACCAGCTCTAGTACCAAGAGACAACAAGCTAAAGTGGCACACAGCCTCAAACAAGCAGCGTGCATCTCATTAATCTCAATGAGCCTTAGCATAGTTTTGTCTGAGCACGTCATAATAATGATAAGTGAACGTTTGGAACGTAATTTATTTTGTTTATTTTAAATATTGTGATGAATATCATACCATGGATTGATGTTATAGCATTACTCATCCGTTAATTCATCAATCGCCAAGTACCACTAAATCAAATCAAATCAAATGTATTCACATAGCACATTTAAAAACAACTCACATTGTACCAAAGTACTTCACAGGTCAGAACAAAAAGAAGAAAAATAACAGCAATACAAAACAGTCAGTGACAAAATAGCCTGCCCCAGCGTGTCTGATATCTGGTCTAGAGGGGCGGATTCAAAATCTCCAGAGAAAACAGCCGGTGTCTCCTATTGGTTCACCAATCTGTGCGATCGCCCCCGCCCCGCTCCCCGCCCCTCCTCCTCCCCCAATGTGCAGCATTGAGAGCTCTGACGTCACAACATTTGCAGCGACGCCCTCTGCACTCTGGTTGGTTGGGAAAATGAAAGGTTGACTCCCACTTCCTATGCCAGAAATTTTAACAGCTTGGTCCAGGCTTTATTTTTGAGCAAAACGCGAAGGAAAATAAAAGCCTGGAGATCGAGGCTAGTGACAAAACAACACACAGATATAATACTCAGACAGTAGAAAAACATTAAGAGCAGCAAGGCATACTAGGGTTGTGCGGTTTCCACATTTTTAAACCACGGTTTATGCCCCCCAAAAAACCACGGTATTCGGTTTTACCGTTTAATTAATTTTAAGTGGCCAGCGGCCGCGTAACATGGTCTGATATGACAGGCTGTTAAATTAATGCAAACACAGACTGCTATTACAGTCTGTCGCCACCAGAAAGCTCCCTTTCCCCAATAATAGTGGTATTGGGGAAAGGAGACATCTGGTGGCGACAGACTGTAATAGCAGATTAGCGGTCTCTGATTGCATTATAATTACCACACTCTAAAATGAACGCATAATTGTCCATTTAATGAGCGTTAATGTCGACCCATTCAAACAAAGCAACGTTACGTTTCCAACCAACATTTGACAACATTACATTACCATTTAGACAGGCTGCTATTGCTAAAGGATCAAAATTAAAGCAGTTAGTTTTCTTTCAGTGCGTTTAAAGAAATAAACAGATTCTTATAGGGAGAAACAACTGCACTTTATTGACGGACTCCAGGCACTGAAAATGTGAAAAAAATCACATTTTTTACTTAAGTAAAAGTATCATTACTGCAATGTAGAAATACTCTGTTACAAGTAAAAGTCCTGAACTAATTTACTTGAGTAGAAGTACAAAAGTATTGATGCCTCCCTAGACAGAACATCGGATACAAAACATTTTATTGCCACTTAGGCTATTAGGTATAATGTTTTACCTACAACAACAATAAACAATACCAAGAAACAAGCCCCTAGGGCTTTTTGTGTACAATATGTAAACTGTTAATAAAGTATTTAATACAAAAAGTCGTTTTTTCTTTTAACAAAAAATGAACACGAATATTTTACAAAGTGCATGTTTTTAGCCTAACTGTAGGCTTAATACCAAAGGCAACTTCAAGTTCAGTGCAAACTTTGTAACAACTCTGAAGTTTGTAAACAATATAACATTGTAGGCTATTGCCTATGTGCATGTGCAGACTGTGCACGTTAAGTAGAAGCGCATACTTTCTTAGCCCAACAGGCTTTATAACAAGGTGACTTTATGCAGTGCAAGTAGCTGCAGGCTGCAGCAGCAGCAGCACAACATTAAACATTCTTCAAATTAAAATAATAAAACCTAAATTAAACGAAAATGAAAGTCTCACTCTCTTTCTAAATAAACGTTGTGTACACAAAAATCAATTGCTCTTCATAGCCATTATTCAGACAGATAGCGGCAACCTACTCCAGGTTTTTAGCCAAAAACACTAGCATGTCAACTTTTTCTGGTTTAAGGACATTTCGTGCGGGGCACACTATGTTACCAGCTGTGCTGAAGACTCGTTCAGAGGCCGTGCTTGTGGCACAAACACACAGATATTTCTTGGCAACGATCGACAATTGTGGAAAACGGTCTGCATTGCGTTTCCACCACATAAGGGGATCTTCATCCCCGTCTAGGACGGGTTCTCTCAAGTAGTTAGCCAGCTCTTCTTTTGCCTTTTGCTCTGGGGTCGCAGCAGGCTGGTCGGCTGCAACAGGTCTTCGCTGGAGCAGACTACCTAGCGAGATCTTTTTTCGTGGTGCAGCAGCAACGCCACGCTCTGTCTCCTCATCTTCCTCCGTAGCCATAGCCACTGGAGGACGTTCCCTGACTTCCCTCCCTGCCAATGCGACCATCTCCGCCTGTATATCAGCTTTCGTATCATCTAAACCAAGTTCAACTGCCCCTCCCCCATACCGATCCCTGTAGCGCGGGTCAAGAATGGTGCACTTGCGCAGCAGTTTCTGAGCCTTGTCCGAGACATATTTGTCATTTAGCCTGTCAACAATTCCCAACTTGATGTCCTTCGTTAGTGTGACATCATCTTCTGTGACATGCAGCACATCATCTCGGCACAAGTTTAACAGGGGTAGGATACAGGAGCTTGTTACATATTTTTCTGCAGACAGTATGTCTGTGAACTCAGCAACAGGTTTGAGAGCAGCATTTATAGATTTCAAAACATCCTCGTCTTGCCACGTGAATTTCACCTTGGATGTTCTGTCCGCTGCCAGTACTGCTCGAATTGCTGGTGCCTGTTCTATGATACGGTCGATCATTGCTTGTCGGGAACCCCAGCGGGTCACACACTCCTAAAAGTAAATAAAAAAAATACACGAGAACATTATAAGTCACGAAAATAATAAAAGGAAAGCACACGTTTGTCGGCCTACGCTAGGCATAATTAATTTATTGGCCATTAAATAAGTTAAATGAGAATAGAATATATTTAATCATTAATATGCCAAATAAATAACATATTTAGCGCTATATCTTACCGTTATGAGACGATGATCTGGTAGGTTCAGCTCCTTTTGTTTCTTGTGTAGCTCCTGCTGTCTACGCCAGCTGTGAGAGAACGCAGTAGTGATGCAATGACAAACTCCAATCGCGCGGTCCACTATCCTCTTATGTTGTGACACTGAGTTTGTGACTGCGAGGTTTAAGTTATGGCCGAAACAGTTCAACCATTGCCATTCAAGTTTCTCGATGGCAGATTTTATGTTGCTGGCATTGTCTGTGGTTATTGCCACGAGTTGTTTTGCATCTAAGCCCCAGTTTACAAGTGCATCTTCCAGGGCAGTTGCAAGATTGTCAGCGGTGTGTTGGTCGGGGAAAAAGCTAGTTTGGAGGCATTTAGATTCCAGTGTCCATTCCGGTGTGATGGTATGGAATGTCAGCGACATATATGGTGTCATGTTACGAGCTGACCACATGTCGGTTGTCAGTGAATAAAAGTCAGATGCCGACGCCAATACCTGCACGTCCTCTCTAACTTTATTGTATAAGGCAGGTATGGCCGTCTTTGAGAAATACCTTCTATCTGGCAGCTCATAATGTGGATCCAATTTGCTCAGCATGTCTTTGAACTCTTTTTTTTCCACAGTGTTGAATGACACCATTCCCCTCGCTAAGTAGTTGGTTACAGCTGCGGTGCGTGACTTCCACCCCGCACTGTCCTTGCTATATTTTGTGCATTTAGCAAAGGCAGATAGGATTCCTGGCTGTCCTCCAGTGTTACGACCTTATATGGTCTAGAGGACAAGGAGTAACATATTTCAGACCAGTCAGGTTCAACCAAAAAAGTGTACAGTTTATTAAACTCAAATTCACAAGGGAAAACAAACAGGGGAAGCAACAACGTCGGGGTGGCCAATGCCAGAACAAACCCTACCTTAAAAGAAAAACAATCTAAGCTACACCAAAATAAAAAGTACAATATAAACTCCCTACCTAATAAACAGGGGAAAAAAGGGGGAACAAAGAAAATGGCAGCACACCCCTACCAGCTTCCCTGTTCGGAGGTACTCAGGAAAAGTGTAAATACTATTAAGGAAGGACTCCTATCTAAGGATGGGTTTAGTTTGAGTTGACTCAGTCTGAATATAAAGAAGTAGAACTAACTTTACTAAAGTACGGCCTAACTGATGAGGCTTGGAATTAAGCTAACAGTCAGTTGGGAAAACAGGTCTCAGCAGGTGGTGTTGCAATGGTAAAAGAGGGACTGAGGGCTGATCTTTCCAGGCTTTTATAGTGGCTGCTTGATTTGGGGAATGGGAGCCAGGTGTGTCCCCAATCCCCACGCCACTCCTCCAATCTCCATGGCCACTCCCACCTTCATCCATCCTGCAGCACTGACAGAGGGTTAAACACACACACTAAGGCCATATAGGGCCGTAACACCCCCTCCCATAAAAATAAGCGTGTACATGGTTAGTTAGGGGTAGCTATAACCAATTACACAAAATAATATCTCAAACATTGTCATTGAATTGATCTCACCCCCATTCACGGGACAAGGCATCGGCCACTACATTGTCAGCCCCCTTCTTGTGTCGGATGTCCAGGTTGTAGTCTTGGGCCAGCAGGGCCCAGCGCATCAATCGTTGGTTGTGGTTGTACATCCGAGCCAGGAACACCAGTGGATTGTGGTCGGTGTAGACAGTCACTGGTGAAGGGCTGGAGCCCACATAAACATCGAAGTGTTGGATTGCGAGCAACATGGCCAGAGTCTCATTCTCTATCGTAGAATACCCCAACTGATGCTTCTTGAACTTTGCTGAGAAGTAGCACACTGGGTGGTTGATGTCATCTGTGCTCCCCTGTAGCAGGACTGCTCCTGCCCCAGAGGCACTGGCATCCACCTCCAGTGTGAACGGTCGAGAGAAGTCCGGAGCAGCTAGAATTGGAGCAGAAACAGGTTCTTGCAGAAACATCTGTAGTATCCGGCCATTCCTAAATAACGCTTTAATTCACGTCGGGTAGTGGGTCTTGGATAGGCGAGGATGGCTGATACCTTGGCATCAACAGGGCGCACCTGCCCCTGGCCTACCTGCTTGCCCAGGTAGGTGACAGTTGCCTTGGCAAACTCACATTTTGCCAAGGTGAGTGTTAGAGACGCCTTTGCTAGACGTTCAAACACCATACTCAAGGACTTCATATGCTCCTCCCAAACAGAAGAATACACCACCACATCGTCTAAGTAGACATTACAATTTGGGACATCACCTAGTACCCTATTCATTAGACGCTGAAAAGTGGCTGGTGCATTTCGCATACCGAATGGCATAACTGTGTACTGTAGGAAATGGTCTGGAGTCACAAAGGCTGATATGTCAGATGCCTGGGGAGTAAGAGGCACCTGCCAATATCCTTTCAGCAGATCCAGTTTGGTAATATAAACAGCTGACCCTACATTGTCCACACAGTCTTCCATGCGGGGTAAGGGAAAGGAGTCGGGCACAGTGACAGCATTCACCCTGCGGTAATCTGTGCAAAAACGTGAAGAACCATCTGCTTTTGGTGTTAGTAAACAGGGGGAACTCCAAGGACTATGGCTAGGCTTTGCTAGGCCATTCTCAAGCAAGTATTCAACTTCCTTCTTCATCATCTCTCTTTTAACCAGCGGGCAACGGTAGGGATGCTGTTTAATTGGGGCAGCGTTACCAACATTAACATCATGTTCTACCACTGTAGTGCATGAGGGCACATCCCCAAAGAGATCAGGGTAGGCAAGAATTAACTCTGTCACATCCTGTTTTTCATCATTAGCGAGGTAGGACAAATATGTGTCTAACTTTGACAATATTTCAGAGTTTGATAGCCTACCACATTGTTGAGCTTTACTTCCCAGTTTTAAACCATCCTCATCCACCTGTGCCATTGGGCTCACTACCAGAGAAACTGAGGCATCTGGGGTGACAGCAGCTTCAGTACTTTTCTCTGGCCTGTCCTTGGCATCCTCTCTAGAATGAAACAGTTTCAGCATGTTAACATGGCAGAGACGTGTCTGGCGTTTGCGTTCAGGAGTGTGAATTACATAGTCCGTATCACTCACTTTACTTTTCACCGTATATGGGCCTGAGAACCGTGCACTAAGGGAAGAACCTAGCACGGGCAGCAGGACTAACACCTGATCTCCTGGTTGGAAACTGCGTTCAACTGCCTTCCTGTCATAGTGCTGTTTCATCTTTCCCTGGCTGGTAGAGAGGCTTGCCTTTGCCAAGGCGCAGGCATGGTGGAGTCGTTCCCGACACTGAGTGACAAAGTCTAACACATTCGTTTTGGGTGAGGGACCAATGGACATGAACTGTTCCTTTAACACCTTCAATGGGCCCCGAACACTATGCCCAAATACAAGTTCAGCAGGGCTGAACCCAAGAGACTCTTGTTTAGCCTCCCGAATAGCGAACAGTACGAATGGTAAACCCTCATCCCAACTTTTCTCTGTTTCAAAACAGTATTTGCGTAGCATTGACTTCAATGTTTGGTGCCAGCGCTCAAGTGCACCTTGCGACTCAGGGTGATATGCACCTGACACCGCATGCGAGATCCCTAGGGACTGTAACGTCTGTCTAAACACCTTGGACAGGAAATTAGTTCCCTGATCAGTTTGGCAAATTTTAGGTAGGCCAAAAGAAAACTTAGTCAATGCTTTAGTAATGGTTGGGGCAGTAATTTTCCGTAGAGGAATAGCCTCCGGAAACCGAGTGGCCACACACATTATCGTTAGCAGGAATTGGTTTCCAGATTTAGTTTTCGGCAAGGGGCCCACACAATCAACAATCACATGTTCAAATGGCTCACCCACGGCAGGTATCGGGCAGAGGGGGGCAGGTGGTACCACTTGGTTAGGCTTCCCAGTGACTTGGCAGGTGTTACAGGTCTTGCAGTAACGGGCTACATTGGCTTTCAAACCTGGCCAAAAGAAGTGCCTAAGTATTCGATCATATGTTTTTGTGATTCCCAAATGTCCAGACCATGTATGGTCATGGGCCAACTCCAACACATGCTGTCTGTAAGCAGAGGGAACAACAACCTGATACACAAGACCCCAGTCATTATCAGTCTCATCTAACCCCTGCATGTTTCGGGAGATCCATTTTCGCATTAAAACCCCCTCATCGAAGTAAAAGGACTGGTGCTTGCCCCTTACCTCTGTGACCTTAACAGCCTCTGCAAAACATTTTGAGAGGGTAGTATCGGCCACCTGAGCATTGATAAGAGCCTTACGTGAGACTGGCAAGTTGGGGATAGGAGAGTCAATTGACAGGTTAGTGTTATCGGTGTCCACCTTGTGAGGTGGGGAGTCATCTTCCCTCAGAACAGAGGCAAACATAGAGTCAGCTAGATTCACCCCTTCCTCTGCCTGTTTGCGGGCCTGTGCCCTAGTAAGTACACTAGCAGAGAACACTTCCGGAAAGGTTTGTGACAATGCATCCAATGAGTCAGGTTCTGGGTTGCACACAACTTCAGGGACAGGTCTCACCTTACCCCCTGCAATATCATTTCCCATAAGGAAGTCAACCCCTTGGATAGGGAAAGAGGATCGGACAGCAACACGGAAAAACCCAGTAACCAGGTCTGATTGCACATGTACATGATGAAGTGGGGCTGGCACACAACCCATCTCAATACCTTGTACTATAGTACTTGTCCCACAGGAGGACTCCCCACTCAGGGGTAGAACATCACTCAAGACAAAGGACTGTGAACCACCTGTGTCTCTCAAGATCTTAACAGGTCGTTGGTCCTCTGCTTTTCCTGTTAAGGACACCAAGCCTTCAAAGATGAACGGCTTAAAACACTCATCGGGGACCATTGGCTTATCTGGAGCTGCCCGGAGGCCAGAGGGGGACACAGTTTTAACCAACCCCATACCTTTTGGCTGCCTAGTCTGCTGCCTCAGTGGAGTGGAGTTAGACTGTTGTAAGTGCATAGCATTCTGCAATACTGTGACCAGTCTTAAGACAGAAAAAACACGTTCTCGGATTCGGAGGGGACCCCTTGGGGCGTGTGGCCGGAGGGTCATCATTTTTGTGATAAGGCTCACGCATGGGAACATTATCCCGTTTCCCCCCAAAAACAGTCTTATGGGTTAGTGCAAACTCATCTGCGAGTACAGCTGCCTCCTGCAGAGTAGTGACCTTTTGTTCGTTTATGTACACCATGGTGCGCTCTGGTACACAGGTTTTAAACTCCTCTAGAAGCATTAGCTCCCGCAATGAACTAAAATCTGAAGTTTTGGTTGCAAGGCACCACCTATCAAAAAGGGTACCTTTCTCCCTGCCAAACTCTACAAATGTCTGTGTAGCTTTCTTTCTCTGGTCACGGAATCGCTGTCTATAAGCTTCCGGTACCAACTCATAGGTTCTGAGTATCGCACTTTTAACAATCTCATATTGCAGACTGTCCTCAATTGACAGGGCTGAACAAGCCTCCTGAGCCTTCCCAGTTAGTTTGCATTGAAGCAGTAACGACCACACATCCTGCGGCCAATGTAAAGCCGCGGCAACTTTCTCAAAGGCATTGAAATAACATTCTACCTCAGTCTCCCGGAAAGGAGGCACAAGGGCAATATGTTTACTCACATTGAATGTAGGCGTGGTAGAGGACACTGAGGGTTCCGTGGTAGTGGACACCTTGGTACGAGGGACAGCAACAGGGGACCCTGGGGGTTCTGGTTTCCCCATGCCGAGCACCTCGGTGCCAGGAGGGACAGTAGGGGACCCTAAGGGTTGTGTGTGTTCCACCTTAGACACCCCTGTGCCTGCCCTCAGTTTCGCATCTAGTTCTATCTGCCGCATTTTAACAGTCATATCTGCCTCAATGCGGTGCAATTCCAGCTTGTACTCCATGTCTATCTTGCGAGCATCTGCCTTGTCTTCATTCTGCAGCTTAAGGCGGGTTAAGCGCACCTTCAAACGTGCACTGTCTAGTTTCGATTCACTCGAAGAGGAACTCACCGAGGACAGGGGTGACTCTACCCCACTTTTAGCAGCGCCACCACCCACACCACCCCCCTCCACCTGAGGAGGCTCAGGCCCACCCACACCACCCCCCTCCACCTGAGGGGGCTCAGGTTGAGCCTGTTCAGACGGCAGCTCCATGACCTTGTTCTCCACAAGCCCTGCCAACACGAGGGCTTTTAGGTCGGCTTTAAGAAGAGGACCAGTTTTCTGGATCCCAAAATAATCAGCAATTTCATGCAAGTCTACCGTCCTGCATTTATTAAGCCTATCTACAGTGGGATCGCTTAAAAAATGCTTTAGATCAAAAAGTGCCATTTTACCATTGCACACACAATTAAACACCTATGCTGATCCCGGACGAGCCCCCAAATATGTTACGACCTTATATGGTCTAGAGGACAAGGAGTAACATATTTCAGACCAGTCAGGTTCAACCAAAAAAGTGTACAGTTTATTAAACTCAAATTCACAAGGGAAAACAAACAGGGGAAGCAACAACGTCGGGGTGGCCAATGCCAGAACAAACCCTACCTTAAAAGAAAAACAATCTAAGCTACACCAAAATAAAAAGTACAATATAAACTCCCTACCTAATAAACAGGGGAAAAAAGGGGGAACAAAGAAAATGGCAGCACACCCCTACCAGCTTCCCTGTTCGGAGGTACTCAGGAAAAGTGTAAATACTATTAAGGAAGGACTCCTATCTAAGGATGGGTTTAGTTTGAGTTGACTCAGTCTGAATATAAAGAAGTAGAACTAACTTTACTAAAGTACGGCCTAACTGATGAGGCTTGGAATTAAGCTAACAGTCAGTTGGGAAAACAGGTCTCAGCAGGTGGTGTTGCAATGGTAAAAGAGGGACTGAGGGCTGATCTTTCCAGGCTTTTATAGTGGCTGCTTGATTTGGGGAATGGGAGCCAGGTGTGTCCCCAATCCCCACGCCACTCCTCCAATCTCCATGGCCACTCCCACCTTCATCCATCCTGCAGCACTGACAGAGGGTTAAACACACACACTAAGGCCATATAGGGCCGTAACATCCAGCTACAGGTCGCTTTGTGCCCACTTGAGTTGGAGCCATCCTCGAGTAGGTTAGCGGGTGGTTCTTTTGAAGGTGATTTTTTAGGTTTGACGTATTACCGTCGGCAGCCGCAACTTTTTTGAAGCACAGCTTGCATATCGGCTTGTGTAGATTTTCTGGGTCTCCATTTTCGTTGGCTATGAATCCAAAGTGATCCCATATTGGGGCTGTTGTTTTACTTTTTGAGACCAGGTCTCCAGCTGTTATTTGGCTCGCTGCCATTTTCTCGAGGCTTAGGATACTAGTATCGCTGCAGAGCGTGGCCGCTTCCCAGCTGATTTCTGCTGCTGCGCTTCCGTAATCAATAATCACGTGACACCTTTTAACATGCACGCACCGTCCAGAGCCTTCTTTTTTTTGGAGAGTTAAGTCAATGAAGGGGACAAAACAGCGCTGGTCATACACGTAAACACTTTCACATAAGCGCAACGCACATGCCAGTGACGTCACGTGACATGCGGTTTGGCTGACGAACCTTCAAGATTTTATAAAACCGTATTAAACCGTTAAACCGTTAAACCGCACAACCTTAAGGCATACCCTTCTTATCATTATAAAGTGCATGTTCATCAGGGGATTCAAAGGCTGAATATAAAAGTGTTTTAAGCCTGGATTTAAAACAGGCTTAAAACACCTGCGCGGTCACCCCTGAGCTTCTTTTCCTTTGGCGGGACGGCTAATGTCCCCCTGTCTGCTGACCTGAGGGTCCTAATGGTGGGGGGAAAGGATAAGAGGTCAGCAATGTAGGAAGGGGCCAGCCCATTTAGGGCTTAGTAGACAAAGGAGCATTTTGGAGTCTATTCTAAACCGGACCAGTAGCCAGTGGAGAGAGGCCAGGACAGGGGTGATATGGTCTCTCCTCCATTTTGCCAGTCAAGAGTCTGGCTGCCGCATTTTGGACCAGTTGGAGACAGTTCTCAAACTATGGGTCGCGACTCAAAGTGGGGTCGCCGGAAGGTGCCGTTGGGGTCGCGTATTGGCAATCAAAAAAGGAAGAAATATTGATATATTATCAAGAAACTGTAAAAAAAGGGGGGGGGAAAGTAAGGTCGTCACACAACGTGAAGAGGATGGCCACTACACTCATACACACACACACACACACACACACACACACACACACACACACACACACACACACAGCTGACAGCACCGCCCCCAACACCGTCCGCCGACCGAGATCAAGAAGCAGCACAAGAAAACACACACACACACACACACACACACACACACACACACTCACACACACAAGCCCTTGCATGCAGAGGAGGCACACAAACTGATACTCCACAAAAAAATCCCTCATAATATGGGGTCATGGTCATAGATATAATCGAGTCCGTGTGCAGAGAGAGAGATTTTGGCGATGGAGCGGAGGTGGAAGAAACTGGTTTTGACGATGGCATTTACCTGCTTGTCAAATTTAAAGGCTGAGTCAAAAAGCGCCCTCAGATTTTTGCCATGGGGTTTAACAAGGGCGGAGAGGTTGCCAAGATCATTCTGGATCTGTGTAGTGGAGTCAGGTGGACCAAATAGTACAACTCCGAACATGCAGTCATTCAATTGCAGAAAATGTTGTGCCATCCAACATCTGATGTAGGTTGGCTAGTTTGGACTGGTCGTTGGGTTTCAGAGGGAGGAACAATTGTGTGTCGTCTGCGTAACAGTGGAATGAAATATTATATTTTCTGATAATTTGGCCAAGGGGAAGCATATGAAGGCATTGAGGCACCCCGCAGGAGAGACGGACGGGGGGAGAGGAGAAGCTACCAATGTTAACTGAGAAGCTTCTGTCTTTTTTCAGTCCTTTTTTTGGATGCAGTAGACCCACTGCCATTTATCCCCTGGAACGCTATATAGAAAGCGGTGTGAAAGCATGACTCCAATGGATGCCAGCCACCTACTGCAGTGGCTCTCAAACATTTTCATGTCATGACCCCCAAATTAATCTGTATCCGGCCGCAGACTTTCTGTTGTTTTTTGGGAAAACCACCCCTCATTTAACTGCCCATATCCTCCTATAATTCTACAAACCTCTGTCTGTCTGTCTGTCTGTGCTATGCGCACAAAAATGCCCGGTTTTCCTCAGTGGCTGGACCAATTGATCTGAAATTGCACACAGCCATTGACCATTACCATTTGCATGGAATTGCGAAGCCCGTTTTTCGATTTCACCAAATCTCAGGTGTTTATTAGCGTTTTTGTGTAAAAGAATGTCGCCATGGTTACGGGGCTGCCCAGCTATGGGACGAACTGCCTCCCGGGGTTGCCAGATCATGTGCGGATATCCCCCCACGGATGTGTCGACCGGGTATGGACTAGTCTATGGAATGGACGATCGCGGCCGCAAAGGTTTTGCGGCCGGGGCGGCGGGTCGATCGTTGTGAAGAATAATATTCTTTGATTTTTCAAAGGTGAGTGAAAACACTCGAAAATCGCTGGCACTGTGGGCTATAGACGATGTTTTTTTTCTGGCACTGAATGAGTTAAAATGATTTTGTTGCTTTTTGAACCACTGTGTTATTAAATCTAAACCGTAGTCATTACCTCGTGACTAAAGGGTTAGAACATGTGGCTTTGGCCGGCACAACCAACACAACATTGGCAATGTTCGGGGGTGAGTGGCCGGCAGGGCAGAGCGACCTCTGTATCTGCACTTATACAGCACATTAGGTTGGTCAGGTCACCTGTTCAACAACAGGGAGAAGAACTAGGTCAGATAGTTCCTCTGCATTTGTTACAGTACATCCTCCCGGTGAAACTCCTCTCTGTCAGGGGAAAAGAAAGCAGCTGGTGACTTAATGTGTACCGGAGGCGACAAGTGCTCCCACAGGACCAAATGTAGGGGTCAACTAAGACACACAAAATGCTAAATGTGGAGGAGAGGGTAAAAAGAAATGCTGGAGAGTCTTGCCTGTGTATTTTTGGTTTGTCGTCTTAAACCGCAGACTTCTCCGGCAAAACTGGCGAATTGGAACATCATGACTGGACTCGCTTCGCTCAAAATAATGATCGTGTCACGCCCAATATGAATGCACCTCACCAATAAACAGGAAATGAGAACGTGGAATTTCTTGATAATCTGTAATCCAGTTCGTAATCCAGTTTGTAGTCCAGTTTGCAATCCGGTTTGTAATCGTATTCAATCCATGGTTGTAATCCTATGTAATCCAGTTTGTACTAGAATAAACTCCTGTTTGCTCAGCTGCGCTGCCGTAATAAATGTGTGCAAAGGATGGAAGATTGGGATGGGACTGTACTTTTACAGACGCTATTCCTTTATCCACCCTCATTCTGGCAAGTGGCAAGACAGACCTTCACAGACAAACTTTTCCAGGACCTAATTTAGGAAGAGAGCCAATGGGAAACAATTACGTCGCAGGTTAGGTGGAGATATATATGCTGTGTGGTATGTCGTGGTCTAAAAAGCGCAGTGTGCACTTGATTTGCTACTATGTGTTTTTTGTATTTTTTATGTATTTTAGTTTTTGCGCAATTTATAAGTTATGACAGGGGTGTGTGGGCCACACAATTGCCTCTTCCCAGCCACAACTGGCCCGCGGGCCGCCTATTGGGGATCCGTGCTCTGTAGGTGATTATGAAGTGAGATTTCTCCAATCTGGCGCAGTAAAAGGCAACCATATGACCTTCTCGCATGGTTTGAAAAGAAAATGTGAACTCACCTACTGAGGTATTTGTTTGGTGAGAGGTCAAAGTTGTGGTGCTAATATTTTGTACTTATAACACCAGAACCACCCTTACACTATTATTAATGTCACGCACCCCCTAGAGGCAGCTTGCCCCCCTCAGAGGGTGCACGCACTATAGTTTGAGAATCCCTGCTCTAACGCAATAGATATTCTACAAGAATATGGAGCTTTAACCTTTTCGCAAAACACTTTTATTTATTTCTTTATCCAAACATATAATTGATACTACTCTTAAAGAACAAGTCCAGACTAAAATAACATATAGCCTTTTTTCCCATACTTATATTGATCCCAAATGACTGGCCATGGGGTCTATTTGCAGGATTGCCCCTGTCGTCCAGTTTCCCCACCAGCCCCCATAGCATAGAGTGGAGCTCATTAAGCATATCGCTACTTGTATACGACGGTCAAAAGTTATATATATATTTTTTCATTCATCTGTTATCCCACACGAGCCGCCACAGTCTCGTGAATCATGTTTTGGGGTGAACTGCCAATCAAAGTGACTGTACTGGCCAAGCACAGTGTGTCTTTTCCGAGACTCTGGGCAAAACACATGACAGCCGTATATACGCCGTTGGTCTGTTTAGCAGACTACGGCGGCTCGTGTGGGACAGCCAAGGCATGGATGCGTGTGTAATGACAACTAATAACAGATTTGTGAAAAGATAAAACACATATGCTTATGGGCTGCTGGGGAAACTGGACGACAGGGGCAATTCTGCAAATAGACCCCATGGCCAGTCATTTGGGATCAATAAGTAGGAAAATAAGGCTATATGTTATTTTAGTCCGGACTTGTCCCTTAAGTTGTGTGTTAAGAGTTGAGGTACTATTGCTACTACTAACCATTGTATTGCTCTCTTTCCCCTTCCATCAGAGCTAAACAGAGTTTACTGTTCTCCTATCAGGTTATCCTGATCTCCATCTGGGTGGTGGGCTTCATCATTGCTGTCGTGCCCCTCCTGGATGTGGACGCATTTGGGAACTACTACGGACGCAACGGGGTGTGCTTCCCTCTGCACACCCGAGAAGAGAAGCCCATTGCCAAGGGATACTCCATAGGAATATTCCTGGGTAATTTGAAGAGATACAAATCCATCATTGCTTCAATGCTAAATGCAGACCAGTCATTGGTTATCGAACCACTTTTTTTAATTTCAAGGACCCCCAAGGGGTCCATTTGGTTCCATTTGTACACTCGCAGAGAGCCCTTACAGACCTAGTAAGCAGTGGTGGAAAAAGTACTCAAATGTTTTACTGAATAAAAGTATCAATACTGCAATGTAGAAATGCTCTGTTACAAGTAAAAGTCCGGAATTAAAACTTATTATGCAGTACTCATTATGCAGAATGTCCCATTTCACAAGTTTTCAAATGTATACAATTTATTAAAAAATCTCTTGAAAATAGCAGATCTACAAGCTCACAATGCGTTGCGACGCCTGTAGATCGGCTATTTTTAAATGGCCGAAATGTATATAGGGCTGAAGTGTGATAAAAATCTGCAAAGTAACTAGTAAGTTTTCATATAATTGTAGTGGAGTAAAAGTACAATATTTGCCTCTGAGATGTAGTGGAGTAGAAGTAAAAGTACTGAAAACTGGAAATACTCCAGTGAAGCAAAAATTCCCAAAAATTGTGCTTAAGTACAGTACTTGAGTAAATGTACTTAGTTACTTTACACCACTGCCTGTAAGGCTCCCCTCTAGAAACCCTGAGTGTCCCTGCACTCATGCTGCCCGTGCGTGCGTGCGTGCGTGCACACTCAGGTCTATCTTTAAGAAGGCTGCGCCGCTGGCCTGAAGACATCCCAGGATGCTTGATAAGAAACTGCACTCATCATTGGCTTGCTGAGATGTTTACTGACATCTTCAACCTGTCCCTGTCCCAGGCTACTGTACCTACCTGTCTCAACCTGTCCCTGTCCCAGGCTACTGTCTGAATGATTAGGAATCCGTGGCACTCACACCATTTTAAAATGCAATGTGAGAGTGTGGACTAGCCTATGCCAACTCGTGACTCCTCCTGAATCGGTGCCCTCCACACCCTCCTTATCTGAACTAACTTGCAAACCTAGAAAGGTTTCACTCCCAACTTTTATGTTGCAAAGTCATCCTCCTCCTAGACAGGATTGTAAACATTGCTGCAGTTGCTTTGCCTGATGAGATGAAGTCATCTCTGTAAGCTAATTGGCAGAATGGTGTAGAGACCATCTAAAATATTAAAACTCTTTGATGAAAGGATGCCTGCTGTTCAGCAGTAAACTAGAGAGCTCTCCCGTGTCAAATGCACAGCCCGGAAAATAATTGGACTCCTCCTGCGCTCAAAGGAAGACACCTCCAGAGCACTCGCCCTTCGGTTAGGACGTAACGCACCACTATCACGATCTCTTTTTTATCTGTCTCCCGATCATGCCTTTCATGGCAACGTAACCTTTTAGGTCCACTTTAGTTGTCTCTTTACTTGGACTGCTTTTTTCTATCTACACCAAATATCTTGGCCAAAAATAGCCGATCTACAAGCTTGTATTTCCGCTTTTTTCCGGGTCACCTTTAGTGACAAGGCGAGACTTTGGAACCATCACTAGGGCACTGCTGGATGATCTCAGGCAGTGGCCTGTCTCATAGGGAGCTAAAAGATCACAGATATAAGCAGGAGCCTGACCATTCAGAGCTTTAAAAACAAGCAGTCAAATCTTAAAGTCAATTCTTAAACTCACAGGTCATGTCTGTAGCGTCGACAAAGCCCATGAATGCACTGAAAATGTCCTCACCTCTTGTGGCCTTTCAGTGGCAAAGTATAGTGAGCATCTCTTCTCACTGACCCATACACAATAGGAGTCTGAAGTGCCCGGCTTAACTTTAGAAACTGGCTTTGTGAAAATAGATTGCTGTGTTACTGGTTGAGAGTCAGTTCCTATTTCTCAGTTTCAAGGTTATTATATGTTTGGGGATGTTTTTATCTGGATTTTCAAATTGCATATGAAATTGCATATTACCCTGGGTAAATCACTTTAAAAATAAATAAATAAGTAAAATCAATTTACCTTGTTTATCTTTATCCCGTAGGAGTTTTCTCAAGTGATTGGACAAAATTGGTATCACAACCTGAAAATGTATTTTCTGTTTAACACATTGAATGCCAAAAACGGTCCGGACCGTTTTTGAGGATCCAAACGAGAAGTGCCGAAAACGGTCCGGACGTGGGGCGCTAAAACGAAACTTTGACATCACCCAAGGAGTTTCTGAGAAGAAGAGGCTGGATCTGGCTCCATGTCAAAAATCCTTCCGGTCGGCGTTTTCAATGTTATCTCCTTGACTAAAAGCTTAATATCTCCATTTCTTTTTAACGTGGTGGAAACGAGCCGTTTTCGATCGGCGATCACGCTGCAATGGAGGATCGCGTTAGAAATATTATTGTTCCAGGCGTTAGTCGGGACCCTCCGCCGTCTCGCACGCACGCTTTGTTTACATGCACTTCCGCGTCGGGGCTTCTACAGCACGAAACGTATAACGCAAGTGGATGGAAGAAATGCAGGCACTCAACGTATAATATTTTAATAAACCTCTGGCACCCAATGTGTTAACTCCACTGGCCAAAATTCATTGTAAAAAAAAAAAACATTCAGTGCCAGATTCAAAATTCATTGTAAAAAAAAGTGCTTAGGAGCCGAGATACAGCCTTTTTCAGTAAGAAGTTAAACAAGAAGTGAATGGAGCAGAACATTTTCAAATCATCATCTTGTGTTCTGAAATGTTTTTTAGACGTCCTGTGGCACAGGGCTTATTACAACGGACGTTTTAGACGTCCAGTGGCACTGAATGAGTTAAGAACTGGAGACAGAGAGAGCTCTGATTCTGAACAAACACATAACCCTTAACTCTTTGACTGCGGACGACGCGATAACGCGTCAAGTGCTACTTTGTCCAGTTGGCCGTCGACGCGCTCGACGCGCTGGACGCGCGTTCATTGTTTAATCTCTGATTGCGCTATGCTGCTTAATATTCAATGTTATTCTCGAGTTCCACTTACTTCACGGACATCTGCATCCGGTTTCATGACCTGGATTCCGTTTCCGGTTTTTGATTCTTTTCCCCAGTCATTTTCGTCCAAAATAGGTAAATAAACGGTCTTTCACACGGTATGACGGACAAACGGACAGTTTCTCTTCTATAATCTATGGTCTGGGTGACGATCAGTCATCGCCGTCGTGTATCACGACGGCATTTTGGCGATCAAAACAATCTGGGACGACGTCACTTCCGTTTTCATGTTTTTCCTTGTCTAATCTACCAAGAAGGCTGAGAGAGACCCAACGATCTGATCAAGCAGTCATGTGCTGCACTCTAGTGGCGGATTTGTGCTGGGTCTTTACATTATGTCCCCTTAAATTATTTTCATGAGAAAAATTCAAAATATAAAAATAAAAAAACACGAAAATTGCTGGCACTGGGGGAGTACTTTATGAAAATACTCTGGCAGTCAAAGAGTTAATTGAGACTGAGTGTTATTTATTTATTGACGTTTCTGTGTATTCACATTTGCATTTCCCACAGTCCACATGGACGGACCAACTCAAACCGGGCATTCCTTTGATTGACTGAAGCCACCAAATTGTATTTACTGGCCTGTGTGTGTTTGTCATATGAACAGACATGATATTAAAAGAAAATATACTTTGTAATATGTGCTTTTGAATACTAAAGTATTTTTAAAAGCAAGTACTTTAACAAGTACAGATTTGAGCAACTTTCACTTGTAGTTAAGTAATATTTTACCAGGAGTTGGCTAAACAAACACGAAGTTGAAGGGTATAATGATGTACCGTGCAAATTTTAATCATTTTCCAAAGCATACATTTATCATTTTTTATTTTTTTTATTTTATTTTTTTCTTATTTTTTACAAAAGAAAACCTGCAAATTAGAAAGAGTACACCATTGGGTGGCAAACCCAACCTCCTGACACTGCCAAGATTCAACCATAGACAACCTAGACCTGTTTATGTCAAATGAACGTCCATATGAAGACCATATTAAATTGTGTTAGTGTCCCAGATGTAGTGTATATGTCACAGTACGTTTGGAGAACCAGTACGATTGAAGACAGAGCGCTCGTTTTTAGGCACGGGGCTCCTTCGGGGCGAGGCGGGGCTTTTCGAGACAGGGTTTATTAGCGAGGCTGGCGAGGAGGAGAAGGAGGACGCGGCGCTGCGAGGCGGGGGTTTATTACGCGAGGCTCGCGAGGAAGAGGAGCCTCCTCCTCCTCCTCCTTCTCCTCGCGTAATAAACCGTCCTCTCCTTCTCTCCTTCTCCTCCTCCTCCTCCAAGGAGAAGGAGAACGCGGAGAGGCGGGGCTTTGATGCGCCGACTCGGACCTGTCTTTTGTTGTTCCCCCCCACATAGCAACCAGGAAGCTACGCTAGGGGAACCATAATATCTATGAGGGGAACGCTGAACACGCGTTCACACGCACACGCTTGTCCATGACGGAGGCGCGCCGGCTCAATAGAGCTTGAGGCCGAGGAAGCGCGCCCTCGCGCCTCCAGGCGCGAGTGCCCGCGCTGACCGGCCGATGCTCTATTAGTCGACTCAGCGCCGTTTGAGTTGTAAACCGATAGGGACAGAATAGTTCTTTTCATGGATCACTTGTGTGTGTGTGTGTGTGTGTGTGTGTGTGTGTGTGTGTGTGTGTGTGTGTGTGTGTGTGTGTGTGTGTGTGTGTGTGTGTGTGTGTGTGTGTGTGTGTGTGTGTGTGTGTGTGTGTGTGTGTCAGGGAGAAAGTAAAACAAAAGCCAGAACACAATAAAAGTATCTAAACAGTCCTGCTTTCAATAAACCAAAAAAAGCATGAGCGCGTGCGCGTGTGTGTGCGCTTGTGTGTGTGTGTGTGTGTGTGTGTGACTGTGTGTGTGTGTGGCCATATATGTTTGTGCACAAGCCTGGCTTGTGGCTCCCTCTAGTGCTGGGTGGGTGGTAAAAACGAGCGCGCTTTCTTCAATCGTACTGGTTCTCCAATCATACTGTAACATATATAATCTTCTCCAGCGGTAATAATTTCATCATCTCCTCGATCCACAGGAGGAAGGAAGGTGGTGTTATAGATATAAAACACAATACCAATTGGTATTATTAAAGGGGAGAAATAATCGACCGAAGTTAAGTTTCCAAAAAAAATTGTGGGCAGTTTTATAATAGTCTGACTACCAAATATCAACATGCTTAAAGAAAGGGTTACTAGTCTTGTACACTGAACACCTATTCAAATGACTGATGATTGGTTGAGGGGGATTAAGGACTCAAAAATTGCAGGAGCTGTTATGCTAGATTTCAGTGTTGCATTTGACGTCATTGATCATGATATTTTACTTGATAAGCTTAACACATCGGGTGCCAGAATTTTATAATAACAGATTACGTTCGGTGCCAGAAATTTCACCGTCTGCAACGCTGCGCTGTTTAGAGCTGTGGACTCCACGGCAAGCACACGCACGTAAACAATGCATGCGTGCACAGCAATGGATGGTCCTGGCTAAAGCCTGGAACACATAATTTTTTACTACTGAAGACTGATTAGCTGATTGCCATGGCATCAGCTAATGGGGATCCTCTTCAAATAAAAAAATACATAAATAAACACTGGACCTGTATCCAAATAATCAAAGCTTATTTATGTTTGTGTGTGTGTGTCATCATGCAGGCCTCAACACGGTCGCGTTCCTGGTGATCGTGGTGTCCTACTCCAGCATGTTCATCTCCATTTATAAGACGGGCCTGAACACCACAGACACGAGGAGCAGGCTGCACAGAGACGTAGCTATAGCTAACAGGTTCTTCTTCATCGTCTTCTCTGACGCCCTCTGCTGGATACCCATATTCCTGGTCAAAGTGCTCTCACTGCTGGAAGTGGAGATACCCGGTGAGAATAGATTATTATATCATAGACGGACACGCAGCTGTCTTAACCAATGAAATATTACACTTGGTTCAGTTCATCTAGTTAATGATGAGTTCATGATAAATTCATGATGAATTAATGTATGAGCTCAAACTTAATTCATCATTAATTAAGCGTTAATTACGTGTATGAATTTGCCTGCTCAAGTAAAGTGTGACCATTTCCCATTCTCCCGCCATGCAGGCACCATCTCCAGCTGGCTGGTGATCTTCATCCTGCCCATCAACAGCGCCCTGAACCCCATCCTGTACAGCCTGACCACCACCTTATTCAGGGAGCAGGTGGAGATGCTGCTCTGTCGCTGGCAGAGGAACCTCAACTACAAGGAGAACCGCAAGAGCATCACCTCCAACACCATCTTCGTGGAGATGTCGCGCAAAGCCTCCGGCCAGCATTCGATCTACCGCGGCAAAGCATCGCTCACCGAGTCGGACCCCTGCTATGGCTGACGGAGGGGGGAACCCCCAGCCCACCGTTGTGCAGTCAAAGGTGGATGTAACGGACCACTTTACCCATTTTCAACGTACGTTCATATATTTGCTCCTCACTAATGCTTATTAAAAGGTGGTACTATTTTTGTCTAGTAGGTCTGTGTCTCAGAGGAGGGCTGTGGACAGTTCAGAAACTCGCCTTCGAGTTCGAGTGAGCCCGAATGGAGCCGAGTGCAGCCGACCAAAAACAAACGGCAGCCATCTTTTTTGACCGCAGTGTTTTCTACTCTCTTTTAAACTTCAAAACGTCTATTTTGAGGCACGGAATTTACTTTTAAGATATCGTTTGGATAGAATTTAGTGGTTTAACTTCATATATGTGGTCAATTAATCATGACAGAGCCTATTTAAAAATAAAAATTCAGAGAACCGGCAGGGGCGGGCAGTGACACGCATGTATCCGAATAAGGCAACCTATTTTGGGCATGACCGTCTCAAAAGTCCCGTTGCGTCACATTAGTCTGGAGGTGGTAAAAATGCACTGGCTGAAGGGGAACACTGCTGATTGGCTGAAGGGGTTGTCAGTCAACGGTATTACTCCCGCCCAACTCCAGCCCACAGCCAAATTGCCGAATGGGCGATCATGCCAGACTCACTCCTGAAATAAATTACAAATGAGATTTCCGGAGGGAGGGTTTACCAGGCAGGCTAGGTCCTCCCGGTGGGGGCTCCTCACTGGCAGGTGAGTCAGTAGGATGTGCAACAGCAGTGACAACACTCAAAGGTCTAATTTCAAACAATCAAACAATATTTCATTTTTTGTATTTATTTATTCATTTTATTAATGCAAAAACAATGGCTTTTATTTCTGCATAATTAGCTTTCCACAAAGAGAAAGGCTGTAGTTTCTAGTAGCTTGGGATCCCAATGGATGATGTCACTGGTAGGCCAATCTGGGAACCCATTCGGTTAAAAAGAGAAAAGAATTGTCTTTGTTTTTGCCTCTGGGGGGCACAACCTCCTTTTTTATGTTAAACAGGAACTCTGGTTTGGCTCCCCCCTTTTTCAGTCCGACTTCCTTCCGGGTGCTTCTGTGTTTACTCCTACTAACAGTACTAATAGCAACATTACATGTTTAAGGCAGTAGTGCTGCCAGATGATTACTGGTTTCTGAACTGTCCACAGCCCTTCTCTGCAGACACGGAGCGAGTAGACAGAAATGGTGCCATTTCATAATGAGCATTGGTTAGGACCAATTATATGAACATAGGTTGAACATGGGTGAAGTGGTCCTTCACCGTTTCAAATGAAACCGGGAGCTGAGCCACATGGGGGCACTGCAGGCATTTATTTTCCCCAAACATTGGTCTCTTCTTCAAGTAAAGTGGATTCTGCATATCAACTCATCATCGTGTCACGGTTTACTTTACGTATGTCCTATCGCACACCTCGTCAGATTCTGTCGTAAAGATCAGCTGATGTGCGCAGAACATTGAAAAGCAGATCTGCCTGCTTGAACTCCGGCAGAAACCTTTCCACTCACCGTTTCTGCGGTGGGACGACTTAACTGTGTGTACATTTATGATCGGGCAGCTCCTCCAGTATGGGTGGCGTAGGTTCCTACGGACACTGAGACAATAAATAGACAATATCTCGAACATTTTAAAACAATGTTAAAATGTTTCTACAAGTTATATCGGAAAAAATAATATCGGTAACCAGTGAATCATGATCGGCTAAAACCGCACACTGTATCTGTGGCCTTAGTGCCTTTTGGATTTTTTATTGTATTATTTATTTATTATTATTATTATTATTATTGTCTGTTCTTCATGTTTGCGAGCGGCAGTGATCCTGATGAAATGGAGAGCCATTAAATACGTCTCAACAGACTGTTTCCAGAAAGTCCACAGTACTGGTGGTTCATCTGGCAAAGCAAAGCTGACAAAATTGTACTGTTTTGCAATGCAAGCCGGCGAGTTCTCTGTAACAATGTGTGACATTCATACCAGAGTCTCATGTACAAAGTGCTTAATCACAATCAACAAGAACGTACAGTGTGATGGCGATGTTGTAGGCCCAACAGGGGGTCCTCAGAGTTACTACAAGGTTAAGCAGTTACGACAGGGTTAAACTGCCAAATGTCTGTGTGATAGGAATAGGAATAGGATATTTTTGTAATGTTTATAACCACTTGAACCCCGTATTCTGGGGGGAACATTCGCCGAAAATAGCTGATCTAGACTGAGCTTGTAGAGCGGCTATTTTCGGCCAAGAGATTTCCCTTGTTGAACTGATAAGGGACACCTTTTGTTCCTTATTTTTGGGAATCAATCGATGACAGGTTGTTGGCAACCCTACAACAGCCATTTGAAACGGGTCTAAAAATCCGCCCTTGCCCGCGGTGTGTCTTAAACCATGAGTGAAGTACCATGAGTACTAAGTATGGTTTTATGAGCCTAGCATCACATACGATAAGGTACGAAAGAGAGCGAGCTCAAAGTCCATGTGCCACAGTTCTAGACCTAGACCATGGTCGTTGCGTATTACTGTTAAATATCTTGGTGTTTTATTTCTTCCATTATGTACATTTAAGTTGTTAAAAAGCTGTATATCTGTGGACACATCCAACAGCTTATTAAAAATACTGACTTTGACTTTGTCACCACCCACTTGGCACCCCCCCCCCCCCCAACACCACCACCTACACCCCAACCCCCTCTCACCATCTCCCAAAGCGCTTATTTCTCTACCCGTCTGCCTCATTTGAAGTGCTTCACAAATTACCCCAAAAAATGCTTGTTTACATGTGTGGATTGCATAGATTATCACTACTATCGCACTTTGCGATTCAGTGCAAAATCAATGTGTGTGCTGTACATGGCCCAAATACGTCAGGAGTTCAGTCTGTTTCTGCTCACCCATTTGCCGGTGTATCCTCGCACCACAAGTACATGTTCACTTCAGTCATGCAGAAATAGTTACAAAATCATGGCACTGCGTCTTTAATCCTCATCCCTAATCGAGGTCTTATGAAGATGTGACATCCCCTCCCCACCCCCTCAAACAAATCAAGAACGACATCATCAGAGCGTGGCGTGCTGAGCCAGCTCTCTCCTCTTCTGAATACCAATAGCTTGTGCATTACAAATCGAGCGAGGTCGGGTGGGTTGAGGACAGGGCCGGACACAGGTGAGGGTATAGAACACGACTGATGAAAAGAAAAAAATCAACAGCATAGTTCTTCTGATTAGGGGATTTTTAAATGCATGTTGTTAGCCATGCACTTCAATATAATCAAATAGTTTAGAAAACCATCTGGATCATGAATAGGATGGAGACGGCAGCATTGCCTCTGGCTTCGCTGGGTACTCACTGCTCCAACAAACACAACTGGCAGTGTCTTTGTTAATACTCTAGCGACCTCTACTGGTTGATGGATAGGACCACAGTGTACACGGGGCAAAATGACAATGAATAATTGGGAGAAAACGGCATGATGTTCTAAAGCCTAGAAAGGGCCAAACAAGGCCTGAACTTACTGACCTGAACCGTGTGAATCTTCTTAAGAGTCATACATAATTGTGTCCATTATTGATGTTTTTCTGTCTGTCTGTAGTGTGAAACAATATTAGGTAAGCCTCTTTAAGCTGGACACGCATACATGCCAGTGGGGATATGAGTTGGTGAATTATGATTCATGTGCACAACTTTGTCTAACTCATCTCCATGCACAGAGGGACGGTTGTCGAGGATATAGCCTACTACATGCCATAGCCTGAAGGGACGATTGCTCATGAATGCGTGTTTCAGCGATGGGGCGTCAGTTACCCAGCCAGACAGTAAGCGGCATGGACTCGTATTCGCCGGCTCCCGGTTTTAAATAATATTATATAATAATATTTTGTACATTATGAAAAATATATTTTGAAGCAAATGGGTAGGAAAGAACAGAGTTTGAAAAATATATATTGAAATGTATACATCCTTTTTTTAATATACTGTATATATACATATTTTGAAACATAATGAGATGTCAAAATCTAAATAAAGTATTAAGTCATTAGATATCGGATGCCATCCATTTTGAGTTTACATTTCATATGAGTCATGAATCGGAACATGAACAAATCATTTAATCTGTGGTTGCTACTATTTCTACCTTCTTATACAGAACTGCCATACTATGCTGCATATGCTAAAGATACATGTATTTATTTTTATATAACGTGTTGCCGTTGAGTTGGATAACGTTGACAATCACGACCAATCAAGATGTTTAACGAGGTAAAAGGGTTGGGTACTTATTCAGCCAAAAATTGACTTTTTCAAATGAACCGGAGTGCCCCAGGAATCTTGGTCCGCTAGTTTTTCCCCCCTCTACTGCTGAAAAGAGCCAATCTACAAGCTGGTAGTTTGGCTGTCTATGCCGAATGTTTGCTCCCAGAATAGGGACGATAGGGTTCGTGCGGTTAAGAGACTCACCAGGTCAAACATGGCCAAAACTCAGCCACAAAACCATGTTATAGACCAGATCAGAATGTTTGAATGATTGTAAACAAACGGGTATTTCGAGGTAGAATGTCTATGGGCGTTTTTACATAAAACAATGTGTGCAGAACATTAGCTTTGTCTAGTTTGTCAACCTGTGGAGTTAGAAGAACATGTATTTCTAATACACAATAACAATATCAAAGTGTGCCGTTCTTCCAGAAATAAGGTTAATGAATAATACTGCTCCAATGCCATGCTGGCTGTTTTATCTATACCGGAAATACATTTTTGGCTGTGTTGACGTTATGATGATTTGGTCTTATAGATCAGTGGTCCTCAAACGTTTTCATGTCAAGGATCTCTTTATGCCTGAAGAAGGTCTATGACCGAAAGCTGGCTATAATAAAATACCTCTTCAAGGACCCCTGGGGGTCCCCGGACCCCAGAGAGCCACGGTTGTAGACTCCATGGCTGAGTTGAAACTGGAGTTTATCCAGGCACAAAGGATTCAAAACACAGAGCGTAACCACAGTGACCTCCAGCGTTGCCAAGTTTGCTTATTATAAGCGCCGTGCTTGTTTTTCTGTAAAGTTGCTTTTGGTTTGGTAGTTGCAAGTTGCGTTCTTTTGGGGGGTCTTGTTTCACTCAGTGGTTAAACTGTTCCACATTTTGCTGGGGACCTCCTGGAACCCCCTCAAGGGCCCCTGGGGGGCCCCACCCATACTGAGAACCAGTGCTCTAGACCATGGTTCTTCAACAGGGGGTCTGGGACCCCTAGGGGGTCCTCATGGTTACTACTGGGGGGGCACTTTTCTTTTTTTTTTTCCTTTTTTTCTTTTTACATAAACCACTTGAACCCTAGCATCCCGATCGTGGGGGAACATTCACCAAAAATAGCCGATATACAAGCTCACGTGTGTTGGCCAGGTCAAGTTTACTATAGAGAGTTTAAGTTGTTAAATGTCTGAAAATACACATTATGAATACAACATATTATTAGAAAAGATCTTGTGTAAACAAACACACATACATTCAATAAAATCAACACTGATCCACAGAGCGCTGCCTGTAGGTGCGGTGTCGCGGTGCGGAGCGGCAGTTGTGATTGCCGCTCTGTGGATTCGTCTATAGGGAGTCCTTGGCCTGAAAACTGTTGAGGACCCTTGCTGTCTAGACTGTGTGAATATGTAATACATCAACCTTATATCATTGTACTCTACCAGTGGGGCCTCCACAGATTGAATAAGGACTATCATTTTCCAAAACCCTGAGGAAGACATGTCTTGTCGAAAACGGTTTATCCTTTAAAATAAAACCGCTTTTGCATTGTGGATACGAGCTGTGCTACCTCCATCTTTTAAGTATTTGTGTATCCTCCGTGGTCAGCACCTCCTCAAGGTTGGTGTGCGCTCCTTCTCCTGTGTCTGCCTATAATTTTTTCCCACCATGCAGTGCAGGTGTCAATAGTTTGTGAATAGTACTGTAAGTTTATTATTTGCAGTGTATTTTTCATGTATCCTATGTGCTACAGGGGGGTTGGGCAAGCATCTGTCTGTGTTTGGGATTTATGTTTATGATATTTGTCTGGGATTTGTTACGTCACACCATCTGGCAGTCCAGCACAGTGTTTTTTGAAGTCTTTTACACCTATTTGCATTTGATGTTTCACATTGTAGTTCTCTTTCTGTTTCAACGACAGTGCAAATAAAAATATGAAAAAGCTTGCGGCCCATTTACATTTTTTCATTTTATTGTGTGGGCTGAAGGCTGAGATATGGTAGCCTGGCAATGGCCAGACTGATAACGTGGATTCACTCTCACGTTCCTCCCCGGTATCAATCTGGACTTCTGCCCATAGGGAGCGAGTATGAGAAATCAGAAAATGATCGGGCCAATCAGTGACTGTGTTTCAACTGCTGTCCGTACAACAGTGAAAAGCATCAAAATCCTTTTCTGATTTCTCATACTCGCTCCCTATGGGACGAAGTCCAGACTGATACCGGGGAGGAACGTGAGAGTGTATCCACGTTATCAGTCTGGCCATTGCCAGGCTAGAGATATGGTGTCTCTCTCTTTCTTGTCTCTGTACACCAGTGCTTCTGCACATAAACCCACGCACGTTTTTTATGTGCAGGGTTCAAGCCCAGGTCAAGTTAACTTCACTTTTGTCTCTTACCAGGTTTTATTGACAGTTATGTTTATTCATTGTCTCATAAAATCTACAATATGTTAGTTATCATTGTTTAATCTCATCTCTTTAACTGTGTCACTCTGCCCCATGCTGAGCTAGTTCTCTTTTTTGAAGCACGTTGCGATGAATTTTATTAACTTTTCCTGCACACAAAATATTTGATTGACTGATTGAGTGAATGATTGATTGATTGTAGTTATTATTTACTAACATCTTTGCTCATTCCCTTTTTCTGTCTGTCTGTCTGCGTTTCTCTCTCTCTGTCTGCTCAGGCTTGCCACACTCACATGCCGCGCTGTCTGCCAGGCCCCACTTCTTCGTAGTTGACCCGAAGCAACCGACCCGAGTACGCAAGTGGTTCAGCTGAGTCCATTGCCGGCGTGGTAGATCTTCTCCTATGGCGCCATCTCCCGGGTCACTGATGTAGCGGTGGATACGCGAGGGCCCGACTGACTACCTACCGCTCCTGCTTCCAGAATGCCGCCAGCCAAGTCCTCAGAGACAGAATGGAACACCTCTTGTGCCACCTTGTAGAAGGACAGCGTCCTATCCAGGCATACGCAGAGGTACTTTGGGGCTTGCTGGAACTCCAGGCGCTTGTTGTCAATGAACCAGTGGTGTAAAGTAACTAGTACATTTACTCAAGTACTGTACTTAAGTCAAATGTTTAGTATTTCCAATTTTCTGTACTTTTACTTCTACTCCACTACATCTCAGAGGCAAATATTGTACTTTTACTCCACTACAATTCTTTGAAAACTTTAGTTACTAGTTACTTTGCAGATATAAATATTTACATTATAAAACATACATTAACCACTTTAGCCCTATTTTATACCTCGGCTATTTGAAAATAGCCGATCTACAAGCTCACAACGCGTCGCGATGCGACGCGTTGTGAACTTGTAGATCTGCTATTTTCAAACATTTTAGTACTTTTACTTTTGGTACTTTAAGTACATTTTGATACCAAATACCAATACTTTTGTACTTTACTCAAGTAACATTTTTATTCCAGACTTTTACTTGTAACAGAGTACATTGCAGTATTGATACTTTTACTTAAGTAAAACATTTGAGTACTTTTTCCACCACTACTTTGGGGCTTGTTGGAACTCCAGGCGCTTGTTGTCAATGAACACGTTCAGTTCCTTTTTCATGTCCTGTTGTGGAGGTGGTACGCTGCCGACCCTCTGATGTTCTGTCACACAGACATAAAAGCTTCTAATTATGAAACTGGGTTCTCTGAACACAAATATAAAGAAAATAATTGACTAGCTGTATACGGGGCATGCCAAATGGAGCAGATGGTGAACCTTAGTTCATAGAGAATGGCACTTTATAGAGAATACAACAAGGGAAACAAAGCCAGATAACAAGAAGGCACAATGACTAATATAACATGAGGTAGGAGGAATGATTCTTGTGCAAGCAGAGAAATATCCCCAAACTTTTCCATTACGCCTTTTAAGAAATGGCTTAAAGAATATCCTCTCCTACTACTGAAATGACCTCCAAAATTTTGTCCGGGGTAAAAGTACGTACGATCGCTCCACTTGCCTCCTAACTTGCCACAGACTGTTGATCAGTGCTCTGGCTAATATTTAGGCTTCTTTCCCCGCCTTCAATGTACTTACATATTGTACAGTTAATATAAAACTACATTTTAACATTTTAGCCACAGCAGCTTTCCTTCTTTTTGGCCGCAGCAGCTTTGTTTTGGCCGTTAACTCTTTGACTGCCAGAGTATTTTCATAAAGTACTCCCCCAGTGCCAGCAATTTTCGTGTTTTTTTATTTTTATATTTAGAATTTTTCTCATGAAAATAATTTAAGGGGACATAATGTAAAGACCCAGCACAAATCCGCCACTAGAGTGCAGCACATGACTGCTTGATCAGGTCGTTGGGTCTCTCTCAGCCTTCTTGATAGATTAGACAGGGAAAAACATGAAAACGGAAGTGACGTCGTCCCAGATTGTTTTGATCGCCAAAATGCCGTCGTGATACACGACGGCGATGACTGATCGTCACCCAGACCATAGATTATAGAAGAGAAACTGTCCGTTTGTCCGTCATACCGTGTGAAAGACCGTTTATTTACCTATTTTGGACGAAAATGACTGGGGAAAAGAATCAAAAACCGGAAACGGAATCCAGGTCATGAAACCGGATGCAGATGTCCGTGAAGTAAGTGGAACTCGAGAATAACATTGAATATTAAGCAGCATAGCGCAATCAGAGATTAAACAATGAACGCGCGTCCAGCGCGTCGAGCGCGTCGACGGCCAACTGGACAAAGTAGCACTTGACGCGTTATCGCGTCGTCCGCAGTCAAAGAGTTAAGACCCCACCCTACTGCGCATATCCATATATGGCCATATCAGTTGGATCGCTGGTGCAAAGTAGCTGTGATGTAGCTGATCGGGCCTAGATGTTCGGGCCCTCATACTCGTTATGCCAATTAATTCCTCCCCACACACACATTTCTGTGTTGTCACTGCTGTTGTATCCTGGTGACTTCACCTGCCAGTGAGGAGCCCCCCACCAGGAGGACGTAGAGCCTTCGTTCTACTCCTCCCGCTTCAGCCTGTAGGATTACATGCAGTGACATATCTCCCTCCCCACCGGCTTCCCTCCCCCGACCACGGGCCAATTGTGTTTGTGTAGACGCCCCGAAAAAAGCACCACGGTGGATTCGAACCCACAACCTCTGTGGTGGCGGGCAAGGATTTGACCACTGCGCCACCCGAGCGTTTTCCGTTGTATGTAATTTGTGTGAAAGGACCTCAGCAGGTTAAGGATCATCAAGATATTTCATTGGACATGTTGGTAGATTTGGTTGACACACATTTTAATGACTGTAGACTAGCATACTGGTATCTGTACCATTGATCTTATGCCTACCATACACTACAATACTTTGAAAAAAGTCTGAAAAGACCCACAGCCAGGAAAAGTGTGCTTCTCTCTTTAGCTACTGACGAAGGCATAGCCAAAACATGTCGCTGCTGCAACAGCAGGTTTACATGTTGGTTGAATGAATGAATAAATAAATAAATAAATAAATACATACTGTACATAGAGGAACACAGTTTCACATGTCACAAAGACTTTGAAAAGACTTTGGAAAAAAGACAGCCTCTCACATCTAAAGACAATCTGTCATAACAAGTCACAGAGTTTAATCACACACTATAAGATGTTGCATAGAGCAGATGACGTAAAATAACACATACAGTTACAGTATGTCTGGCACTAGTCCAATGAGAAGTGTTGTTGTTCAGTGTAAAGCCCGGTTCATAAGCACAATTCCTACCAAATAGACTTCAGTACAGACATACAGACATCCCCCTCCGTCACAGATGTCTGCTGAGGTTTCGCTTTGGGTCCACATGGATATATATATATACAGAATACAGTACAAATAGCCTACGCAGGCCATACTGTATGGCACAGTGATTCTCAACTTTTTTGAGCTCTGGACCACAAGCATATTTTGAACAATCCTCAAGGACCACCCGTCCCCACAACACTCACTCTCTCTCTCTCTCTCTCTCTCTCTCTCTCTCTCTCTCTCTCTCTCTCTCTCCTCTCTCCTCTCTCTCTCTCTCGCTTCCCCAAATACGCTAACCAGGAAGAGAATGGTGGTGGGGATCTTTCGATCACGTGATCACCTGGATCTGTGTGACTTGAGGATGAAAATGGTCACTCGTGTGTTAGAGAACAGCGCCATCTGGTGGAAAACCACTGAAAACGAAAAAGTTGTAAAAATCGTCTTTGGCAGTCTGGACCTTTTGGGGAAAAAAATTGTCAAAAACTAAATGTAGGAAACAAAAAATAAAGGGGTATTTACAAGTATTTGTCCACGACCCACATATGGGTCCCGACCCACTGTTTGGGAAAGAGTGTACAAGACCATTCAACAATTTAGATTCAGACAGTTTCTCTTCTTTAAAGAACCACTGTCTGCCTCTCAATAGGTATTACTTGTGTGTGCAGTGTTGATTCATTCATAATTCCTTGTACCGTGCCTTCCTGGATCAGTTCCAGGTCAATTACAGTATATTATTCTCTGTGCATCTGATCTAATATTGTTTTGATTGTTTCTCTTCTCTAGGGAAAACCAGTAGAGAAGGACAAGCTGTTTGTTTCTGTGAAAACTTGCCAAAAGTTCCACTTCTGATCGGTGTGTGTGCGTGAGCGTGCACATACGAGCGTGTACGTGTGCGTTACCCACGCCACTACCACTACTACTGTTTACTGTTGACATTTTTATTTTAAAATTGCGTTGTAGTGCAACTAACCATAAGACAAGCCAGAACAATGTATACAAGCCCAATTCACAAAGTTGCTTTGCCAGACAGAATAGGCTCTATGCACAGCAGCCATATTGGAAAGAAATTAGGCCGCTTCCTACTTCCTTCACAGGTGTTTACCAAGGATTCTAATGAAGGCTCTGTTCCATGTAGTGAGGCACAGTTGTTAAAACAATTATAATAATTTAAGGGCCCCCATAACTCTGATAATGTACGACTGAAACCCTCAGAGTAACACAGTTTGGAACTCCCTCAAAGAACCATGAGGGTACCTGGACCCCACTTTTAGACCCACTGGTGTAGCAGAGTAGTTCCAGTGACTGACTCCACAGTCTCCACTGACTCTGTTTGACCAGAATGGAACAGAGCCTTCACTAGTAACATCTGTTAAGGAAGTAAGGAAGAGGCCCGATATCTTTCCAATATGACTGCTGTGCATAGAGCCCATTGACAACACAAACCCTTCTTCCTTCCTGTAGCTGCAGTGCAGTGTTGCTTGCTCAGACACTTGGCGATCTGAACTTTTCTCACACAACAAACATTTGTCCAAACAAGGTCAGTTTATCTTCATGACAGGTCGTTTGTGCAAGTGGTTTGAAAAATGGAAATGACAGCAGATGCTGTGAATTCAAATGAGTTGACTGCACTGCAGTCATTTTTCACCACTGATTATTTTCATTGTCACAAACTCAAATAGCGTATAATCAATTACTGTCCGTGGCTTTTGCCTCTGTGGAGCCCACGCACGCACACACGCACAAACGCACACACACACTCTAACTTGTTTCATAATTATAATGACTACAGGTCTGACTGACTTACCGGTAATGTCATTAACTTAGCTGATATCTATTGTATATTAATACTTACTTTTTGGACAATGAAACCAATAAGTGTATTAATGCCCGACTGCATGGGTGTACAAGAGTGCAAAAGTAGCAAAAATAGCCCATCTACAGACTCACATTGCGTTACATCGCGTCACAATGCGATGCGTTGTGAGCTTGTAGATCTTTGAAACCCCCTCAAGGAACCATGAGGGTACCTGGACCACACTTTGAATCTTTCCAGTTTGACCAGAATGGAACGCAATCTTAATTAGTATCATTGGTAACATCTGTGAAGGAAGAATGGAAGAGGCCCATAGAGGCTATTATCTGTGTGCGTGAGTGCGTGCTTTCGAGTCGATTAGTGCTAAGGTGAAGTCACTTTACCAAACAAAACAACATTAGAGTGTGAGTTATTTGCTTACACTTACTCTGATGGCCCTTCAGGGCCACTTAGCCAGACAGCTGAAATGTTCAAATCGCAGCAATCTGCATAATGATGGCCTATTGTCTTTTTTGTAAACGGTAAACATCATCAAAATAAGAGTCGCCCATGATCCTGTTTGCAATTTATCAGCACCAGGAGCCCTACTTGAAATCCAACTCAATGACAGAGGGAAATGTGTTGCATAATGAGCTGCTTTTCAGACATTTAACCCTGACCTTCAAGCTGGCCTTCACCGTGTCAGCTTGTGATGGACAATTGTTTCGGCTACTTTTAAATACTATAGGTTTGGGTGGCCCGAACCACTTACGTTACACCGCCGATCTGACTTAGGATAACATTAAATCGAAATGGAAATACTTAGTCAATACTACTAAGTACTAAAGTAAAAGTACCTCAAAGTTGTACTTAACACATTGACTGCCTGATATTAAAATATCGTTTTTTGAATCCCCTTGCCATCGTTTATTACGATCTTTGAAACGCCGTGGAAGCCACGGGATCCGTGTATCCACTGGAACAATAACATTTCTACCGCGAGCAGCCATTTTGGAGCTATGGCCCGTTGAAAACGGGTGGTTTTCGTCACAATTTTTTTTTATCTAAAAGTGTTTTTCTAAAAATCCTAACGTTGGGGCGGGGAAGAAAAAATCGGCTATTTTCAAATGGCCGAAATGTATATTTTACATGCTTTACATGCTTTACAGTATACATTAAACATATAGTGTTTAATGTATGTTTTGTAATAATATTGTAATATTAAATCTACAAAGTAACTAGTAACTAAAGTTTTCAAATAATTGTAGTGCAGTAAAAGTACAATATTTGCCTCTGAGGTGTAGTGGAGTAGAAGTAAAAGTATTGGAAATCGGAAATACTCAAGTAAAGTACAAATACCTCAAAATTGAACTTAAGTACAGTACTTAAGTAAATGTACTTGGTTACTCTGCACCACTGCTAACACTACTTGAGTAAATGTACTGTACACTACTGACCATTTGTCAGGCTTCAGTACGTTGTACTATACATATAATGTTTTTGCGTGGATTAGGAAGAATGTTATTTGTAATCCTTCTCTTCTCTCCATCAGTTCCTGAGGTGAAAGCCACCTGGGGCAAAGACGCTGCTGTTTTTTTTTAAATACTACAGTGATGTCACCGATCCCTCCATACCCGCAGTTCATCTGGGGATTGCCAACACTGAAAGAGGTCATTTGAAGCAATGTTTGTGTTTTCATGTCACAGCATATTATGTGGCTTGGGGTAACAGCGTTAGAATTAACACTGTTACTGTAACGCAATACTTTTTTGGGTAACGCAGTAACCTAACGCGTTCGTTTTGCAATTAGTGTACTCGGTTAATGAGTTACCTTTTCCAAAATAATGCAGTTACTTTGTTACATTTAAGACTAATGTGTTGCCACAAAGGAAAAGGAAAATCCATACGACGCATTTGCGCCGTTTCCTGATCAATGAACAAGCTCGTCTCTGTCAACAGAGACTTGCGCGGATGTTACACAGAAGTCGGTGACTGGGCCAGCAGTCTGTGGTGATCCTTCTATTCAATGGGTCACCTCTTCTGGTGTGACACGCGGCTAGTGGCTGGTCTTGTTATAATTACATGAATTTGTCGCACCTGTGCGACATGACAGAGATTGAGAGAAGACAGAGATGTTTCCCTTTAGTACTGTCGTGGAAGTATTCACACTAGTTTTGGATTCATTGGTGAAAGGAGTAGAACGCCAATGCAAATAGCCTTGGTGAAGCCCAGCACAGAGGTCACTCCGGTAGACTTGCTTTTGATTTGATTTGATTTGGGTAAAAGATATACAAGTAAAATCCTTTACAATATAACTTAGACCCAGGATAACACATTAAAGCGTAATGGAACACTTGTTTCCAATGTGGTCCTGCAGCTGCACTCTTGATTTTATGTTTATCAAACATTACTCGTCGGTAACGCAAAAATAATCGAATTAGTTACTTTTCTCAGAAGGTAATCCTGTAACGTAACGAGTTACTTTTAAAAGTGACATTACCCAACACTGGTCTTGGCTCATTTATTAGGCTGGTGCACAGTCAAATAAGATGGGTTCCTGAGTAAATCCCCACCTGAATATCTTCTCACAATTTGCTGCCAAAACAATTTGCAACATTTTCTCCAGGTATCAGTGTGATCACGGTTATTGCTGTTGAGAGAGACGCTATCATCCCATTATGTAAATGGACTGCATTTATAAAGCTCTTTTTTTCACTTCCAACCACTCAAATGCTCTTTACAAGGTCCTTGTGCAGCCAAAGAGTCAGAGATCTCCGCCTACAGATCCATCTGGGGAAATCTAAATTGAATCGAGGGCCTATAGAACAGTTACGAGGACAGACGTTGACAAACCTACGCCCACTGTTTTGGAAAGCCTTCATATCACTGTCCTGAAGGACCGACCTAAAGTCTTTGCATTGCTCCGCAATGCGTTTATTTTTTTAAATTATGCTAATTGATTCCATCCACTTTTAGTCCATGTATTGAATTTAGATGTCACTAGGCGTATATCAGTAGACTACAAATTCAGACACACTGCACTGCATAACATCGTTAGAGCTTAAGACCTCTGCCCATAGGCACCGGAGGGGGGCTCAGAATGGTCAGAATGTCTGGCGAATGATCTGGCGATCTCTGCGGACCGCTGGTCTAGCCGTTCCCATTGTGTGTGTTTGTGTGCTGGCTGCTGGAGCTAGCCTCTCACACCTCAATGACTGTTCTGTTTACCTGCTACGTGCAGTTGCTCTCTCTCCGCAATCAACTAGGAGCCAGACAAGCTAATACACAAATCGTTGATCTTTCTATGCGGGCTGTAATGTGTGAAAGGAGCAGATGCCATCAGGGCTCACTCGGGCTGTGAAGTGCTGCGATGACTAGACTGACCTGGGATCAGAAGACAGCAGCGCAATATACAGGGGAACTGCTCATGCTGACCGTTCTGTGACTTGGAGAGAGGCAGGGCCGATGACAGGATTCTTCATCGGCCCTGCGCATGCGCTCGGTTATTTATTAATTTCTTATAATTTTTTGGGGGGTTTTCTCGGTTTTTGAACCTCAAAACATTAAGTCGGGTGTCTTTGCACGATTTCACGTTGGCCACTTTAGCCACCTCAAGCCAATATATATTCAGTTCTGTTCATAACCAGTGGTGGAAAAAGTATTCACATGTTTTACTGAAGTAAAAGTATGAATACTGCAATGTAGAAATACTCCCTTACAAGTAAAAGTCAATTCAAAATGTATTTCAGTAAAGGTACAAAAGTATTGGTATAAAAATGTACTTTGAGTACCAAAAGTAAAAGTACTCCAGTCCTTGTGAGTACTTTTACTCACAATTTACATCGCGATGCAACGTAGATGGCTATTTTCAAATGGCCGAAATGTACCCTATATAGGGCTGAGATCTACAGCTCACAGAGATCTATAAGCTCACAGAGCTTGTAGATCTGCTATTTTCAAAAGGTTTTTATACATTTGAAAACTTGAAATGGGACATTCTGCATAATGAGTACTTTTACTTTTGATACGAGTCCATTTTATACTTTTGCACTTTTACTCAATTCCAATTCTGCACATTAAACATTCTGTACTCACAATAGATGTCCCTCCAACGTCCAAACATCTCCTAAATTTATCATTTCTAGTTGAAAACATGCTATTTTCTGTCTCATCATAAATCCACACGATATTTACTTATCTCCCCCGTGACTTCTAGTGTTGCCATTTATTGTAATAAGCTATCCGGTCTATGGATATTATATGTTTATGAATTGAATACCAAGGACCTCAATGGAAACAAGACTGCAAGGACTTTTTTGGACGGACCTTTTAGACAAAGTGTTTTAACTGTACTTTCTGCCTAATAAAATATTCAATCAATCAATCAATACTGTAAGCGCAAATGCATCGCTTTTTTCATAGATTTTCTTGTTAATACCTGGCAACCCTCCCCCCCTCTCTCTCTCTCTCTCTCTCTCTCTCTCTCTCTCTCTCTGAATCAAATGCGCTGTGTGTTCTCTAGTGTGACACACACGCACGCGCGCACGCAGACACACACACATTTGAAATATTTATTTATGTCCACATAATAAGAAGTACAGGATGTACAAAGGACATAAACACTGCCAGTGCAGTCAGATGAAGGGAAAACACACACACACACACACACAGACACGTTGCGATGCAGCGCGCAGTTCCACCAGTCCGCCACCACACAAATATAAATTAAATTAATTCTTAAGAAGTTTGCGACGTCTCTGTTCCGGCAGTTCCGGCAGCCCCCCCCCCGACAACTGTCCCCTTTATCCCGCCTGTCGGCGGGCCTGAGAGAGGAGAGTGCATAGCGCACAAACAGTCTACCTCCCATGGAATCAAAGTGCGCGTGTGCGATCATGGATTCCATTTTCATTGTGGTGAAAACATTATTGTAGGGTCTGTAATATGAAAGCAAATCGGATCTCGGAACGAACCTTACGTGTCCCGGTTGTCCGGGTAAAAAAAAAAGGGAAAAAAAGTCTGGTCCATTCGGATCTCAGAACAAATTTCACGGGTCCTAGGGTTTGCATCCGTCATTTTGGACCCGTGAAGAGCTCTATTATGGTCATTGTTCATTGTCGGCGTGGCGGAGACTATGTTTTGCACCCTGTCCGTCCGTCCGTCTGTCTGTCCGTCCCTTTGTCTTTCTGTGAACAGCTAATCTCCGGCTGGCCCACAATAACCTACCTGACCTGGTGGAGACATGTGCTCCGAGGAGCCCTTTTTCTAGTTCTGACTTCCTGTGCTTTGTTTTTTGAAATGCAATGTTTAATGGAGTTCTAACTTTCAGAATTTCCCTTAAATAGAAAGTCAGAAAATTACTTTTACAATCTGGTCTTTATCCATGCTACAATTGTTCTAATCTAAAAACACATTAAAGTGCTTATTGTTAGCTAATTAAATTCCGAGGAGTCCATTTGGTTACATTTGTAGCTTCTTTGGAGCTACACCAAAACTGACAGTGAACCTCACCGTCTGGCCATGCCCACCACCACAAATGTCCACTGACTTTTTCCCCCATGATGGCGCCTCTGCCCGAACCCGACAGGGTATATCATGAGCTCATATTGAGTTTGGGCTTTACATGAATAAATACATCACACATGATCTCATAGTAGGGGCCTTTTATATCACATACCTTGAACAAAGCAACGGTATTGTGCAGCTGACATCAGTAGCCCGTGTGCAGCGAAGCCAGCAGCAGTCTCATTATAGACAGCCATGGTGAACAGTACCCAAATAATGTTAAACAGTCATCTGTCTTTCTGGAAATGTTTTCCACTGCTGTGTGGGCTCCTAGATGTCTCTTTCAAAGCATTTTGTTTAAAAATGAAAATGAAACTTACCTGGAGAATGTTTGTAGAATAGGATAAGTGATCGTTTTCCCCTTAACATGCCGCTTGATTTGACGTTAATATTATACATTATTATTATCATTATTAGTAGTAGTAGTAGTAGTAGTATCCAACAAAATAACGTTAGTATTGCAACTTTTTTATTTTATTTATTTCTATAATTTTTATCCCACGATTTTGTAACCCATATTTTTTCACCCAGTGCCAATTGCCTACATAATCCTGGGCGCTACTCTCCCTCTGCCAGCCTAGGGAGAGCCCAAGCTGAAGCTCATGCCTCCTTCAATGCATGAGGAGCAAGCAGGCCGCTTCTTATCACCCGACAGGGGGGAGGTTCCCTGGTTAGACGTAGCGCGTGGAAGGAACACGTTATTCCAAACAGTTCCTTTCCCCTCCATCAGGCGCCCTGGCTGACCAGGGGGAGGCAGTATAGTGACCAGGATTACTGCATGTTTTTGTGAGGGTATTAACTACCCTAGGAGACACGGGGAGAACATGCAAACTCCACACAGAAAGGCCCTTTCACCAACCCCACAGTATGGGCACTGATGACGCGGAGGAGAGAACACGCCCCCAGCGCCCACAGTGTCCCCGGCGGGAATTGAACCCAGGACCTTCTAGCTGTGAGGCGACAGCGCTACCGACTGCGCCACCGTGCCCCCTCAGTATTGCGACTTTTGACCACGTACAGTACATGTAGTTCAGCTGTGTGTGTGTGTGTGTGAGTGTGTGTCTGTGTGTTTTTGTGTGAGACGGAATCGTAAATCTCTCTCTTCTCTCTTCACACAATTCCTGCTTGTAATGGGGGGAGACTAATTATTTCCGTCAACCAGCACGTTGACCAGCACTTGAATAGCGACACATCAACAGATATGTTGTAGCTGCCAATACAGACATGTGTGCGTGCGTGTGTGCGTATGTGCATGCGTGCGTGCGTTATTTAAACCCTTGAATCTTGAATTGAATGGAATGTGTTCAGAGTTCAGTCTCCAAGTAGATGGTCGATATGCATCTTCCAGCCAGCACAACAAAACTACTCTTCAATCCATGTGAATTGGGCCCATGCTGGGAGCTTCCAAGGGATGGAATTGATCATTCTATCCACTTTGTAAAAAAGGAAAGTAAGGGAAACAAAACCAGCTGTGGAGGCACGAACTCACTCTACAACAACGATTCACAAGCTGTGGGCCACTGGTGGGCTGTGGTCGCCCAAATAATTGGCAAATAGATAATAATAACCTTAACATTAATATTACAACATTTGTGTAAAACAATGTGATTATTGTGGTATTCTTTTCTTTAAAACATTGGGGAAAAAAATCATTGTGAAACGATAAATAGGAACTTAAAATATACTATTTTAGTTATTGATCTAATCGACTGATTGATCATTAAAATAACCATGCTCTGAAAATGCACATAATGGTAAGGTAAGGGTGGGTAAGGTAAGGTAAGTTACATTTATTTATAGAGCCTTTCAAAACAAATGCTAAAAGGTGCTGTACAATAAATAAGCTAAAATAAAACAAGAACATCACATTGAAACAGAGCAACAATAAAAAATAAGTTACAAATAGAGAACAACAATACATAGAAATAAACCATATTACAAACCAAAATGTTTGCGAAACAAAGAGTTTTTAGCAGCTTTTTAAAGGCATCGACTGACTTTTCAGGACAGTGTCATTCCAGAGATTAGGTAATACCACTTCAAAAGCTCGGTAACCTTTTGTTTTCAGCCTGGTTGTAGGGACAGTGAGAAGGCCTTTGCCTGAAGACCTACAGTAAGTAAATCTCATATTAACCTTCGGGTGCAGTAGTGCAAGTAATTTGGGGCCATCCCATGAAAAGCTTTATAGGTGATTAAATTAATTAAAAAAAAACAATTCTACAGTCAATTGGTAGCGAATGTAATGCAGCAAACACAGGTGTGATATGTGACCTTCTATAAGTATTGGTTAACAGTCTAGCCTCCGCATTCTGCACCAGCTGGAGGCGTTGTATAGAGGAGTGACTCAGGTTGGTAAACAATAGTCCAAACGGGAGGAAATAAAAGCATGGATGAGTTTTTCCAGGTCTTGTGGTGTTAGTAAAGATTAGATTTTGGCAATGTTTCTTAACACATTGGGTGCCAGAGGTTTATTAAAATATTATACGTTGAGTGCCTGCATTTCTTCCATCCACTTGCGTTATACGTTTCGTGCTGTAGAAGCCCAGACGCGGAAGTGCATGTTAACAAAGCGTGCATGCAAGACGGCGGAGGGTCCCGACTAACGCCTGGAACAATAATATTTCTAACGCGATCCTCCATTGCAGCGTGATCGCCGATCGAAAACGGCTCGTTTTCACCACATTAAAAAGAAATGGAGATATTAAGCTTTTAGTCAAGGAGATAACATTGAAAACGCCGACCGGAAGGATTTTTGACATGGAGCCAGATCCAGCCTCTTCTTCTCAGAAACTCCTTGGGTGATGTCAAAGTTTCGTTTTAGCGCCCCACGTGGCCCACATGTATAAAAATAGAATTGGGTCAAAAACGGTCCGGACCGTTTTCGGCACTTCTCGTTTGGATCCTCAAAAACGGTCCGGACCGTTTTTGGCATTCAATGTGTTAATTGAAAGAAACACGTTTGGACTACTTTTTTCACATGTGGTTCAAAGTTTGCTGATCAAATAGAACTCCTAAGTTATTTGAAACCCTAGTGAAATTTGCAGTTGATGTACCCATACACTGCTGTATTTCAACATGGATGCGCTCATGTCCTATGATAAGGACTTCAGTCTTGTCGAGGTTTAACTGGAGAAAAATGTGTGACATCCAGTCCTTGATGGAAGATAAAATAGACAGCTTATGGTCTGAAAATGTAAAAGAAAAATACAGCTGTGATAAGTGATAAGAGTGATAAGACTCTTGATTAAAACACAGAGAGGAAGCATATAAAGGGAGAATAGAACAGGGCCAAGAATTGAACCTTGGGGCACGCCACATTTCAAATGAGCAGGGGTGGAGACATGGTCATTGATGGCCACAGCAACACTCCTATTTGACAGGTAGGAGGCCAACCACTGTAGCGCTGTCCCACGTAGACCCACCCCATTGCTCAAGCCTACTGATTCGAATGGAGTGATCTATAGTGTCGAAGGCTGCACTTAGGTCCAGGAGCAACAGGACTGAACACTCCCCAGAGTCTGCACACATCAAGATGCCATTTGAGACCCCGAGGAGTGCTGTTTCAGTACAGTGCTTTTGACCAGAAAATGTTGGGAACCACTCACTCTAGAAGTACATTGCTTGCCTCAGCAGGACATTGGTTAACCTACATCCCCCTGGTTTCAAACTGGTAAGGCCCTCCATTTCCCCCTCATCCCATCCTAATCCTTAGTACACCTCTCCTCCACCTTCCTCCATTTGAACGCCTCTAACTCCATTGCCTTTTCAAAACTTTCCTCATCTTCTAATCCAGATGACCCTTCCCTCCCTTCAGAAGTCAATTTCACGCATGGACGACATAAAAACGACATAAAAAAAGTATTATATAGGATTTATAAAAATCTAATTTTCTCAGCTTTCTGTTGCTTTTTGGCAAAAACAAGCCACATTCAACTGCGCATAACGCACGCACACACACACACACACACACACGCACGCACGCACGCACGCACGCACACACACACACACACACACCATTCTCCAATTATAGTATAGTGGGATTATTGGACAAAATAAATGACTCAATCATTTTCTGTCACATCCCCATGTTCCTGTCATAATTGTGTCCACTGTCATCATGGTGTGATGTCATAGGAGAGAAAATTCTCTTTTAAAGCTTGAATGAGTCCCCCGTTTCCATTTCCAGCCAGCTCTTTCTCTCCGTGTTTCTGGTCTCTCTACACTCACTGTATAATCAAATAAAAGCTCAGAATAAAGAAAAATAACGTAATTAGTCAATTTCACGGTGATGCCTAGGCATACCCCCAGTCAGAATACATTCAGTGTCCCCAGTGAAACAGCTGCTCTGACTGTATGGGGTAAAGGCGGTATGGACAGATGGAAAAGTCACCTTGAGTTGAATTTTAAGAGAAGGGAGCCAGAAAAGTCCACGCTCTCCCCTATTCTCTACCTCTCTCCCAATATCTTAATGTATTTCTGTCCTCTGAATCACCAGCTTGGACTGTAGGGGTGGAGGAGGTATGGAGAGATTGACACTTTCAATATTAAAAAGTCACCTTGAGTTGAATTGTAAGTGTTGGAAGCCAGAGAGTCAGCGCTCTCCCCTATTCTCTGCCTCTCTCCGTATATCTTTTTTGTATTTCTGTCCTCTCCTTCACCGGTCTCTACTTACCAGAAGCACAGGCTGTGCTGACAGCAGGCTATTATAAGTTTAGTGTATGTGTTGATGATGCAGGAAGCTACAGTAGGAAGCAGATCAGCGCTTTTTCCAGGCGTCTGTACCCTGGCCAGTAGTAAACATATGGCCATTCATTCAGTCAAGGACTTCAGTATCTGGGCGCTTGTTTGCCGATGTGAGATAGCCTAACTTTATCTACAAGAGGACATTGTTGTTGTTTGTCTTGTAAAGATTGTATGTCATACATCATACATGGGCAACTAGCAGCCCGGGGCCCACCTTCACTTAATGTGTCTATGAGTCTATATTAGTAGCTTAATGATTAGTATTAAAATTCCATTGTCTTTTTATGTCCAATGTATTTGTATTTAAGTTCATAAAGTTGACACAAAAGTATATAATTAAATGCATTTTAAATTAAATAAAAACAGAACTTTTCAAGATTCCAATTCAAAAATAGCAAGAAAAAAAAATCTGGATTCCAATTCCAAAGTAGCAAAAATAGCATATCTACAAGCTCAAAACGCGTCACACTGCGACGCGTGTGACATAGAATGCCCAACAGTATATGCAGTGTGGCCCTCTGGTGTGAGTTTGGAAATATAGTGGCCCTCTCTATCACCCCTGTCAGACATTGTCAAGTTTATTTCCAGATGACAGATGACTGACAGAGGACATTTAAGCTAGTGCGGGACTGGTTAGGGGTTAGGGGGTTAGGAGTTCACGCCCATTACCTGACTGCCAGGGTTGTTAATAACTTCACACACTTTGAGAGCCCTTTTCTCAGCTTCTAGATTTCAGGTTTAAATAATTGAAACTTCTTCAAATATTTTCAGATTTCAATTTATATGACGTCATTTTAAAGCTTAGATTCTGCACTTGCATAATCTGTAAAAAGCTGAAAAATGACTGGGCCTACATGAGGAGCAAAGCGCTTGACTTTGGTCACATGTACAGTACTAGAGCACCGAAGTCTGATGTAATTTACACATCCTACCTGGGTCGCGTTTTTTTTTCAACCCATTCTGAATTCCCATTGACGTGTTTAATATTGCGTCAAATAAGAACTGTGTTCCAAACATAAACAAATGATCCCGGCGGTTTGACTCTTATGGATACGAAGCATCAACTGGCGGTGAAAAAACGGTAATGTTACTTCTGCCGAATTAGTAAAATGTTCGCCAGAAACATGGTATCAAATATGAGTGACTGACTATCATAAACGATACAGAGCCACCTCCCTGACAATATCGCCGGGACAGTTTGTTTATTTTTGGACCACAATTCTTATGAGACGATTCTAAGATGACCCAATGTTATTCTCCATAGAGAAATTACTTCTACGACCCAGGGGATGAACGAGTGACGTCAGGACTTCTGTACTCTATATGAAGTACTTCTGAGTTCTGAGATACAGAGTTTAACTCATTGACTGCCATTGACGATTATACTAGTCATTTGGCCCAAGGCTCACACCGCCATTGACCAGTCACTGTAGTTTTCAGTGGTTTACGCTAGAGGGCGCTGTTCCACAGCCTGTGAATCATGATGATGATGATGAAGACCACAGTCAAAGATCACGTGATCACAACAAAATGCATGGAGCTGGTTTTGTTTAGTATTATATAGGATTTATAAAAATCTAATTTTCTCAGCTTTCTGTTGCTTTTTGGCAAAAACAAGCCACATTCAACTGCGCATAACGCACGCACACACGCACGCACGCACGCACACACACACACACACACACACACACACACACACACACACCATTCTCCAATTATAGTATAGTGGGATTATTGGACAAAATAAATGACTCAATCATTTTCTGTCACATCCCCATGTTCCTGTAATCCCCCATAATCCTCTTTTAAAGCTTGAATGAGTTGCATTTCACATCTCGAGAGAGAGAGAGAGAGAGAGAGAGAGAGAGAGAGAGAGAGAGAGAGAGAGAGAGAGAGAGAGAGAGAGAGAGAGAGAGAGAGAGAGAGAGAGAGAGAGAGAGAGAGAGAGAGAGAGAGAGAGAGAGAGAGAGAGAGAGAGAGAGAGAGAGAGACAGAGACAGAGACAGAGACAGAGAGAGAGAGAGAGAGACAGACACAGAGAGAGACACAGACAGGTGAGTCCGGCTCTATTCAGCCCCGTTGGCTCTATTCAGCTGGTGGTAGTTGGAGTTTGCACAGTTCACGGGTGAAATTAAAGTCTACTCTACACATTTCACTTGAACGAGAAAGTGTAAAGTATAGGCAATACATTTCTGTCTTATTATCCACATACCGGTAATTTGTCTCACTTTGTCTCACTCAGGTGGTGCAAGGACATTACTTTGAAACTGCGTCTGTGTAAATGCGATTATTTTAAATGTGTGGACTGAAGATGAATCAATGTTTAACCCATTAAAGGCCTTTGCAGACAGGGCGCGATTTTTCACACGGAAAAAACGCACAATATAATTGTTTTCAATCGAACCCAGTTCGATTTGTGCGTCTTTTCGCATGCGGTTAAAACTGCTGGTTAAATCCTGTCTGCAAAGGCCTTAAGACCGGGAAAGCATCTCTGTCACTTTAGATTTCTTTGGCCATAGCAGATTTACAAGCTCATAGCGCGGCACCGAGTGCCGCGCTATGAGCTTGTACTGTAGATCTGCTATATTTGAAAAAATTACCGTGAAAATGTGTGCAAATCTTTGAATATATGTATACATTTATAACTCAAATCTTTGCTTCTGGGGGGTCCCTGGAACTAAATATTTTGAAATGAAGGTCCGCGGACAAATAGATAATTTTGGGTGGTCCTTGACATGAAAAAAGTTTGAGTACTATTTCAAGTATTTTCCCCCCAAAAAAGAACTGTTAGGATTTAGAAGATATTTGTAGAATCCTCAAAAGCAAAGATTTGAGTTAAAAATGTTTGCTTTAAAAAATATATCCATTCAAAGATTTGCAAAAACTTTCGGGATAGCAGATCTACAAGCTCAGTGCTACAAGCACTCGGTGCCGCGCAATGAGCTTGTAGATCTGCTATTTTTGAATAGCCATAAGTATAAAATAATGGTTATAGCTAAAATCTAAAATGACACATGTATGCGTTCCCGGATTGAATGGGGTAAGGTTAATGGAGAGAGACAGAGAAAAGGTGTCAGCCTACAGAGATAGAGACAAGCTTGGGAGATGAGGTGGCAAAGAGTGGCTTTCACGCCCCGAAGCATGGATTGAATGGGTTAATATATCCGTCACAGCGGGAGTCTGGGCTTTAGCGGTCAGTCCTCCTCAATGGACTCTCGGGTCCATTAGCGCCACAGGGAGAGGATTTCCGCGGCATCAATGACTCCTCCATTAACCTCATGCCAATGTCCTCTGCTCCTCTTCACCACGGAGCCGTGTGTCAGAGTGACACACGGAGTGTCAGAGTGTCTCGTCCTCTACTCTTCCGTGCTGATGGAAGCGTTCTTTACTAGAAGTCCTGTGTTGAAATGTTACGGGAGTAAAATACCAAAGTAAAAGTACTTGCAATTCCATTCAAATTTTCGTTTTGAAAATAGACATCACAACGCGTTTTAAATTGTCAATTTTTGAATAAACAGCCCTATAAAAAAGGGCTTAGTTGGTTGATGTACCGTAACAATAATCTAATTCTACAAAGTAACTAGTAACTAAAGCTGTCAAGTCATTGTAGTGGTGTAAAAAGTACAATATTTGTCTCTGAGATGTAGGGGAGTAGAAGTATAATGGAAATACTAAAGCAAAGTAATGTAATTAAGTACCTGAGAAATGTACTTAGGCACAGCATTTGAATAAATATACAGTACCTACCACATGGTTCCCTGCATGTACTTTTGTTCTCTCTTTCGCTCTTTCATTCTGCTTCGGGGCATGAAAGCCACTCTTTGCCACCTCATTTCCCAGCTTGTCTTTTTCTCTGTCTCTCCATTAACCTTAATCTACTCGCCCAAATAGCAGCCCAGAGGCTTTGAGATGAGCCTCTCATCTTCTGCCCATATTACCAGCCATAGCTGATTGACTAGAGAGGCCACCTGGGATACAGACCCCGGACCGGTCTATGGGTCCAAGTATCCCTGAGCAACACACCTAACCCCCAACCTCTTCCTGGGCAATGAATTCAACTCACTTACCCAATAGTTAGGATGTGTTAAATGCAGAGGACAGGTTTCACGCATGTGCAAATACTGTGGCAAATACAGTAGCAAATACTGTGGCAAAACATACCCCAAAGCAGTGGGGACCATAATAATAACAATAATATTGTTGTTATTATTATTATTATTATTATTATTATTTTTTTATTTTTTAATATCATATCCATTGTGAATGTCTCTGGTTGACACTCCCCTGTCATTTTCTACTGCACGATTTGTTATTCTTTCTCTGACTCTATTTTGATGATCTATGGTGCAGGGTGCAAATGCATTGTTTGGTTGTTTATCTGGCCACCCTGTATTAGTCTCTGTGTTCTTAGAAGAAAAAGTCCTTTTGCACACTTACGGAGACGGACATTGACGCTTATAATACCTTATTCTACTGACTTATTTACTTGTATTTTTTGCAGCAGTTTTTATTGTCATGTTTTTTTAAGAATATTCCTTTTACAGTGGAAAAAAAATACCACCTTCACTCACCTATATGGGCCACCCCTCTCCATGATGGCGTGGTGCTTTGATTGGCCCTCGCCTCTCTGAGAGTTGTCATATATACTGGCTGTTTGCCAGTTGCTTCTTTATGCCTGATGAATGTCCGAGTGACTGAAACGTTGTACCCCTACTAATCATTTTTTTGTAAGTGAAGACAAGGTTCAAGGTAGGCAGTCTGCGGGACTCCCTTTTTTTTGCTCTTCAGTCTCTGTGTTCTCAAATTTAGACTCACAAAATGAGTGATATTCACTAATATCACCGAGAGGGGGCGGGCATGGTACTCTCAAAAAGAAAGACAGGAGGGATCAGAGAGAGCCAGTCACTGCTACTGTACCTGAGAAATGTTCAGACACGTGGAGAAAATTAAGTCTAGAGCGTGTCTTTTTCAGTGGTATAAAGTAACTAAGTACATCTACTCAAATACTGTACTTGAGTACAATTTTGAGGTACTTTTACTTTACTGGAGTATTTTCAATCGTCTATACTTTTACTTCTACTCCACTACATCTCAGAGGTAAATATTGTACTTTTTACTCCACTACAATTATTTGAAAACTTTAGTTACTAATTACTTTGCAGATATAAATTATTACATTATAAAACATACATTAACCACTGTATCCCTATTTTATATGTAGGCTTTTTGAAAATTGCAGATCTACAAGCTAACAACGTGTCAATTATTAAGCTATTAAAAAAAAGAGAGTCTGCTTTGCATACACGTGAACAACACATACATTTGTTTTTTTTCCAGCACCACTATCTGTGTGACTGAAGATACCGTGAATGTGATGAGAGAAGGTTTTGTAAACGTTGTAATTTGTCAAAATAGATAACCTGTCAAACAAGACAAACTGCTGTATTTAGAAGTGAACATAATTGCGCAGATTGCTGTGTATTGGTTGTGACCTGGTCGAGAATATGTCCATAATGAATAGGCCCAAACAACTGTGTAGGAAAACTTCCAACAGCGATCTCCTGTTTGCTCGAAATAGTTTTAATTTGGCAATTATAGAGTAACGCATTTCAGGTTCCGGCCAAAAAGTCTGCTGTGCTGTATCGTCTCTGTTGGGTGAAAACCTCATATGTCCAAAACTGTTACTTTTCAGGATTCAAATTAAAAAATAACAAAAGTAGCAGATCTACAAGCTTGAAACAAGTCGATTTGCGCCGCGTTTCGAGCTTGCAGATCTACTACTTTTGAGTGACAATGTAGTATGATCAAGTAGGGCATTCATTTACGAAAAAAACACAGAAAGTGAAAACATGGAGATAAGAGGTTTCTGCCTGAGAGCAACGATATACAGTATAACACTTAATTCGTTTTTTGTCCAGCACCACTATCTGTGTGACTGAAGATACCATGAATGTGATGAGAGAAGGTTTTGTAAACGTTGTAATTTGTCAAAATAGATAACCTGTCAAACTAGACAACCTGTCAAACTAGACAAACTACTGTATTTAGAAGTGAACATAATTGTGCAGATTGCTGTGTATTGGTTGTGACCTGGTCGACAATATGTCCATAATGAATAGGCCCAAACAACTGTGTAGGAAAACTTCTAACAACGATCTCCTGTTTGCTCGAAATTGTTTTCATTTGGCTATTAAAGAGTAATTTCAGGTTCAGGCCAAAAGGACAAGGGAGAGCTAGCAGACCTCGGCAAGGCTGTGTGCAAGATTTGTACGAAGAAGGTTACAGCTAGAGAAATTCTGCAAATGTACCTACTCATCTCAGAACCAATCGTACGCTAAACGCTGGGAGGATGTCCAGTTCAAAGGCAAGCAGAGCCAATTAGCCTCTGAGATGGATAATGGGCTGGCCTCCTGTGGTGGTGCAGGCTCCGGTGGTCTGGTGTTGGTGCCGTCTGTCTCGAGCTTTTGCCTGTTACGGCGGGGAGCAGTAGGACCGAGTTGTGGTCCGACCTACCAAATGGTGGACGTGGTAGGGCTCTATAGCTCTCCCGAAAAGGCGTCCAGCATTGATCGAGAACCCTCTCCCCTGGTGTGTTACACGTGACATGTTGATAGTATATTTCTCTAGAAGAATCTGCTTGAACTGTTTTTTAAATTGTATTATATTTTTACACTGTTGGACATTACATTACATTACAGTCATTTAGCAGACGCTTTTATCCAAAGCGACTTACAATAAGTGTATTCAACATAGGTAGGGAACGAAAACTACTAATCACCAGAAGTCTTTAGTGCATTTTCTGCAAAAACAAGCAACCAAGAGTATACCTAGCGCTAAGGTAAAAGTGCAATATATCAGCTACCTATTTCCTTAAACAGATGAGACAAAATAGCTAAATCAAATGAGCATGAGCTAAAACAAATAAGTGTATCGACTAAACAAGATCCAATAAACAATCCAATAATCCAATAAACAATACAGCAATAGAAAACAAGCGTTCGTACAACTAGTTAACAACAAGTAGGTCAGGCAGAGAGGAAGGGTAGTGTTTCCTGAAGAGGTGAGTTTTCAGCCTGCGGCGAAATATGGGCAGTGACTCTGCTGTCCTAACATCAGTGGGAAGTTCATTCCACCACTGTGGGGCCAGAACAGAAAAGAGTCGTGACCGTGTGGACATCCTCCGGTAGACCATTCCATAACTTCACTCCACTGACAGTTATGCACATGCACATTAGAACAGGTTATTTTCCCCATTATGTGCAAAGTTACGGTTTTGGACTTACTTTTCCATCCGACAGCGACGATTTGTGCAAACCGTAAGGTCGGTGATGGCTGATATAAGCAGTCACACTTGGCCTAGCCTCGATCTCCAGGCTTTTATTGTTTAGTGTTGCTAAAAAATAAAAGCCTGGCCCAGCGCGTCGGTGTACTCGGTATAAGGAAGTGTTTCACTTCCCAACCAACCAGAGTGCAGTGGGCGTCGCTCGTAATGTTGTGTTAACGGGGCGGGGGTTGACGGACAGATCGGTGAACCAATGGGATCAGCCGCAGTCTCTCGCCGGCTCTTTACACCCGCCCCTCTATACACGAAATCAGGAGCGTTGGGGCAGTCTACACTTGGCCTGAGTCAAATGAATCAGACATGGAGATGGGTGTGACAACACAGCCATCCCCACACACACAACACAGAGAGAAAAGGCCTCTGTCATGACCGGTTGTTATTTTATGTTCTTGTACCTTACTCTCTATGTGTCGATCTTGGTGCCCAAGGGGGAAGTTCAGTAGAAGGGATACAGCACATTTGAAAATAGACGTGGACAAACTATTCGATTTGACACTTTATTGCAAATATTTGTGCATGACTTGGATAACAGAAAGGGGTTGAAGGATTTCAGAAAAAATATCGTATTGGCAAATTTCCATTGGGAAACTTGGCCCACTGTCCGCAGAGGTTGCTGTCCCTATTATCCCTCAACCTTTGGTAACGGAACACCGTGGGACTAGAACCCACACAATGGATAGTGATGGTCTTGGGGACTACGGATGGAAATTTGCTTCTTGCTAAATCCGTCATGTTTACATGAGATCATATTCAGCTGATTGAATTCACGTTCATGTATTGAATGTTTATTAATGTGCATTGCCCCGTCTAAATAAACAAATAAAGTAAAGTAAAGTACATTTTCCCAAACTGTCTGCAACCACACCACATAATTCCAAAGCAATGTTTTATTTAATATAATTATCGTTAGGTCTTCTGGCAGCTAAACAAAATGATAGCCGATACTTCTGAAATGGAAAAAGTTTAATTGTTTAATGTGTTGTTGTTTATACTTAGAATGAATCTTGAGGGGAAGGGTGATATATGTGTCTGTTTTTGTTAGCACTTCTGTGTTCAACACCCTGAATCAGGGAAGATCAGAAAGATGTTGCCATGGTTCTTCCTTCAAAGCAGGGCCCCTGGTCGCCACTGGTCAATACGCTGTGAATGAAAGATAAACAACTAAAGATGTTTGTGGTCAGTTGTAATGGGCCTGCCTGCGTGCGTGCGTGCGTGCGTGCGTGCGCGCTGTCTGGGCATTTGGAAGCAAAAGAAAACCGCTTTTGTGGCCTCTAAAACACAAAGTACCTCGCTGGGAAGAGGAGTGATCCTAGTACATCTTTACCATAGAAATGCATTGCAGAAAGGTGTTGGCAGAAACATTATTTTTGCGGACATAGCCCATCGAACATACTTGCTGTCTCTGGCATTCACAAGGTGTTTTCTTTTTCTTTGTATTGGAACACTCTGAAGTGTAATACTTTTAAAGATCCCTAAGAGGTTCACACACCAGTGGGCACAGAGCGGGCTTTGAAATCACACATCAGAAGCCTTTAAAAGCCTGCTAAATCCTCCCTATCTCTGTCTGTAACACACACAGTTCAATTTGCTGGGAGGGATGGAGATAAAATCCATGCCTTTGCCTCTGATTCCCCCACCCACGTCTGCTCATTAAGTTTCATGGGGATTTGTTTCATCCCCTGCTTCTAGTCAGATTGATTTAATTACATGCATTTCCTTGTGGAAATGTAGACTGTCTGATATGTTTAATATTTATCTTTTTCCTTTTAAGTCATACTGTGTAACTTTTTCCAACTAGAGGACTGGATTTTCTATTTTGCGCTGATCAGAGCAATGGTCACCGAGTTATGGCCATGTGAAATGTTTGGTACTGCTGTACAGTATCTCTATGGATCTCTGCTGTAGTGCCCCATATGTGTGCAATTTAATGTGTATTTTTTTGTGTGTGTGGCAGATCCCTGAACAGCATTTGTGCCATGTTTGGTGAGGATTGGAGCAACGGTGTGCCTGTGGCCCCTGAGAAACCCTAACATGGTGTGACTGTTGTCTTGGCCCCTGAACAGTGTTTGTGCCGAGTTTTTGAGGGGAGGACCGACGCACCAGAAATGCACCGGAAATGCATTTATTTGTGGTTTACATCCCTGTAGAATGCACTCCCTAACACTATCATTGAAGGCCCCACCCTCCTGTATCCTTCAAATCCGCTCACAAAATCCATCTCTTCAATATTGCTTTCCCCTAGGCCACTTCAAGGATAGAAAGTGATTTGGAGCCCTCATTGACAACAACAACATCTGGTGTATTAGCAGAGAGATTATCAGTACAGAGATGAAAGGTTTGACACATTGATGTTTGTACATTCTCACTGAAGGAAAATGTTTGGCTAATTTATGTCCTTTGCTGTTGTTATTGTTGTTAATGGTTGTAAACTACATATTGCAATGTTGTGTTACCTTATCCAAATAATATACCAGCTAACGGAAACTGTGGCAGCATTACGACATGTCTGATCTGGATGAGCACAGCGCAAACAACACTCTGCTGTCACAGCACTGTGTTGGAGCCTCCTCCAGATCACACATTAGATTCCCAGCAGGAAGCCATCATCGCCTTCCACAAGCACTGGAACCTCAACCCCAACACTGGCTGTATGCAGGGGCGTCATTTGGAGTTCCAGGAGATGGCAATAGCCAAACTCTAGCATTCACAAACCTCAAATTCAGTTATTTTCTCCACCACAGGAATCCCCCACAACCCCCCAGATTAAACTGTTTTTAGATTAGTTCTCTTGTCTGGAACCATACATTAATTAACTACCTGGCATCTATATTTTGGGCTTGACTATATACTGTAGGCAAAACATTAGAAAAATATATTAGTTTTTTAATCTTCTGAAATAGTTAATATAGCAGTTAGCGCATTGCTGTTACAAAAGACTGTATGAGGTGCGTCTGAAGGTGAAACGTTCCAAACGGCTGCAGCTCATATGATTCCTAGGATGAAGTTCCTCTGCCCTCTGTCCCGCGTTAGGCTGGTAATCGACCGGAAAATTACAATTAGCTACTAGACATTGTCTGGTAGAAAAAACAGAAAACCCGCGGCAATCTATCTTATTATCTCTGCAAATCAGACTTCAGATTTCAATCAGATTTCAAATCGTCTGTTCCTTGGCCTTCTGCATCTTCAACAACTTCCCCGAAACAATCCATTGGCTACGTCATCATCCATCAACATCAACAGTGTTAAGTGTTAATTAGATTAATGAGAAAAGTTCAGCAAACCTGAATGGATATCGAAGCAGCCCACATTAGACACATTTTGTTCTTTACTTTAGTCAAGTTTGCCAGATCTGGCATTCCTGACTGGCAGCACTCTCATTCTCCAAATCAGACCCTTTTCATGGTTGTATGTTTCTTCCGTCACAGGTGTTACCAATGATTCTAATTAACCACTTGAATCCCTCTTACAGTAGTTGACCGGAGTCCCGCAAGGGTCTGTACTAGACCCCCTCCTATTCACCCTCTACACTAGGGGTCTTCAACAGGGGGTCCGGGAACGCTAGGGGGTCCTCAGAGCTACTACAGGGGGGCAGCCAAATCTCTGCGTGACAGGATAAAAACATTCACTACTTGAACCCTAGCATCCCTATTCTGAGGGGAATATTAGCTGTAAATTGCCGATGTACAAGATCACACACGGAGAGGTTTGGTGTAGATGGGAAAAGGACCAGACCAAGTACAGAGCCAAAGGCAAACTACAGATCTACTGGTTCACAATGCGCTGCGATGCATTTGCAGATAGTACCCGTAGTAGATAGTACTTGTTCCAGAGACCATTATCACCAGTCCTCCACGACCTACACTGGCTTCCGGTCAAACAAAGAATCCACTTCAAAATACTACTCACTACCGATGAGGCACTGAACAACTTGGCTCCGCCCCTACCTCTTTGACCTACTCCAGTCATGCCCCCCCCCCCTTCCTTTTTTATTGTTGTTTTTAGCAAAGTGTCTTTGGGTACTTAGAAAAGCGCTATATGAATTTGAAATATTATTAGTGTGGTTGCCTGAAAGGGCAACACACTATAGTACTTGGGTGACTTTATTCTTTCTTATTTCTTTATTTATTATAGATAAACTAAAGTTTATCCCGCTACAGTACTCCTCCCACAGTTTTGGCGGCACGCACTCGAGCCATATGTCAAATTGACCGGCTTCACCGGTAAAATTGTGTGCTTCCATTTTGCAAAGCGATATGTTGTATAGTTTAATTTATATAAATGTATTGGTGATTCCCATTGACTTGAAAATGCAAAAACTCTGATGTTCTCCCCGTGTCTCCTAGGGTAGTTAATACCCTCACAAAAACATGTAGTAATCCTGGTCACTATACTGCCTCCCCCATGACAGCCGGGGCGCCTGATGGAGGGGAAGGGAACTGGTTGGAATAACGTGTTCCTTCCACGCGCTAAGTCCAACCAGGGAAACTCCCCCCTGTCAGGTGACAAGAAGGTCAGTTGGCTCTCATGCCTGAAGGAAGCATGAGCTCGGCCCTGGCCTCCCTACTGTGGGGGACTGGTGTAGTGCTGGTGTAGGGCTGGTGTAGCGCCCAGGATCACTTAGGAAATTGGCACCGGGTGAAAAAAAATGGGTTACAAAAATCGCGGGATAAAAAAAAAAGAATGATAAATAGACAAACCAAAATGGACAAAATACAGTGTAGTTAACTCTATATATATCCTTATGTTAGCCTGGCATTGGCCAGACTGATAACGTGGATTCACTCTCACATTCCTCCCTGGTGATACCGAGGAGGAACGTGAGAGTGAATCCACGTTATCAGTCTGGCCAATGCCAGGCTAGTCTTATGTGACCTGTAAGCCCCGCATAATATTACCATTCATCACATGGTATGCCACGACATTTATATTCCAAATGTCATTCTGGCCAGCAGTTTAAATGACATTTATACCAAATACCTAACGCGACCTCTCTCTCTCTCTCTCTCTCTCTCTCTCTCTCTCTGGAATCAGAGGGTGTGCCTCAGTGCCAGTATTGGTGTAGCTCAACTGCTGAGGTGTGAAGTGTGCCTTTTGGAGTCTGCGTACATAATCTGTGTGTAAAAAACGTGATTTCATACCTGCTGTGACTTGATGGGTATGTATGTATGATGCTTTGGTTTTTATTTTCAATTGTTTACTCTCTGGGCTTTTACCTGCACACATGTCGACATTCTTCATGGAAAGTATGACAACTCCAGAGAAGCTCTGTCCCATTGAGATCCTCATATAACTTGTAATCAGCTCCAGTTTAGAAAAGCAACGTTCAGCAGATACCACTGGCACGACCTCTGCTTGCTCTCTCATTTATTCCTCTGAAATAACATACCCCTCTCTCTCTCTCTCTCTCTCTCTCTCTCTCTCTCTCTCTCTCTCTCTCTCTCTCTTGAGCAGTTTTTCTCAAACATGTTGTCATGTCAAGGACCCATATGTATTTGAAAATATGTTGTGCCCTGGACCCCCATAAGATTTGTGTCAATGTATTTCAAAATGGTTGAACATTATGACAAATAAAATACGGCTCAAGTGTATAAACTATTCCTCTTTTTACTGGTGACAGCCCGGAACTCTCTCAAGGACCCCTCGGAGTACTTCTACATTGCAGTATCATACTTGTACTTTAAGTAAAACATTTCAGTACTTTTTCCATCACTAGTTATGACCAATATACAAACTGTGACGTCTTTACAAACTTGACATGTCGTACGATTGCTGCTATTCTTCTTCCACGGATCTCCTTTTATTTCTCTGCTTATCTTTATTTCTTAACTTATTTTTTACTGTTATTGTTGCTGCAAAAATGTGTGACACAAAAAATATGTTCGACTCTGTACTTGTATGTAAGACATACAGTAATAAAAGATTATTGACTCTTGAACCACTTTTTAAAACCTCAGCTAGCTGTTACAGCAAAGGCACATTTTTAGACAGATGTACATTGTTGTACAGTACTTCACCCAGTAGATCTTTTTTGTCAGTAGTTATGTTTTCAAATACTTCCACAGATTGTTTGTAATCTGTGGGAAGTCTCTCTATCTTTCTCTCTCTCTCAAGCATGCTTCATGACCTTCAGCGTTTTATGTTATTAGCTCATCTATTGTGGCGGCAAATGAGCCTTTCGGAACGGCGGCGGAATACAATCTGTGTGTAACAGATAACAGCGAGGACTGTCAGCACATTGTCTCTGTAAGATGAATTAGATGCAGAGAGAAGAACTTTCTGAAAAAAAAGTTTTTAGATTGGGGAAGTCATATTAGTCTCAGCATCAATGATACAGGAAACAAAAAAAAAAAAGGCAATCAAGATCACGCCAGATGCTAGGAGATAAATATGCTGCAGCGATGTCTAGGTAAGATTGCAGGGGACAGTTTGTCTCATCACACACACACACACACACACACACACACACACACACACACACACACACACACACACACACACACACACACACACACACACCACTTCCAGACTCTGATTAATGCACAGCTGGGTCCTGAGGCTCTACAAGCACCAATCAGTATAAAATCTTCATTTTAGTTTGTATTTCATTATTCACAGTGTGCATTGCAAACTGTCAGCCACAGGACAACTGTTTGAATGTTTGGTCCAGAATTACACACTGTATAGAGTGTAAAAGATGTAGCTACTTTGATGTTGACTATTGTTGTTTTACTGGCAACATTTAATGCAGCCAAATTGTATTTGATTGGAAAATAGGCGTATACACATGCCTTTGTATCTGTAAATTAAAGGTGCTGTCCATGGTACTGAAACACCAGTATCCTTCTGGTCAGGAGGGGTGGGCTGTAGTGTCAGGGCACAATTTACATTTACCTTCTATGAAAATAAATTATTATGAAAAACGACAATTAAGAAAAAATTATAATGAAATATACTGTACTGTAAATGTAAATGTAAAAGGCACCACCAAAGGTACCACTCACCTATAAAATAAACATGGGCAAATTCTCCTTCTACAGCACTGCCACCCAGGTTTGGAATAGTCTAACCCCATCCCTCAAAAAATGCTGTTTGCTGGGCTCATTTAAAACAGCCTTAAAAACTCACCTTTCTGGAGGCCAAAAGAGGAAGTAGTACCATTTTCCCATTAGACAGACGACCCCCCCCCACACACACACACACACACACACACACACACACACACACACACACACACACACACACACACACACACACACACACACACACACACACACACACACACACACACACACATTTTTTGTACATATGTTATTTTATTTTCTTCTACATTTTTGTTTTGTTTGTACATATAGTGTTATTTCTTCTGTATTATTGTGTTGATTTTGAACTGTTTGGTTGCTACTATACGTCTATGAATTGAATACCAAGGACCCCAATGGAAACAAGACTGCAAGGACTTTTTTGGACGGACCTTTTAGACAAAGTATTATAAATGTAATTGTGCTTTTTACATTTTTGCCTAATACAATATTCAATCAATCGAAACCAAAAAGAAGACCCAATCTGAGGGCGCAGACCATTTTATTGAGGCGTCTGAGTAAAAGACAAAGAAGATAAGAAAAGATAGTACAGGATATCAAATGGTTACGCTGTTCAAAGACATGAGTATGAATGAAGTCCTATGCCGTCTAGGCTTTCCCTGTTCGGCTAATAGGAGCCGGACGTGGTATAGGCACACTTCGCTAACACTTTCTACACATAAAAGTGTCATTCCTGAGGGATTGCTAAGACATTCAGAGTCTACCCGACACCCGTGGACGCCATCCAAGACATCTGCGGTGGAGCAGGCCCTTAGACAAACATAAGGGAGACTTCCCCAAAGACAGATGGCCCGGTCTGGAGCCACGAACGGAACATCAGACGGTCCGGCATCTCATAGGAAAATAGTCTAAGGCAGGGGTCTTCAACAGGGGGTCCGGAACCCCTAGGGGGTCCTCAGAGTTACTAGAGGGGGGCCACCAAATCTTTGTGTGATAGGAACTTTTTAAGTTTTTTACATGAACCACTTCAACCCTAGCATCCCTATTCAGAGGTGAACCATTATCCGAAAATAGCCGATCTACAAGCTCACAACGCCTTGCAGCGTGAGGCGTTGTGAGCTTGTAGATCGACTATTTTTCGAGGAGGTTTGGTGCAGAGGGGAAAAAAGAGCAGACCAAGTACAGAGCCAAAGGTCAAGTTTTCTAAGTATTGAGGGTGTATGACTGTATGTCGGAAATAAACAAAAAAACTTTAGTTTACACTGATAGTCTAAGAAGTTATCTATGAAGTCTATGAAAAAGTTTAATACGCAACACAGTTTTATACAATATGTAGCGGGGGGTCCCTGCTTCATCTGTCTCTCAGCTAAGGGGTCCTTGGCCTGAAAAAACGTTGGAGACCCCTGGTCTAAGGTGATTAATGTGCAGGCAGCAAGTAGAATTTTACTAAGCAAATAATATTTCACCTAATAAAATGGTTACATTAGTAATGAAAAAACAGCGTGTACTGTATTAGTATTTTCCCTGACAGTAGCTGTGGGGCCGAACTGCAATGACCTTTCATACAGAACTAATGGTGTTCAGCCATTTCCACATTTTGGGGGGGGGTGATACATTCCAACTGGAGTATGTCCTGTGGTTGTTTGCATATTTGGTCCAGAATTACACAGGACAGAGCGAAAACAATGAATGTGTTAGTGCCCTTTCATTTGTTGCTTCCAGTGCTTTCTTTCTTCTTCTTTTTTTTTAACAAGTGTTTTTATTACAGAAGCTGCTTTCTAGGCAGGATTTTTTTCTTTCTTTCTTTTTAAAGCCAGTGAGAAGTGAAAGCAAAATGTGTGTGTGTGTGTGTGTGTGTGTGTGTGTGTGTGTGTGTGTGTGTGTGTGTGTGTGTGTGTGTGTGTGTGTGTGTGTGTGTGTGTGTGTGTGTGTGTGTGTGTGTGTGTGTGTGTGTGTGTGTGTGTGTGTGTGTGTGTGTGTGTGTGCGCGTGCGTGCGTGCAAATACAAATGAATCAATTCAGTGGAAACCGTTACCGTGTGAGTGTGTGCGTGTGAGCATGAGAGAAAGTGAGAGACAGACACCGGGAGAAATGAGCGAAAGACAGTGTGAGTGAGCGATGTAAGAATGAAACAGACAGGGGGGGGCATAGGGTGAAAGGCACATGGAGCTGGCAGAGACACAGAGCCAGAGAGACCCTGGATATTACTTTTAAAAGTCATTTCTTTACCTGCGGTAACTTGGCTCAGCCAGTCATTACACTGACCGGCAGTACAGTACAGCAGGGCCCTTGTGAGTCACGAGGACCCCAGTTAGAATCCAGCTCCTTTCATCTCTTGCATGCCTCCTCTCTCTCCGCCCCATGGGGGCCATTTGCACCACCTCACACTAAGTTCAAACTTAGCCTAGTTATAGCTTAAACACATTCAATCCGGGAAAGTGTCTCTGTCATTTTAGATTTCTTTGGCTATTCAAAAATAGAAGATATACAAGCTCATAGCGCGGCACCGAGTGCCGCGCTATGAGCTTGTAGATCTGCTATTTTTTGAAAAATCGTGAAAATGTGTGAAAATCTTTAAATATATTTATTTAAAAAAATATATATTTAAAGATTTGCACAAATTTCCACATAAAAAACAAAAAATAGCAGATCTACAAGCTCATAGCACGGCACGCTATGAGCTTGTATATCTGCTATTTTTTAATAGCCAAAGAAATCTAAAAATGACAGAGATGCTTTCCCGGCTAAATTGGTTAATTGGCTTTTTAAAAGCCATTTAAGCTATAACTAGGCTAAGTTTGAACCTAGTGTGAGGTGGTGCAACTGGCCCCAGGTGTTCAGTCTGTCCCTTCACTCTCCTGAATAAAACAGAATCTTAACTAGAGAAGGGGCGCTACTCTAAGTGCAGGTCTACGCCGGGCTAAGTGGTTCTGCCCAGGGCTGTGTCAGTGGTGGGTTGCCACCAGCAGTGGTGGAAAAAGTACTCTCATGTTTCACTTACATAAAAGTATTAAAACTGAAGTGTAAAAATACTCTGTTACAAGTAAAAAGTCCGGAATTCAAAATGTACTCGAGTAAAAGTACAAAAGTGTTGGCATCAAAATGTACTTAACGTACCAAAAGTAAAAGTACTCTATAGTATTATGCAGAATGTCCCACTTCACAAGTTTTCAAATGTATACAAATCTTTTGAAAATAGCTGATCTACAAGCTCACAATGCGTCGCGACGCATTATGAGCTTGTAGATCAGCTATAAAAATTAAGTCTAGTAACTAAAGTTTTCAAATAATTGTAGTGGAGTAAAAGTACAATTTTTTTTGGCCTCTGAGATGTAGCGGAGTAGAAGTAAAAGTATAGACAATTGGAAATACTCCAGTAAAGTAAAAGTACCTCAAAAGTGTACTTAAGTACAGTGCTTGAGTAAATGTACCTAGTTACTTTACACCACTGGCCACCAGCAGGATGGGTGGAACCTTTCTACAACAGATGGTGCAACTTTTCCCATTTAAATGTTTTTAAATATTTCATTTAAAAAGAAAAATCCCCTCTCACACACATACTGTATGCCAGTGTGCCCGTCCCCTCCTCTCTCTCTCTCTCTCTCTCTCTCTCTCTCTCTCGCTCTCTCTCTCTCTCTCTCTCTCCCCCTCTCCCCAGAAAGTGTGCAGCGCCTCATTTCCACCACCACCGTGCACGATTACCTTCAGGGTTTAATAATGGTGGGTCATCTACTGCGGTGTGAAATGTGCCTTTCTGCGTAAGAACACAATTTTTGTGTAACAACCATGATTTCATACCTGCTGCTTTGTTTTGCTTTTATCTGGCACACATGTGGACATTCTTAATGAGTAGCTCTGTCCCATTGAGATCCTCAGCTAACTTTTAATCAGTTTACTTCCAGTTTAGAAAAGCAACACTCAGCAGATGCCACACAGATTGATAAGAAACACATTAAAACTTTACAGGCTTCCCAAAACTTGCAGTTGATCTCAACAATCAGCATATTTTTTTAGCTCTTTGACTGTTTTCGCTTTTTAAATGGTTTATCGACGACTTCACCAATTTTCAACCTATCTTCATATAATTGGTCCTCACTAATACTCATGATAAAATGGTAAAAAAAAATCTACTCGGTCTGTGTCTCAGAGGAGGGCTGTGGATAGTTCAGAGTCCCGACATCATCAATGGGGAATCCAAGCTAATAGAAACTGCAGGCTTTCTATTCCTGGAAAGTTGCAATGCAATAAAAGAAGCCATTGTTCTCGTGTTAATAAAAATCTAAATAAGAAATGTGAAATCTTGTTGGAAAAGGGTTTCTGGACTGTCCACAGCCCTCCTATGAGACATAGACCAAGTAGAAAAAAATGGTACCATTTTATCATGAGTATTAGTGAGGACCTATTATATGAAGATAGGTTGAAAATCGGGGAAGTCGTCCTTTAAACATCCCATCATAGAATAACAGTTGTATCGGAAATGTAAACATTGCTATCTTTGTAAATATGCCACCAGTCTGTTGTGTTAGATACATTAACTATCCAAGAGCCTTATGCCACCAGTCGTTTTCTTGTTGGGCAAGTTCACATCTGTTGCAGCTACTACTTCCTGCTATCTTTGACTGTGGTAACACAGTCCTGCAAATACCCTGCAAGAAAGAGGCATTTCTTTGAGGGGAAAAAAAGGCTGTTTATTCAAAATGTGGGCATTTCACTATTTATTTAGCTGGCAAAAAGGGGTCCTTCCCTTTTCTTTTCATTCATCATTACTTTTGGAATCTTTGCATGCTTTCTCTTTCTCAGCTGTTTAACCCTTTAAGACCTGGAACGCATCTGTGTCACTTTAGATTTCTTTGGCTATTCAAAAAGAGCAGATATACAAGCTCATAGCTATGAGCTTGTAGATCTGCTATTTTTTTAAAATCTTGTTTTAGATTTTTTTTCAAAAAACTGTTAGGATTTAGATTTTTTTTAAGAATCGCCTTTCGTTACTGAAACCCACTTTTGTTTTTAGGCTACATGATCCAACCACTCAAAGCCCCTCCACATTGAGATTGTGGGGCATTTGAGCACGAGGGGGAAATGATAGATTCTTCTACCGGGTAGATGAAAAAGTCCGCCCACCGGCCCTCCCAATTTTAATATAGGATTTTGATGCCAATACTTTTGTACTTTCACTCAAGTCAGAGTCTGAATACAGACCTTGTACTTGTAACTTGTACTTCAACATTGCGGTCATGGTCAAAATGACCGATAATGGACCGGTGAACATTTATGAAAGTTGATGGGAGATGATGAACTTTTTAGTCAAAACAAAAAAAGGTTAAAATCAAGGACAAAATTCAGGTGGAAATGCATTTGCATAAGTATTCACTCTGCAGTCTCTCTAGTTAATCTAGTTACCCTACCGCAAGGAGAGGACGAAGTAGATTAAAAAAAATCGAGAAGAGTTGGCCCTTCCATTAGGCAGAGTAGGCCATTGCCTAAAGGGCGCCATGAGGCTGGGGGGGCACCCACCAATAGACTTTTTTAATTTTGTATTAAATAGAACACAAAATATTAAAAAGATAAATAAGAAAATAATGTGTACGTTTTAAGTATTTGAAAAACTTAAAGTTATGTGTGCCCAAACAATGCATATGGTTTTGCATTGTTATGGTTTTTCAGACGGCCATGCTTTCAGTTTCAACAGTGTGGCAGACTCAGAGTTAAATTCAATTTGAGGATTTTTACTGTGTTCTACCATCTCGGTTTTTCACTCTCTGTGGCAACACGGAGGATGTGCAGTATAGACCTGACTCCGCCAGATGGGGCGGTATTGGGTTCACAGGTTCACAATACAGCGGGATCTTGGCGAGACTGGATGTGACGCCATCGAGAAGCGCCTATTGCATTGTAGTTCTTTCACGATTCATCATAGTTGAATAGTATCCAAAAGAACTACTACTGGCGCAGCTACTGTACGTCATGTAGACGCGTCAATATGATTGGTTGGAGTTAGTACGCCCAGACGGTAATAGACAGACGGTCCCATCACCGTCCCAAACAGAAACCTGTTCATTAATTGCAATGGTACAGTACAGTATAACATACTGTACATGTGTGCACATGCAACAGCCACCCATGTGAATGTCACAACGACATGCACAATACTGTCAGCACAGCACGTACGTCACATTTATTTGACATAAGACTTTCAGAGGTCTTTTAACTCCAGTTGGTCCCATTCTCTCTCTCTCTCTCTCTCTCTCTCTCTCTCTCTCTCTCTCTCTCTCTCTCTCTCTCTCTCTCTCTCTCTCTCTCTCTGCATGCATGACAGGAGGTTACTCTGATTGAGAATAAAACAGGGGCAACGAGAGCTAAACCAGCGGATAATAAGACCTGCCGTTCTGAATGTTCTCAATCTGTACACACACAGGTCAAACGGAGAATGTATATTATAACCCAGAAAGAACCATAGCTGAAAAGCACTTACAGTAAGTCACTGATGAGAGACGAAGTGACTCGCTGGGAAGAAACTCGGTCTGCACTGGTCTGGGGCCAACATGAAAGACCAACGTGAGTATCATATCTGACTTTTGTTTCCCTTTATTTGTGTGTTGCATTACATCAATTAACTATCCAAGACCCTTACGTAACGAACATCTGTTTTGGCAGGTATCAGGTATTAATAAGATGCAATTCACTGAAGCAAATGGATAATGGTCCAAATGATGACCCAAAAATCCAAATGGAAATAGAAAATGTACTTAAACATTTATCAGTAAAAAAAAATCACACCATGTGTGAAGTGGGCGGTGTCTTGCTAGCTAATCACAATACTGAATGGAGTCAACCAATCATGTACAAAAAATAAATACATTTATTGAAACACTCTTTATGATGGAAGAAACCATAACTTTTTTTAAGTTATGGTTTCTTATATAGGGCTATGCACATGTGTCATGTGACACTGGCCAATCACAGTCCTGAATAGACTGTGATTGGCCAATCACAGGCGGGGTACATTTTTGGCCAATCACAGCGCAGGATTTGTTGTACAAATATCCAAACCTCACTTATAGGGGCGGTTTCACCGCCCAAAAAGATACAAGACAAAAAAAAAGCTTGAGTGCTTAAATTTCCATAGTGGTCCTTTGAGTGCAAAGGTGGAAGTCACATCTATTGGTTGTATTATGCAAAACTGTGTGCATTGGCTGTTTGCTCAGGTAAGCCTGGTAAACCCCCCCTCCGGAAATCTCATTTGTAATTTAGTTCAGGAGTGAAATCAAATCTAAATGAGATTTCCGGAGGGAGTGGGGTTTATCAGGGCCCTATTGCCTGACCACATTTGCAAGACCACTTTGGTAGAGCTTTGGGTTGTGTAGTTACCTTGCCATCATGATGTAACTCCAAAGGTGGACAAGACATAAAAAATAATTTCTCCATTGACTAGAAATTGATAATTTAAAATATGCTCCTCATTGACTTACATTCAGTGAAGAGGCTCTTTGAAACCTGTAACTAATAATTTATATATATATATGATATATGTGTGTCAGACATTTTTTATAATAAAGAAAATCTGTAATATATTATCTAACAACAGTATGAACTATAGTGTTAACAGAGTGACAATGACATATCACATGAGTCATTGTGAAACAATTATGATTCATGGTCACACACTATTTCAGTAATATAATTAATTTGATTATATCTTATTGTATTTATTTCATTTTATTTGAATGCAGGGTCATTAAAATGAGTCCATATACAAACACATGTGTTGAATTAACTGTGGAAAAACTTGAAGAACAAGGCACTGGCTTAAGTAAGCTTGGCTGTTAGCCTGCTCCTGACCAGGCTAACTTCACAGCTGAATTGCCATGGTAACTAAGGTAGGCTTGCTTCAATTCTCTTTCGTGAAATCTAGTCATGGCTAAACTTAGCCAGGGTGAACTGGCTAAGCTAATCTTCAAGATAATTCAGCTTTCATGAAACCGATTCATCCCTAATCCTGGCTAAATTAAGCCAGGATAGGTGTTAAAGCCAGGCTTTAGCTCTAATTCACTTTTCGTGAAATAGGGCCCAGGCTAATCTCAGGTAGCCTATCCAAAATATCACGAGAATGTCAACTAATATTAAGTTCGCCTGACTTGGTTTTGGAGGATCATTGGTGGCAGTGGGCAATAAGACATTTGCCCTCTTGCATTTGATGAAATCCACAGCCTTTAGTTTAAAGTAGACGTCTGCACACAGTGATAACGGCACAATATCCACATGAACCCTTCCATCCCTTATACCCTATTCTGGTTGAACATTCAGCTTAAATATCGCATCCACAAGCTCACAGCGTGCAGCAATGCGACACGTTGTGAGCTTGTGGATTGGCTATTTTAGGCACAACTATTTGGTGTAAAGGGAAATTAGGAGGGGACCATGTACGTACGGGACCCCAGTCAACAACGCATATATAGCCTACTGTAGGGTTTGAGTGGTTAGTAAATGCACGTTTGACAATACTAACGTTGCATCTTCCATCCATGACAGTGAAATGGTTGCTGCTCTGCCAGATCGGTAGTTACTGTATATGCAGTGCCCCTTAATTATTAGACCTTTATGTATACAGGTAAATCCTGTTGATATGCAGTATATATATTTTTTTGTAAACCGCTTTTTAACATAATTAAATTCTACTCACTGAAAATAACTGGAATCATGCATTATGGGTGCCTAAACGTAATACTCAAGTGTCGTGCTAAGGCCCATACATGCTCCAGTTGCCTTTAGTCCGCCAACTGCAGGTTTTGATTGATTGATTGAAATTTGTATTAGGCAAAAGAATGTAAAACAACACAGTTACATTTATAATACTTTTGTCTAAAAGGTCCGACCAAAAAAGTCCTTGCGGTCTTGTTTCCGTTGGGGTCCTTGGATTAATTTCATAGACATAATAATAGCAACCAAACAGTTCAAATCAACATAAAAAACAGAAAAAATACCACTATGTACAAAAAAAGCATCATGAAAAATAAAAGTAAAAGTATATACAAAAAAAGGGGGGAGGGGGGTCATCTGTCTACAGGGAAACTGGTACTACCTCCTCTTATGGCCTCCAGAAAGATGAGTTTTTAGGGCTGTTTTGAATGAGCCCAACGAACTGCATTTTTTGAGGGATGGGGTTAGGCTATTCCATACCTCGGTGGCCGTGGTGTAGAAGGAGAATTTGCCCATGTTTGTTTTATGGGTGGGTGGTACCAGATTGTTGTTTACGCTCCCTCTAGTTTCGTGACTGTGGGTGTCACTAACTTTTTGGAGGTATTTTGACAGATAAGCGGGTATAGGTGCCAATAATGTGCGCACACACAGGTGTAAAACGTCAAATAAAGAACACTTAAAAACAAATCTTCGTGCTTTCCAGTAGACGTAGAGATTGTATATATTCAGGGTTAATTTTGCTTAATTATTTCAGCACAAAATTGAACTAATAATTTCTCCACAATAATTTCCGTGATTTTAGTGATCAGAATCCATCATGGTGCTGACAGACAAGGTCTAGCTTAGCCTCTATGGCAGTGATATTCAACTGGCGGCCCGAGGGCCAAATTCGTCCCGTGGGTAATTTTCTTGTGACACTGGAGCACATTCCGTACTCCAAAGAAATTATAATAATCTTGAATGGTTGGTTGTACAGGATGACCATTTTGAATGTTTTTCATAACTGTTAACCAAAACGTGTTAATGGTTACTAATTAAGGGGCCATTGTGTGCTATAGTACAACATGATGTCCATTGTTATGTGCTATAGGACGGTAATGGACATATTATGTCCATTTTGGTGAGCCTACTGCTTCTTGTTTTTTGCTTTTCGTTTATATGTCAGTACATGGCTGATAAGGGCACAGGCTCTTATGGTGTGTTCCATGAGCAATCTGTTGAGAGTCAGAGCATCATGACATCCAGCCCGGGACGCTCTTGAGTGATTGAATGAAACACACGACTGTGTAAAAGCTAATGGATGGAAAAATATTTCTTTGATGTGATGGTCAAAATCCACCCACTACAGAGGGAGGGAGGGAGAGAGAGAGAGAGAGAGAGAGAGAGAGAGAGAGAGAGAGAGAGAGAGAGAGAGAGAGAGAGAGAGAGAGAGAGAGAGAGAGAGAGAGGTCGCGTTAGGTATTTGGTATAAATGTCATTTAAACTGCTGGCCAGAATGACATTTGGAATATAAATGTCGTGGCATACCATGTGATGAATGGTAATATTATGCGGGGCTTACAGGTCACATAAGGCTAGCCTGGCATTGGCCAGACTGATAACGTGGATTCACTCTCACGTTCCTCCTCGGTATCACCAGGGAGGAATGTGAGAGTGAATCCACGTTATCAGTCTGGCCAATGCCAGGCTAACATAAGGATATATATAGAGTTAACTACACTGTATTTTGTCCATTTTGGTTTGTCTATTTATCTATTTATCATTCTTTTTTTTTTATCCCGCGATTTTTGTAACCCATTTTTTTTCACCCGGTGCCAATTTCATAAGTGATCCTGGGCGCTACACCAGCCCTACACCAGCACTACACCAGTCCCCCACAGTAGGGAGGCCAGGGCCGAGCTCATGCTTCCTTCAGGCATGAGAGCCAACTGACCTTCTTGTCACCTGACAGGGGGGAGTTTCCCTGGTTGGACTTAGCGCGTGGAAGGAACACGTTATTCCAACCAGTTCCCTTCCCCTCCATCAGGCGCCCCGGCTGTCATGGGGGAGGCAGTATAGTGACCAGGATTACTACATGTTTTTGTGAGGGTATTAACTACCCTAGGAGACACGGGGAGAACATCAGAGTTTTTGCATTTTCAAGTCAATGGGAATCACCAATACATTTATATAAATTAAACTATACAACATATCGCTTTGCAAAATGGAAGCACACAATTTTACCGGTGAAGCCGGTCAATTTGACATATGGCTCGAGTGCGTGCCGCCAAAACTGTGGGAGGAGTACTGTAGCGGGATAAACTTTAGTTTATCTATAATAAATAAAGAAATAAGAAAGAATAAAGTCACCCAAGTACTATAGTGTGTTGCCCTTTCAGGCAACCACACTCATAATATCTCAAATTCATATAGCGCTTTTCTAAGTACCCAAAGACACTTTGCTAAAAACAACAATAAAAAAGGAAGGGGGGGGGGGGCATGACTGGAGTAGGTTATTTCTTTGATGTGATGGTCAAAATCCACCCACTACAGAGGGAGAGAGAGAGAGAGAGAGAGAGAGAGAGAGAGAGAGAGAGAGAGAGAGAGAGAGAGAGAGAGAGAGAGAGAGAGAGAGAGAGAGAGAGAGAGAGAGAGAGAGAGAGAGAGAGAGAGAGAGAGAGAGAGACTCATGATGTGTTTCATGAGCCATTAGTTGAGGGCATCATGACATTCAGCCTGGGGTGATGGGTGACTGGAGTCCCCGCCTGGGGTGATTGGAGTTCGAGAGAGAGAGAGAGGCTCTCATGATGCGTTTCATGAGCCATTAGTTGAGGGCATCATGACATTCACGTATGAAGAAGATAGTGCACGCACATCCGTTAGTCCAGGTGCTTAGACAAACAAAGTTTAATGAAAAAGAATAATATGACATATACATATATGTCCTGATGAAGGCCTGAACAGGCCGAAACGTTGACGAGCAATACATTCTGGAGCTTTTTGCAACTACCAGTGTGCAGACTTTATTCTTTTTGATCATGACATTCAGCCTGGGGTGCATGGGTGATTGGAGTCCATTCAAAACCCAACAATAGATTGCTACATGTTGAGGGAGATAGCATGTAATGGGCGAACTGCACTGCAAATGTCTTTGGCCCAGTTGATAGAAACCACTTCAAGAATGCTGCTAATACACTCAGGACTTACCACTGAACTTGCCTGTCAGCCCCCCATATGCTGCAACCACATGCATTTCCAATACTGAGCCTTGTATCAGTTTTGCAATGCAGCTGAGGAATGACTGTATAATCCCACCGGGATGCACAATTACATTATAGAGCTGTTCTGGCTGATTCCAGCATACAGCTGCTTGTCAATCGTGAGGTGAATACTGTACATGTCAACCACCAGTTACCATATCTGCTGCCTGCTTGGACACCTGGTTGGATGATAAGGTGCGAGTGAGACCTTGACCTGACCTTTAGCAAAGAGGCCTAAGACTGACCGGCGATTGAAAATATAACATTAGAAATACATTCTACACCTACTGTATGCTCCTGGCAGCCATCTTGGACGCCATCTTGAAAATGATGGCTTTACGAGACATATCATTTCCTAGATTGTTTTGTATGTTCTTAAGCATGCCTAGATGTACCGGAAACAATTGAAAAACCCTTTGTATAACTTTTTTTTTGGGGGGGGGGGGGGGGGGGGTTAAGTAGTATAATGTTTTCATATATTGACCCATGTAATTTTCGCCTAGTGTTATAAAATAAAATGCATGATAGCACCCATAAAGCTACCACTGGTGCAAGGCTATCACATATTTTCTAACTCTAGACATGTATATACCGTGACAAAAATCACTATGAGCATTATACCCCTCAGGTGATACCGACCAACGCCCCCTGGCTCACGGGCTAAAGTGCCCGGTGGCTAATAAAGGTCCTTTTGTGCCACACACCGATTTTGTGACTGCTCTGTTACTAGAGCCCTGCATTGGGATTGGGGTTCTGCCACGGGATCCAGTCACCCAACACAGCAGGTTTTTTTTTTTATGTACTGCTGCTGGCAGAAATGGGTGGACATAAATAGTAGGATCCCAGATAACTGTATAGAAGGATGGAGTTGAAAAGAAGTCCAGGTGATTACAGTAAAAAGCAGAGCAAAGGGGCAAGTCTCACATTTCGTAAACATTTCTCACCAAAAATGGTAACAAACTAGACTTTGCTAGTTACTACAGTACCAGTGGTGGAAAGTAAATTTACTCAAGTACTGTACTTAAGTAAAATGTTGAGGTATTTTTACTTTACTTACTTATACTCCACTACATCTCAGAGGCAAATATTGTACTTTTACTCCACTACAATTATTTGAAAACTTTAGTTACTAGTTACTTTGTAGATTTGGATTATTATCACAAAACATACATTAACCACTTCAGCCCTATATACATTTCGGCCATTTGAAAATAGCAGATCTACAAGCTCACAATGTGTCGCGATGCGACGCATTGTGAGCTTGTAGATCTGCTATTTTCAAAAGATTTGTATACATATGAAAACTTGTGAAATGGGACATTCTGCATAATGAAAACTTTTACTTCTGTATTTTAAGTATATTTTGATACCAATACTTTTGTACTTTTACCCAAGTAAATGTTTTAGTCCGGACTTTTACTTGTAACAGAGTATTTCTACATTGCAGTATTGATACTTTTACGTACAGTAAGTAACAAATGTGAGTACAGGCACAAGTCTGGCGCATCTGGGTTGAGTCAACATACTCCATTGTCTCTGGTCAAACTAGGCTCTGCTTCATTTCCTTGCCGTGTGAAGCAGCAATCATGAACAAAGATTCATGAACAAACATCCCTGCTCTTGCTCAGTAGCATCAGTTTTATTCAAATTGACATGAGGTTTCGGTCAATTTGACACGAGCAGAGTGCGGGATTTTTTTCATGAATGTTTGTTCATGATTGCTTCTTGTGTCACTGTTGCACCTGCCTCTGAACGAAGTGGATGTGCGATTGTTTTATTGTCAAAAATGTCCTTGCCGTGAAAGACCAAGTAGTGGTATTATGTTCACACTATCCGCCTTAAATAGGCATCCTATATTAACCCATTAAAACCGGGAAAGCATCTGTGTCATTTTAGATGTTAACTACTTTAACCATTATTTTATACGTTGGCTATTCAAAAATAGCCATCTGCTATTTTTGAAAAATTGTGATAATCCTTGAATATATATTTTTAAGCTCAAATCTTTGCTTCTGGGGGTCCCTGGAACAAAATATTTTGAGATCGGGGTCCGCGATCGGGGTCCGCGGCCAAACACATATATCTTGGGGGTCCTTCGTATGAAAATGTTTCACCACATTCAGAAAACTGTTTATGATTTAGATAACCTCGCGTCACCAGGCTTTCAACATGGAAGAAAGCCTGGTATTCGTTCCAAACTGGCCCGTGTGACGCAGTTTAGATAAAAGGAACAAACTAACTATTATAATAATAATAGTGTCGCATTGATTTGTTCCCCACATAATGCGAATTATACCAAATATAATAATATGGTATTATACCAAAAGAAACAAAACGTTAATACCAAACTAAACACATTTTAAACTAGGGGAATAATTTTGGAGGTGCCGGAGGTTCCGGTCGTGTGTTCCGGACGCCTGATGATCAGAAACCCGGTCTAGCCTGGTATTGATCCCAGGCTAGACATTCTTTTTTATCGGCCTCAGGTCATCAAAACCTAGTATAATATATCTTTGCATTAAACTTTGCATTAACCCTCGCATTGTGTTAGAAACCTGCATCCACCTGTGGTGTTAGCGGGTCAAATTAGACCCGTGATTTAACTCAGCCCAAAATACTCTTTTACTATTTTTTTCTCCCACCTCATAGCTGCCTTGTAATGCATTCAAATCCATGTAAACACTTTTTAAAATATTATGTTGGGTCAGGGTTAGGGTTTCATCTTTCAATATATGTCGTTTTCAATTGTAAAAAGGTAAAAATTCACTCATTATATTTCCTATAATGAAGACAATGGATAAGGATGTTATCTAGCTATAATAGAATAATTAAGAATAATAATTAGAACACACTTTAAAAAATTGTGTTTTAGTGTTTTAACTTTAAAAAATGTTAATATTATTAAAAATAGTGACACTAGTGGAGTTAGCGGGTCAAAATTGACCCGTATACCATAGAAGGTAAAAAAGTCATTTATTTTTCATAAACCAAAACTTTATTTTACTCCTGATAGCAAATGCTAATTGAGGACAAGTCTCTCTCACTCTCAAACATAATAATAATAATAATAATAATAAACTTTATTTATATAGCACCTTTCATGACATAAATGCAGCTCAAAGTGCTTTACAGGGTGAAATACATAAAATAAAATAAAGCGAAAGTGCTTTACAGAAAAAAGCAACACAAATCAACAACAAAGCAGAGAAAAAACATCAAAGCAGTTTAACAATGGCATAAAAATAAAGGCAGGAAATTAATAATAATAGCAATGGTATCAAAATACCATTAATATATATTCGTTGTAAACATTGAATATTGACCGGGTCAAATTTGACCCGCTAACACCACAAGTGTCACTTTTTTTTAAAAGACCATCAGAATTAACTAAAATGGTGGTTATTAATTTTGTTGCGTTAAAATAGCTGTTTGTCTTCAATTCTCCGTAACATACTCACTATGGGATATCAGCGCCCCCTGGCGATGCACAGAGCTACATACAATAAACTCCCGGGCCATCTCATTGGCTGTGAAGGGTATGTCACGCGGACGGGAGTCCTAGGGGTATAAAACCCTCACGTGACTGTGGCTCCTCCTCTTTCAGCTACTCTGCAGCAGATGCAGCACGGCTATTAATACATACTAGTGGATTAGATTTATTTTGATCAGAAACCAGCTTAACCCAAAGCGGGGATACTTGTATCCCCTACGGGCTTTCTTTTCGTTAAATCTTTTAGCACGCTCCCGCGGCTATTCTTCAATCTTTCTATCATCTTAGTTTTCCTCCCCATTCATTCCAGGCTAGCCCGAACGGGTTAAGTTAGCCGCTAAGCCGGTTAGCTTAGCCCTATGTTCGGACCGGTGTTAGCCTAGCTTAGCTTAGCTTAACACTCGACGCTAGCTGTACCACGATGGAGGTTCCTCGCAAGTGCTGTGATCTCGCGGGCTACGCTCACTACATCGCCGGCGACGACCCTCACCAAGTCTGCAACGTACCAGGGTACTGCATCGACTGCAATTCTCTCTTGAAGCACCTTAACTCCCGCCTGGCTAGAGCGAGACTCTCGCTGGATGGGGCGGTGTACAACTGAGTGGTGAGGCCTCGTATGCAGCCGGCCAAGCGGCCCTTCCCGAGACGCACCGTGCGGATGAAACTGGCCCGAGGATAGCGGATAGCGTAGCCAGCTGGCCGCGGCGCCACCATGCTACCAAACAAGCTATTGCCCCTGTGAGTGGAGGGACCCTCGATTTGCAGAGCGGCTACGGCACACCATCGCCCACTGCTGCTGTGTCTGGTGGGCCACACCGGAGGCAGCAGCCTAGCGGCGTTCCCTCTCGCCCCTCCAAGGCTCCCGCGCCTGCTCAAGCACGTCGCCAAACGAACGTTTACCAGGGGAGGAAGCCGACAGGGACGAGGGAGAGTGAGTGAGTTAGGCCAGACTAGCTACGTTAGCTGCCTTGCTAGTATAACGTCGCCCTAGTCAGGCAGTGTTTTGTTGGCTTAACACATGGAGTATATTTAATAACATGATACAAATGTAAGCCATATTTCACAGATACTGTCAGACACAAGAGTGGATTCAAGAGGTGACTGTTGGTCTGGGCCGGGTGGGGTACATACACTTAGCTTTGCCTTTTGTTGTTTACCTGGGTTCTATGCATGTGTCTCCCTTCCCCCTTTCCTGCTTCATACAGGTGCAAATTGAATCAGGGCACTCAGAGGGTGATCTATTGTTTGTCTGGGGGGGTCTAACCTTTTGGAGGCTGACCCCCACCCACTTATTCAAAATGTGACCACGGCTATAAAGACTATGACATGTAAGCTTGTAGTGTGTGTGTGACTCAGCGGCCGGCAGGCTGTTGTGTTGTGTGGTGGGGACCTCAGGGTCCATGGAAGAGCTGTTCTGTACTGTTTGTACTTGTAATAAATCGGAAGCAAAGTAACCTCACTTGCTGGAGTGATGACTCAAATTCATTCTACAACCATTCATTCTCATCTCTGGAACAACAAACTTATCTACAATATGGCGTTGTTGGCAACTCAATAGAGCCTTTAAGGCAGTGGAAGAATATACCTCACACACTAAGCAACAGGTTATTAGCGGTGCTGTTCTAGCTTAGCTTGCCTCGCTAGGACAACACCAGCTTGTTAGCCTCCCCACTCTGTGTAACGACCGCGTTCAGGGCTTCTACAGACCGCAACCGAGCCGGCGTTTTACGAAGGACAAGACCGGTTCCAGGTACCAGACTACGCCTTCTCCTAGCGCCAAACTCCCATCGGGCGCCATTGGGACACATGAGGGTTTTTCATAAGACTATGTTAAAACGTTTTCATGGTGTTTACTGTTTCTGTGCCTATTTTGTTTCATCTACATGTTTCAAAGTACACAAGCACATTAGCAGCCCTGTCAGGAGGCTCTATTGGTTGTTTTTTCATAAGGTATGTGAAAACGTTTCATGCGGTTACACTGTATTCTGTGCCTCCCTTTTTTGTTTCATTCACATGTTTCAAAATGCATAAGCACATTATCCACGGACAGGTTCTTCGGGCGCCTTTGGGACACATGATGGTTTTTCATAAGACTATGTTAAAACGTTTCATGCTGTTTACTGTTTCTGTGCCTATTTTTGTTTCATTTCGAATGTTTCAAAGTACACAAGCACATTGGCAGCCCTGTCAGGAGGCTCTATTGAGACACATGGTTGTTTTTCATATGGTAATGTGAAAACTTTTCATGCTGTTACACTGTATTCTGTGCCCCCCTTTTTGTCTCATTTTCATGTTGCAAAATACATACGCACATTATCCAGCCCCTGTTATAAGCCAAAGAGTGTCTATCATGCCTGGTTCACATGACGATAGACACTGTTGGGATACCTTATCTACCTGTCTCAACCCCTGTCAAGAGGTATCAACCCCTCTTTATAAGCCCATAGTATCTGTCATGCACGGGTCCACGGCATGGCAAATACTACTGGGATATATTGTCTATACAGGGCCCAAGCCAATAAAGTGGGATCAAAAAAGTTTTGCCTCTCGTCCACCAGGGGGCGTCAAAACACCACTGTGGGACGAGAGGCTCACAAACGGCCACTCGGCACAAAATGGCCGCTCAAACCCACGGTTGCGCCACAATGGCGGATCAGAGGGCTTGTCGTGTCAACAACCTTTGTGTACTGTACCACGTTCACCTCTGGAGGGCGGCAGAACGCCTCCTTCACGGAGGGCCTGTCTCCCACGGCACAAAATGGCCGCTCAGGCCCACAGTTGCGCCACAATGGCGGACCAGTGGCCTTGTCGTGTCAACAACCCTTTGTGTATTATGCCACGTTCGCCTCTAGAGAGTGACAGAACGCCTCCTCCGCGGAGGGCCTGTCTGTCGTCACTCCCAGCGCGACCGGCAGACCGGGACAGGATGTTGACGCCACGCATATGCGTCATCTGTCTCCATGGTAACGGACGTCAACGTTTTCTTGGCCCGTGGTGAGTTAGACCTGACTAGCTTGTTAGCTGCTAGGTTAACATAGCCTGCAGTCGGGCTACTGTTGTTTCACTTAGCGGCTGGCTATCCTCACTGACAACAACACATAGCAGTGTGGTTTGTTAGTGTAGCGCACGGCCAGCCCGCTAAAAACAACACTGTGGTGGCCGCGTCCACGGACCACGGTCTCTAACGGGCCCCCGCACGCACGTGCGTGCGGGTCCGCTGGATCACGTGACGACATCACCGGTCTCCATGGAAACGGTTTCCAACGCGGACAGGTTCATCGGGCGCCATTGGGACACATGATGGTTTTTCATAAGACTATGTTAAACGTTTCATGCCGTTTACTGTTTCTGTGCCTACTGTTGTTTCATTTCACATGTTCCAAAGTACATAAGCACATTGGCAGCCCTGTCAGGAGGCTCTTTTGAGAGTGGTTTTTCATAGGGTATGTGAAAAAGTTTCACTTTTTTACACTGTATTATGTGCCTCCTTTTTGTTTCATTTCACATGTTTCAAAATAAATAAGCACATTATCCAGCCCCTGTTATAAGCCCAAAAGTGACTATCATGCCTGGTTCACAGCATGGTAGACACTGCTGGAATAATTTCTCTACCTGTCTCAACCCCTGTCAAGAGGTATCGACACATGGGGGTTTTTCCACCCCCAGCGCCGATAACCCCTCTTTATAAGCCCATAGTGTCTGTCATGCACGGTTCCCGACATGGCAAATACTACTGGATCTGGGAGATTTGTCTATACAGGGACCAAAGCCTATATATAGCCAGCCCCGCTAAGGCAACACTGCGGTGGCCACCTACCACCGCTACCCTTCCACGGTTTCTAACGGGCGCCGCACGTGCGGGCCCGCTGGATCACGTGACGACATCACCGGTCCCGTTGGAAACTCAAGGTTACGAAGGTAACCCCGGTTTGTTTAAATTCGGAGACAAACGTGCGTTGTCCGCGGGACTGGGTGGCATCAGAGCCCTCTCCTAACTCGCTCGCTCAGTGCGCAGCTTGTGGGAGAGTTGCTTATCTCAGTACAGCAGTGACACGCTGTGGTTGTACTGGTCAGCTCCCCTTATCAACAACATCACACTGTGATTGTACTGGTGTGTTTTCCACGTGCCTTTATGCATAACCTCCTATATCGGACAAGGTGTTGTTTCTCTCATGCGGGAGGTAATGCAGCCAGGTCTCTGAGAGAGGAGGATCTCTCTCTCTCCTGAACGAGGACGCTTTCGGAATACTATCTTGAATCAGAACCAAGTTTTCTATTCAAAAAAGTTTTCGGGTGGAAAAGAAGGGGGGGGGCATATGACCCTCTCTGAATACGAAGGGTCTCAACAAATACCTGATGGTTTTTCAAAATTCCGGATTTTGACGACCGCGTCGCAGCTGCGGACGGGGCGTCAAGGGGATTGGTGGAACAGCATGCTTATTTCCACATTCCTTTCTATCCACCGCAGTCAGGAGGTGGCGCGGCACACAGACGTGGCCGTTTCCCCACTTGATGTCGCAGGGTTTTCACCATCAATGTCCGTCGAGCGTCTTGGTCCCGTCTCAGCGGACCATTTTCATGGGGACCTTGCTGGGCTGGACCAGGCTCACGGCGCGTCTGTCCCGGGACGGGATAGACAGCTTTTCGGCCTGTGGTCTTCTCGCGTGAGGCGACAAGTCACATACAGGCTATGCATGCAGGCGGCGGGTCTCATGACTTCGGCCATACACCTGTTTCGTTTGGACAAGCCCCACAGGTGACCTTTTCTCCAGAGGTGGATGCGGGCTCTTGGAGTCGCGTCCACCTGAGGTTATCAGGAGGTCCGGGTATCCCCACGGTGTGTGGACACGCTTAGACCGTGGTCAGACGCAGCCCTTAACTGCTTTATGCGTTCCCACCACTGGAGCTGATTCCCCCAACACTGGAGAGAGTCAGGCTCCAGGGTCTGTCAGTGCTACTGGTGGCGCCGGCGTGGGGCGTGTGGAGATCGGAGTTGACTCCTCTCCTCTACGCCGAGCCTTGGCTCCTTCCCCTATGCACAGACCTGCTATGGCAGGGAGGGGACGTGATTTTCCACCCCCGCCCTCAGGACCTAGACCTATGGTTTTGGCCCGTGAGATGGCGAACTTGACCTCGTGTGGTCTGCCTCCTGACGTGGTAGCTACCATCCAGGGGGCGAGGGCCGCTTCCACGAGGGATGCGTACGAGGCAGGTGGAACATGTTCGCGTTTTGATGTCTGGAACAGTCACCGCCAGTGGTGGCTTTCCAGGCTCCGGTGCGCTGCGTCCTTATTTTCCTGCAAGACAGGTTAAACCAGGACCTAGCGTTTTCGACGGTTAAGGTGTACCTGGCGGCCATTTCCGCTTGTCACGAGGGCTTCGATGGCAAGACGGTTGGTCAGATCATTACCACGGACGCCAGCCTCACGGTGTGAGGTGTCGTCCACGAGGGCCGCTCGGCCAGGGGGGTGTGGGGTCCCAGTCTACAGACGGCCCACATCAACTACCTGGAGCTGATGACGGTCTTCTCTGATGGTCAGACTTTGCAAGGCTCGGCTTCGAGGTTGTCATGTCCTGATCAGAACCAACAACACCATGACCTTGTGCTATGTCAACAAGCAGGGAGGCCTGGCCTCTCCAGTGTTGGAAAAGCTAGCTGGTGATCTGGGTGGACGCGTCAGATCTGTGGGTCTGGTCCGTGAGAGGGCGACTTTGGGCTTGTGTGGCCTGTCCCCTGACGTGGTAGCTACCATACAGGGGTCCAGGGCCGGTGCCACGAGCGCTGCTTACGACATGAAATGGATTTTCTTTTGTGTCTTGGGGTCTGGAACAGTCGCCGTTGGTGGTGGCTTTCCAGGCTTAGTTGCGCAGCATCCTCTTTTTTTCCTGCAAAACAGGTTAAATCAGGCTGACCTTCTCGACGGTTGAGATGTACCTGGGGGCCTTCTCCACTTGTCACGAGGGTTTCGATGGCAAGACGGTTGGCCAGCATCTGGTGCGTCGTTTCATGGGCGGCGCCAGGCGAGCCAGGCCGGTTAACAGGCCTCTGTTCCCGGCATTGGGTCCTGGCGGTGGTGCTAGATGCACTCTGCCGCCCTCCGTTTTGGACTTTGTTGAGTCCTCTTGGTGGCCCTGTCTACAGCTAAACGGGTCAGTGACATGCACGCGCTCTCAGTAAGTTCGGAGTGCATGAGGTTCCCGGACGGCGACAGGAAGGTTCTTTTGAACCTGACATGGCGTTCGTTCACTCTGAGAACGGGATGGTGACCCATGCCCAAGTCGAGCTGGTAGCTTTCCATCCACCTCCTTTCGCTTCAGCGAAGGATAGATGGTTGCACTGTCTCTGTCCGGTGAGAACTTAAAGTTCTACTGTCAGGGAACAGCGGCCGGCCGTTTGTCGACGTAGTTTTTGTCTCCTTTGGCCAAGGTGGTCAGAGGAAGGCAGTTTGCTCAGGCGACACTTTCTAGATGGATCTTGGATGCCATTAAGCTGGCCTACGCTAGCGGTGCCGTCCCGGTTCCAGAGGGACTGGAGGCTCGCTCTACTAGAGGCGTGGCGACATCCTGGGCCCTCTCCAGTGGAGTTTCGGCTCAGGGGATATGCGCGGCTGCAAAATGGTCGTCTCCATCGACTTTTGCGGTTTTATACAGCCTGGTCGTGGCGGCGTCATCAGTGGCGCACGCCCTTCTGGGTGTAGCTGTTGTCTCTAGTTAGAGGGGGGATTGAACAGGCCTGGAGCCTTGTTCTTTTTCCTGACTTCCTTCTCCTAGGTCCCCTTGGGACTGCCAGTTGGCTGGGTCCTGGGGGGAGGAGGCCCTGTTCCCTCGTTTTACTTATGGGACAGTCTCGTGTCTGTTTCATTAGGTGAATGAGGCAGACTTGGTCTGTCAGGGTCTACCTTTTCTGTGTCCCGCACCCTAGCCCGGAGGGCTAGGGCGCCCGTAAGGCCGGAGGTCACGCCCGTGGGGGCGGAGCCTCGTGGGCTGGTGGGCGTGCGGGTTTGTGAGGGTTTGTATGGCTTATAGCCCCAGGGGGGTTTATGAATCCCATAGTGAGTATGTTACGGAGAATTGAAGACAAACTTAAAGAGGAGGAGCCACAGTCACGTGAGGGTTTTATACCCCTAGGACTCCCGTCCGCGTGACATACCCTTCACAGCCAATGAGATGGCCCGGGAGTTTATTGTATGTAGCTCTGTGCATCGCCAGGGGGCGCTGATATCCCATAGTGAGTATGTTACTCCGAATTTAAACAAACCGGGGTTACCTTCGTAACCTCGAGTTTCTGAGGATATCATGAAGCCTTGTTCCAATAAAGAAATGTAAAGGGTACTTTTTACGGGGTAAATCCCTTTGAAAAATTACCAAAAAGGCAACCGCATAGCGGCCGTTACCTTCATATGACCTGCTATATGACAAAGATATATTTTACATTTTGTAAATCAGTCCCTACTCCTGACAGAAAGTGATCTAGTATTGCTTTTTGAGAGAGAAAAAAAGTAAAGAAAAGGACAAACATTGCGTGTGCATTACATTACGTGGGCACACCAGAGACAATGAAGTCAAACTAGGCCCACATGGCTTTGATCAGCTGTTCTTGTTGTTTTTGGAGTTCTGGAACCACTAGCCACTTTGAACAATCCTCATGGACCACCTCACCCCACCTCCCCACAATAAACAAAAACAAAAGAAAGAAAGAAATAATAGCCATTTCTATTCTATTATTTAGACAAATTGAATTAATATTAACAATCCTAAAACCGGATGTATGCTTGCTTGTAGATCGGCTATTTTTGGAAGAAAATGTCATGTTTTGTGAAAGTGGTTTTCAATTAATCATGGTTAAAATGGAGTTTGAAGTTATAATGGGTTTACATACAGTAGGAAAGGGGCGTGTCAAATAAAATGAATATCAAATATTTAAATACTAAATAAAGCAACGTAAAAACTGTCTGGGGTGCTCACAAAAGCCAGAGCAGACGTTCAAATGACCCCACACATGTTAAGTTTGTCTGTGGGTTTTTATTAATATTTAACCAATGAAAAATTATTAACAAGTTTACAGTAGCTTGTGACTAAATAATCCATTGGATCCATTTCCTGAAAAGTAACAGTTTTGGACATACAGTACAAGGTTTCTGCCTGACAGGGGTCTGGTTCTTATCCAGATCAAGCTGTGGTAATAACAGTCCTGGGGTCATTCATCGTCACTATGAGAGCTGTCATACGCTGTCACTTTATCAAAATACAATTATCACTGAAGAATTCCCTGGAAAGGAACTGTCATACTATATTGTTTTATAATATCAACCATGGACTGTCAATGATCGCTGTAAATAATGATAGTTCTGTTAATGATCACTGTCTTAAAATCTACTGTGGCATATTGGCCTGCACTGTACATCTGTATGTGTGTGTGAGAGAGAGAGAGAGAGAGAGAGAGAGAGAGAGAGAGAGAGATGCTAGTGGCCAAATCTGGTAGCCTATTCTGCGTTTATAATTCTACTGTTTATGCTTCTATCGTCTGAAATGCTAGTGCGCCTGCTCTATTGGCTCCAACGTTGGAGCCAATCCCAGAAGAAGAGTGTACTTCCGGGTGCTTCATGCGCTGGTGAGCACCTTTCATTGAAATAAATAGGTGGGGGCGGGGCCGTCCGTTCTCTAGATATATTATGGGTGCGTTCGGAAATGCGCACCGGGAGCGCACTCGCGTATTAGTTTGTATTGGCCAGTGTGCTCAGTGCTATATATCCGAACGTACCCATTAACTCTATGGATAAAGTAGCCTGGCATGGCCAGACTAATATCACTGGGCTATTTAAAAAAAGAATAAAAAAATAGCTCTGGCAGATTTGTCTGGTTTCCAGGCTAGCAATACATCATTATTGGAAATGGAGCACAACAGCGGGTGAGCCGTTTAGTTTTTGTTTTAGCTACCCAGCAGCACATAAATGAATTAAAATAAACACCCCATTTTCAGCTGCAACATTAAACTGATGAACTCACGAATGCAACACTCTGCATAATAAGTATAGTTTTGTGTTTGGTACAATATATTATTTTGTAATTTTTTGCTTTTACTCCTGTAACATTTTGAATGCAGGACCTTTAGTTTTAACAGAGTTTTTTCTACATTGTGGTATTGCAATTGTACTTAAGTAACACACACACACACACACACACACACACACACACACACACACACACACACACACACACACACACACACACACACACACACACACACCCCACACACACACACACACACACACACACACACACACACACACACACACACACACACACACACACACACACACACACACACACACACACACACACACACACACACACACACACACACACACACATGAAATGCAAAGGGAAGTGTTTACATCCTGTGGACAGCTCCATTACCCCAGCCAGGGGTCGGTGACCTACTGTAACAACTTCCGTCCCTTCCGGTCTTTGTCGTTTTTCACCACCATGTTTACCGACACAATGAACTAGTCCCGTTCAAAACCAATTAAATGCATACAAAGGACTCTCATGCATGCTGCAGAGCAGGAAGGATTGCCACATACGTAGGCCTCATGGCCTCCGATCATCAGAATACGTGTCGTTTGTTTTGGGCTAATTATTAACTTCCTGTTTATAAGACGCTCAGAAAATGGCAAAACATTTGACCAGATGTGCCTTCCGTTTACATGGCAAAGGCGTTTTTGGGGGTTGAACATACAAAAAAGTTAAACCACCGCACTTCCCAGAGTGGAAATCTTAGAAATCGCGCTGCCTAGCGCCTCTGTGTAAAAAGGCAAAACGGACCAAAAACGCAAAACGTGTTATCACACAGGCAGCTCAGGTCGACTCAGTAAGCTATTACTTCACAGGCATATTTTGACTGGCATGTTGTACATTTTCCTGAGCTTTGGAGGCTACAAATAAAACACTTGTTTTAGTTTTTTCCAGAAAATAATTATCCCAATAAAACATTATCAAAATAATTTAAAAGAAAAGACAAAAAAAAATAAAAAAAAATACATACATACATTTAAAAAACTTAAGGAATTTGAGCTTGTAAATATGTCTATTTGGCTTAGACTATTTTCTAAATGCTTGTTTTTGTCACATTCCTAAGCCAATAATTCAATGACCGGGTGGGTGGCTGCTCAGTAGGAGACTCTTTGACTCTTTGAGTATCCTACCGGATAGACTCCAGACGCCAGTCATCACCGGTCATCAAAATACGCCACCGTTTTCTGCCACAGCGCCACCTAGAGCCTGCAAAAAAAAAAAAAAAAATGCCTACTCTGCCTAATGGGCCCTGCTTCACGGGGTGTGTATGATTGATAGAAAATAAGTATTTTTTTTGGGTGAACTACTCTAAGTTATCAATTCATATCTTTTGGGTCTCAGCTGAAAAAGTTTCGGGAATCTCTGCTGTAGTCCATGTCACATTGCTGTCAAACTTCCCATGTATTACATTTACACTTCAAATTCAAGTTTGAACCGTTTAACCCATTCAAACCGGGAACGCATCTGTGTAACCACTTTAATAATTATTTTATTCTTTGGCTATTCATTAAGAGCAGATTCATTAAGAGCAGCACAGTGCCGCGCTATGAGCTTGTAGATCTGCTTTTTTTTTTTTTATCGTGAACATTTGTGCAAATCTTTGGGGGGAGGGGAGGCGGGGACATAGTCGATTGGTGAAGCAATAGGAAGCGGCGCTGGAATCCAACCGCCTGGGTTTGGATCCGCCCTTCAAGACCATCGATAGGGCTCGCTCTTTCAGGCTAGAAAACAAGTGTCCATGTGGAAATATTCCATTCTCCTGTGTGACAGACTGCTGGATAATTGGTTGCCCGGAACCTTTTCTCAAACTCCAAATTAATCCCATCTCCCCTGGCTTTGACAGTGTATGGGTGAATAACTAGACAGCTATGAACAGGCCCGGAATTTCATCCTTTTTAGGGCAAGGCCACTTTTTTTTTTATAATGATTTATTTATTGACAATGTACAACGTACACATCATTATCACATTTCTTCTTCTTTTTTTTTTGTAAACAAGACATAATAAAAAATACAAAAAATAAAGGAAAAGACACAATACACAAAAACAAAACAGAAATAAGACAAAAATACAAAAACAGTCCTCCCATGCCCTCCCCCCACCCCTTTCCCAGAATGGTACACTACTCAACACTCAACATTCTCTTATTTTCCTTTTTTTTTCTTTTCACAACACCTTTCAGACAGTATCAAATATCATAAAGCAAACAAAAAACAATAATAAAAACCAGAGGAGATAGAAAAATCAGCTGTTAGGAGATAGTGATGGAAGAACTTCAAAGAAATTACCCCAGATTTTCTGATATATTGCAGGTTTTCTTCTTACATTATACAATATCTTTTCTGGTGTGCAATAGGATGAGAGTTCATTTAACCAGTGTCTCTGTGAAGGTGAATTTTCGGATTTCCAATTAACTAGGATGACTTTCTTCGCGGCTGTACTGGCGAGCGACACGAAATATTTTTTTTATTAAATTTTATATTGAGCGGATTGACGTCCCCCAGTAACCATATTCTTGGGTCATGTGGAATGTCAGATTCCACGATCTCCGAGACACTGGACAAGATGAACTTCCAATAATCATCTAAGTGTGGGCAGCTCCACAACATATGAACCAAATTACCTTCTGATACTTTACATCTTTGGCACAGAGGGGAAATATTCCCATCCATCTTGTGCAATCTGAGTGGGGTAAAGTAAGTTCTAAGAAAAATGTTAAATTGCATCTGTCTATGTTTTGTTGAAATCAACACTCTCTGGGACCTCTCTAAAATGTTTTGCCAATCCACATCATCATAAGTGCATCCCAAGTCTGTCTCCCATTTATGTTTAAAAGTCATTGCATTATAAATTGGCAGATTTTTGTTTAGAATACTATAAATGGAGGATGTTAGACCTTTGGTGGAGGTAACAAGTGTACTAGCCATGTGATCCTGCAAAGGGGATTTATTTGGGATATTTGGAAAGTCTGTAGATTTTTCTCGAATCCAATGTCTAATTTGGAGATATTTAAATAGGTCATGTCTGGGCAGGTTAAATTTGGACGACAATTGTTGAAAGTTTGACAATATATCGTTTTTGTATAGATCCCCCACAGTTCTGATTCCATTATTGACCCATCTCTTCAATGTACCATCAGCTATGGGGTATGGAATATTAGGGTTTTCCCATAAAGGTGTCAATCTCATCAGAGATGTATCTTTTCCTAATAATTTATGGGACTCCTGCCATGCTTCAAAAGCGCTCAATATTATAGGATTCTTTGTAATTTTGGAGAGGGTTTTCTTTGAGCCCAAAAAGGGAACGATCTTCAAAGGGGTTAGACCAAGCTCTACCTGTTCTATATGCAGCCACCTGACCTCACCAACCTCAGGGTGTAACCACGTCCATAAAGGGCGGAACTGCGAAGCCAAATAGTAATATCTAAAATTAGGGAGATTTAGGCCTCCCTTATTATAGGGGGCTTGGAGTGTGCTTAATTTGACACGTGGAGTTTTGTTCTGCCGGGCAAGGCCACTTTTGATTTTATCATTATTGTTTTAGGGCAAAAAAGCCAAATGACAAGGCAGTAAGGCCATCACATAAAATTTAGTCCATGGAAATAAATAATTTAGCCCTTTGAGGCATGAATTATGATAACCTGAGTCAGGATGTGTTTTATGTGTCTTTAGACATGGGAAAAACAACTGAACTCTTTTTTTTTTCTTCTTTCAAGGAGTTCTTGACATGTCCAGTCAGAAGGACAGCATGCATTTGCGTTTTTAATTGAAAAATACATGAATTTAACAAACCAATGAATAAAAGGATTTTAAAAAATCTAATAATACAAATTACATTTTCAGCGTATTCTACTATTATTTATTATCTCACTCTTGACTCCTCAGCTCAACAAACACAAAACACAACTAGAAAAAGTGCTCCTCGGAGCACAGGTCTCCGCCAGGTCAGGTAGGTTATTGTGGCCTCCTGGTGGCGCTATAATAGGCCAATGTTTAAAGGGTACCATTTGTTCTTAAGCCTTGCACGGCAATCGGACACTGCATTCATGGTTTGAGGCATTTTGTGCAACAATTTTTTTTGCTAAATTAGACCTGCTGGTGGCGCTATAACAGGCCAATGTTAACACATTGCATGCCAGTCGCGTAGATCTACGCGAACCTATTTAAAGCCGCAGCGTGCCAGTCGCGTAGATCTACGCGAACCGCCGATTCCCATGTTAAGTGCCCCAGGTGCACTTTCCGAATTTTTTTGATCCATTTCCGTTTCCGGTTTCCGGTCGGAAACGGAATTATTCGGGTTCCGTTTTTTTCGATCGTATCCGCTTCCTGTCTGGGATCCTGTTTAAAACTCGATTTTCTCTGGTTGTTGTTTTTCTCCTCGCTGATCACTGTTTACCGTTGGTCGGCTGTAGCTTCAAGATGGCGGCACGGATTTGGAAACTGTTTTCGCTGGTTGTTTCTCACGGATCCGCTGTGTGTTTAGAACCAAATGAACGCGCACTTTTAACTTATTTAGCGAGGTCTGTGGCGACATGAAAAAAACTAAAAAACAACAATAAAACGCTGGCACTGGTGAGTACATTATGAGATTAAACTCTGGCATGGAATGTGTTAAAAGGGTGGCATTTGTTCCTCAACATAGTGTGAATGTGCGTGCAAAGTTTGACCGCAATCGGACGGTGCGTTCATGATTTGCGGAATTTTGTTCAAAACAAGCCACTACTGCAAACTTTAGATGTCAATCTTAGCCAATGAGGATGGAATATGAAAAATCAAACACATCCGTCTTGATCACATGACTATGGAGATCATGTGTACCGATTTGCGTGAAATTTGGATAAAATCGGAAGGAGTAATATAAATAAATGTGTTTTACATAAGTCGGCCTCCTGGTGGCGCTATAAAAGGCAGATGGGAAAAATGCAGGGCAAAGGTTTTTCCTTGACCTCTAGGGAGTGCGCATACAAAGTTTTACACAGATCGGTGCAGTTATAGGTAAAAACATGAATCGGCCTGTTATAGCGCCACCATGAGGCTGATTTGAAAATGTTCAAGTGGCATTTCTTCCTCGGCATAGTGGAAATATGCGTGCAAAATTTCACCGAAATTGCATGCTGTGTTCATGATTTGAGGAATTTTGTTGAAAATGGAGCACTCCTGCAAACTTTGGAAGCCATTTTTAGCCAATCACGATGGAATGTGAAAAATCTGAAAGACAAGTTTTGTTTAATGACTATAGAGATACTGTGTACCGATTTGCGAGATTTTTGGAGAAAATCTGTAGGAGTACTGTCAAAAAATATGTTTTGCACAAATCGGCCTCCTGGTGGCGCTATAAAAGGCCCATGTGAAAAATTTGGGGCAAAAGTTCGGAATTGGCATCCAGGGAGTGTGTGTGCACAGTTTCGCTGCAATCAAGCCAACGGTGGCGGAGATTAGCTGGTGACAGACGGACACAAACACACACACACACGGACACACGGACACACGGACGGACGGACGGAGGGTAAAACATACTCTCTCGCCATGCCTTTCGGCCTGGCGGAGACAATAATAGTGCTTCTATTGCCTAATGAAAACCAAAATAGAGTACTTCTACTCAAAATTGAACACCAGAATGAATGCTTCTGCTGTCTATAGTGAAAACCAAACTGAGTGATGGGTGATGGATGATTGAAGTAGTCACACCTGGCCACACCTGCAAAGCATTGCATGCAGATGTACTTGTTGCAGATGTACTTGGTCGTTCTTGTGCATGCAGCATCATGGCATCTGTTTGCTGTTTGCATTTGTTGTGTCTGTAAGCTGGGGCCAGTGGTTTCCAGGGGCAAACCTGATCTCAGGGGGTGCCTTGGACACTGCACTGCGTTTCACAATTTTCTTACAAGACAGACTTGGTGAAGCGATATAGTGCAGCCAGGATAGGTCAGTAAAACTGAAAAAATCTGTACCGAATTTTTTAATTGGGGGGGCAATAGGAAATACTGAGGGGGCGTGGACTCGAAAAAAAAATCGGTTTTTTCCGCCTACTTTGCTTCTTTTGGGCTTGTTTTCCTAGGATTCTTTCTCTCGCAATATCTGGCAACACTGTCCATGGCAAATCAGGGCGGAGAATTATTTGAATTGTGCAATGATGCATGATGGAATATGATTACTTTGATTATGGTAAGCTCACATTTCATATCCACATACCAGGTTCCACATACCAGGTTCCAGCAACAACAACACAAGTACCCAAAACGACAGCCTGATGATGCAAAAAAACTAAACAACACACACACACACACACACACACACACACACACACACACACACACACACACACACACACACACACACACACACACACACACACACACACACACACACACACACACACACACAGACTCTTGTGAAGATGGGGATGGGGCATGGGGAGTTACAAATAATCTACTACAATAATCTCTACAAAAGACACTAACAACTATATTGACAAGAATGAAGCACAGGACAAAGGGAAGAAGGAGACCCGTTTGTGTCCCACGGGAGGGATTCTGTGCGGAGGGGGGGAAATGCCACCGTGTCCTCAAAGCATCTAATATTTATTCATAAGACCAAACTGGCCCTGGCTATGAATACATAACCAGTATTTATTCTTTGCGGAAGTGATAATCTCTCGCATCTCATGCGATGACATACACAGTATGATAAACTTGTCACAGTGGCCCCTAGAGACTTATTATGATTGAAATATCAAATTATATTTGAGATTTGGCCAGGACGTTTATTCATAATGCATCAAGACTCAAATGTTCTGTGGATGAGGGGCCCAATTTGGAAACTATCCGTGTCCATAATTCCTAATCGTTGGCCTGGGTGGAGGGGGAAGTGGTGCCTGAGAGAAAGTCCCATAACTGAAAAGGCTTCTGACACTAGACAATTACAATAGAGTTAGCAATTTAGACATTTTAGCAGACGCTCTTATCCAGAGCGACTTACAATAAGCAAGGTAATTGCATACATAGAATGCAGAGAGACAGTGTAGTGCCTCAAGAAACTAGGATCACAGGTAACATAGCATCAGTCTAAACAATGTTGCCTACTGTTAATTGAAATCACAGTCTGTACATTGAAACTATAGGATACCAGGTAACTAATGAACCTAGCATCTAATAACATTCTTAATAATGATATCTGTGATTTATATAGCGCTTTCCTAGTACTCAAAGACGCTTTACCTGTGTGTGGGGAGAGGACAAAAAAACAACAACTTTAGGAAAGCTAAAGATAAGAATTAAAAGCAATAGAACACTAAAAATAACGAGTTGAATTCAAAGTCAACTTGGAAAGGCTATTCTAAACAGGTGGGTTTTCAGGGCGGTTTTGAAGGTAACTTTAACTTTCTTAACATTGTGGTCAAGAAAAAAAAACTAACACTGGTTCTCAAACTTTTACCCCAAATTGGTATGCATTAGTTGGTATGCATTAGCAGTAGTTCTCAAACTTCTTACCCTTGTAAATAACCTTTTCATCAATGGCACCCCTGAATTACATGAATACTTTATAGCACCTGACATTTATGACATATTACGGTAGCCTGGTAGACCCTCCCTCCGGAAATCTCATTTGTAATTTATGCAAATGAGATTTCCGGAGGGAGGGGGGTTTACCAGGCTAATATTACGGTACATAAATATGTCAATCCTTCCCCCTAAGATACAGAATGTCACGAGGACATTTTTTAATAACTTTATACCTGATATTTAGCCAAAAATAGCTGATCTACAAGGTCATAGCCGATCTGCTGAGCTTGTAGATCTGTTATTTTTGGTGAAGAAATTTGATGTAGATTGAAAAAATAGTGCACCAAGTACTTTTACTAAAGTCTATAGTGGTAAAACTGGTTAAACTGAAGTGATATTGATACATTCCAATGAGTTATCAAAGTATTCCATGGCACCCCTGGACTGGCGTTATGGCACCCACTTTGAGAAACCCTGCATTACGTCACGGACTCAGAGAGAGTACAAATGGAACTAAATTGACCCTTACTGGTCCATTTGGTTCCATTTGTACGCTCTATGAGTTACAGACCCGTATAAACCCATTTATCTGGGACCCCCGGAACTACCTCAAGGGCCGCTGGGGGTCCCCGGACCCCACTTTGAGATCCACTGCACTAGATCATGTAGCTGTGACTATACTTAGCATTTTGAATCACCAATAGGTGCAATTTTGTTCTGTTTAAGCTTTACATGAATAGAATGTGTATTGGTACATGTATGATGTAGTTTTAAAGGGGCACTTCACCGATTTTGTACCCACATCCTGTTTTAATGAAGCTGAGGACACACTAAACATGATGTTGGAGTGTGTTTTGTGTTTGCTATTTTTTTTGCCCAAACATAGGGACACCAGGTTGAAAGTATTATATGTTTGCAGGCAATAATCTGGTACAGAATGACTTGCAACAGTGAGCATCCTGCTCAAGAATGCAGAGACATAACCTTTGTAAAGGAAAAAAAAAAAGGATTTCATACAAATAGGTGAAATATAAAACCCCTGAGATCTGAAGAGAAAATGGACTTTTGCATTTTCACCTTTGCCTCCAAATCCCTTTGTTCACATTCAATACTTCCTTTTATGTGGCGAATCATCATTCCTGCTATAGATCGTTGAGATTTTTTTTCTCCAGAAAGTCAAGTTCAAGAGACAATTCTTTTGTACTATTTTTCTAAGGGTTTAGCAAACTACAGTCACTACTAACAAGCAAGAAAAAGTTATTCACCAACAGTTATTTTTTTCTCCGCCAGGCCGGACGGCCGCAGGCCAGACTATGTTTACGCTCCTGTCCGGCCGTCTGTCCGAGTGTGTGTGCGTGTTTGTGTGTGCGTGCGCGCGTGTGTGTGTGTCTGTGTCTCTGTGTCTGTGTGTCTGTGTGTGTGTGTGTGTGTGTGTGTGTGTGTGTGTGTGTGTGTGTGTGTGTGTGTGTGTGTGTGTGTGTGTGTGTGTGTGTGTGTGTGTGTGTGTGTGCGTGCGTGCGTGTGTGCGTGCGCGTGTCTGTGAACAGCTAATCTCTAGCACTGTTGGACCGATCGGTGTGAAACTTTGCATGCGCGCGCTCCCAGGAGCCCAAGAAAGAACCAATTTTTTGCAAAACAATTTTTTGGAGAGATGCTGTTGAAAAACGTTCACAAATCGGCGCACATTATCTCTGGGGTCATGTGATCGAGATGTATCGGTCCGATTTTTCGGAATCCATTCTGACTGGCTCAGTCTGCCTTCCAAAATGTGGAGACCTGCGCTCCGAGGAGCACACTTTTCTAGTCGTTGTTGTTGTTTTCGTTGTTTTCAACCCACAGCGTTAGCAAGGAATGGCAGCAGAGTGAGAATTGCCAGAATCATGCAAAGTTTATAGAACTGGCATTATGACACTTGGAAATGAATTGTATTTATTTTCTTCTCTTACCGGTTAAGGTTTGGTCCGTGGCCAAATGCATATCATTTTGCGGATCCTTGACATGAAAAGGTTTGAGAACCACTGACATAGAAACGGTTTTCAGAAAAAAAAATGTAGAAGACATTTTGTAGAATCGGCCTCAGGTCTTAATGGGTTAAGGCTTAACCACTCTATATTGATGTTTATCCACCAGAGAAAAAACAATGGGAAAGACTTTGAGGGCCATGGTTGGCGTACCCCCTCAGTTTGGCCTTATGCCCCACAAAAACCCTGCAGCAACAGTGGGCTTATGATGTCCCGCCCACGCTGTCATAGCTGATTAAACCATGTTCTGTCCTTGTTGGGCAACATCCTTTGAAACACTGCAAACCAGTGGTGGGTTTGATTTTGAGCCTGTTATGAACCACTGGAAAACGGGGATATACTGTATCCTCCTATAATTTGACAAACCTCTGAGAGCAAAAATGTGTGCCCGGTTCTCCTTAGTGGCTGGAGCAATTGATCTGAATTTGACACAGCCATTGACCATTACCATCTGAACTCAACTGCGAAGCCCTTTTTTCAATTAATATTAGCGCTTATGTGTCAAACAATGGGAGAGCAGGGTTACCAGGTTTCGCGCGAGAAACAAGCAGCAAGGTCTATGAGACGGGGACGCGCGACAGGACGTGCAATACCCCCACGTTTGCAACTACTTTCGCCTGCTCACTTCACCGGGTATGGTCTAGTGATGATCATTTGACAAATCTAGTACTGACCAACCAAAATTAATTAATGAATTACAATTGAATGCAATGATTTCCCGATGTCTATTATAAGTCCTTTAGGTGTGTATAGTATATATAATGTCTTTATACAAGTATAAATACAAGGCACCGAACCCCCAACTGCTCTAGTGGCCAGCAGTATATTACTGTGGTTGTGATGAGAGATGCTCCAGTCCGTTCCACCCCGGGGGACATGTCTACAAGCTCATGGCTGGCGGCATCCTGGAAGAAGGAGTGGTAGTCAGCCGGGCCCTCACATATCACATATCCACCGCTACACCTGGGACCCGGGAGATTGCGTCGAAGTAGAAGATCTACCACGCCGGCAATGGACTTTGCTGAGCAGCAGACCCTGGTTCAGTTGTACGTAGACGGTCGGTGACCGTCTACGTACCACTGTACCAGGGTCTGCTGCTTCAAATCAACTATAAAGAAACGGGGCTCGGCAGACAGCGCAGCATGCAAGTGACCGTCGAACACATGATCACCACCTGTCCCCTGTACTACAGACCACCTTGGCACCAGAGACAAAGGCGTGGCTGCACAACGCCGATTTGGACATTTGAAGATGATACAAGAAAGAAGAGTTGTACTGGGCAGTTCCCAGCTTTTAATGTGTGTGTGTCTGTGTGAGTGTGCATTGGTTGCTGAAAATGAATATTTGTGCTCATTATACTGGGTCAGTAAAGGTAAAAAAAGAAGAGGAACATTTTCAAATATATATATATATATATATATATATATATGTATGGATATATATTATTCTATATCTGAATGCCCTTGCCCTTAAAACGATGATTTAGCAGGCCTGCCCGCTGCTTATTGATTTTTATCTAACAGAGGTCCTTTGAGGAGAAGAAATAGGGAAGATATTTCTCACGTTGCCAACACTGGCACTTGTTTCTTCCTGCACCGTCCTTTCCTGAGGCCCGTCCACACCAGCATGGATATCTTTCAAAACTGACATTTCTTAATAGGCCTCTTGGCCGCACCCAAACTGTGTTAAAAAAAAAGGGGAATTCAAAAATATCTGTTTCAATGGAACCGTGCAGACATGTGAAGCGAAGACTTGGAGAAACGATGACGTCACAGCTCAATTCCTGCATGGCCATTGTTGCTGTGTCACCGGGCTGCTCATGTTTGTTTGGCGCACATTACATTTGCGGTTCAATGTCCACCAGATACGGCGGTTTGTTTTGCAAAAATTAAAGATGGATTGTGAAATCAGGGTTTCTGACAGCTTGTGCCGAATGTATCTGATGGGCGTTCCTGATCTGCTACTGATTGGGAATGCGCTGCTCGTGTTCCCGTGTTCAATGCGTTTATACGTTGACGTGCATACATACAGAGAAGTTTTTGTCGCGTGGACGCCCCAAATTATTTTGGGGGGTCCCCAGAGGATTAGCTTAATGTGCAACATTGTTTTCTCACTCAACAGTAAACAAACCAACATACAGTATAAGTGTATACAGGGTATCTGCACATTTCTTAAGTGACAATTTAAGGCATAATATGTGAGCTTGTAGTTTGGCTATTTTCACAATATCTATCTGTGGAATCGAGGTATTAAACTAAATGTAATACCTCAACTCCTACAATTCCAAGTGCTTGTCTGTGTGGGGGGGGGGTCCCCTGTTCAAATATGATTATTTCGGGGGGTCACGGCCTGAAAGGTTTGGGATCCCTTGGTGTAGACTACCTGTCAATACATACATGGGCAACTGGCGGCCCGGGGGCCACATGCAGCCCCACCTTGACTTAATATGGCCCGCAGGTTAATATCGGAATACTGATATATTATTGATTTCAGCTGTTACAATTCCAAACATGCAAATATGACCCGCTTTAATTACTTACAGTCTATATTAGTAGCTTAATGACTAGTATTACAATTCTATTGTCTTTTTTATGTCCAATGTATTTGTATTTAAGTTAAAAAAAAGTTAACATAAGTATAACTAAATGCATTTGAAATTAAACAAAAATGTTATGAAGTATCTCGCAGACAATCATTTATGATTAAATAAGTGAATATTATCTATCGTAAGCCATATGCTAACACTGTGTTCCCAGGTGAAGTCAACAGGAAAGAGATGAAAGAGGCATTTGGTCCTACATTCCTGGGGTGTGAAGAGGGGCCTGGGAAAACAAAGATTGCCGTCCCTTGACTTGATTAACAAAAGAGTTTTGTGTTTACCCTTCGAAAAGTAATGCTTTGTTCTAGAATACGACAGGAGAAGGGGGATCCGGTTTACCATTACCCCCTGGGGAGCAAGAGCCATAAGGGTCGACAAATTTCCCTATATTTAAATTAAGCAAGAACATCCCAGAAATATAGTTTCTTAAGTGAAGATAAAGTTCTACATATGGTATACAGGCTTTACATAGCAGTTTTATTAGACTAGTAACATCTTGATTTATTAAAAGGGAACTTAACCAGCAAATGGTTCTCTGAATCCAAGTGTGGTCACTACAAAACCATCCTCCTCTCACCACTTTAGAAGTTGGGCCATAAAATCCTTGTTTGATAAACTGTTGTATATATATGTAAAGGTATGCATTTTTACACTCCTTTTAAAGCTCAGGACATATTGAACATGAATTATTAAAGAATATTCCATTTTAGGTTATAGTTTGGCCACAGGAACATAAACTGTATTGTCAGCCATTAACATCATGCAAATGTGTGTGATAAGCTTAAGCAAGACGCTCGGCACCCGGCCGGAGCGGATCAGCTTTTGATTGGCCGCCATAAGGAGGAGGGACATCTAGGAAGTCAGAGTGTGATTTGAACTGTACTGTATATATTTGAACCCACAGCTGAGGACAGGGCTGCTGTATTTTGACCACCTCAGTTTGCCATTTTCGTGAATACTCTTGAAGTTGATCAATAAAAGGCTTGAAGACTAAATACCCATCGGATCTTGTAACTCTGTGTCCATACTCTTTCATCGAGGGTTATCCCACGGTATTCCCCGGATTATTTACATCAGTTACTTTTCAGGATTCAAATAAAAACAATAGCAAAAACAATATCCAGATTCCAATTCAAAAATAGCAAAAATAGCAGATCTACAAGCTCAAAACGCGCAGCGTTGCAACGCTTTTTGAGCTTGTAGATCGGCTATTTTTTTTAAACTTTTGTGTGACATAGAATGGCGAAGTACAGCATTGATTTACGAAAAAAGTTAAAATACGGAGATAAAACGTGTCTGCCCGACAGTATATGCAATGTGGCCCTCTGGAGTGAGTGTGGCAGTATAGTGGCCCGCTCCATCATCAAAGTTGCCCACCCCTGTGTTAATGGGTTTGGTGTAGGTAGTGATAATGTGTGGTGAAAACTGTTTCATGGTGAAACCTTCCATCTGCCTGAGCTGTTTGGTGACAGTTCAGCCGGTGTAGCAAAGAAGCACTGAGTGTGTGCCAACTTTTAATGCCATATTTTTGTTCCAGGGAATGATTTGCATCTGCCGAAGCCAATTCGGTTCATATCTCAGCATGCGGATTGAAGCCATCAGTGCTTGTCCGCATTAACCCTTTAAGACCGGGAACGCATCTGTGTGTCATTTTTAGACTCCTTTGGCTATTCAAAAATAGCAGATATACAAGCTCATAGCGCGGAACCGAGTGCAGCCCTATGAGCTTGTAGTTCTGCTATTTTTTGAAAAAATCATGAAAATGTGTGCAAATCTTTGAATATATATTTTTAATAACACTTTTAACTCTGTTACAACTTCTGGGGGTCCCTGGAACCAAATGTCTTGAGGAGATGGGGGTCCACGGCTAAATACCTATAATTTTTCAGAACCACTGATATTATAGCAACATAAGTTTTTTTGTTTAACTGTTAGGATTTAGAAAACATTGCACGATTTTCCAATTCTTTTAAAAAAAATAGCAGATCTACAAGCTCATAGCGCGGCACCGAGTGCCGCGCTAAGAGCTTGTAGATCTGCTATTTTAAAATGCTGCTATTTTAAAAGCATTCTAAAAATGACGGAGATGCGTTCCCGGATTGAATGGGTTAATGAAATGTAAATGATGGGGCGCTTGTAGAACACGTTGTGATCTGTGATGCATACTAGAGCGGCCATGTTTGACCTGCTGCTATACTGCTAGATTTTGATAAAGAAGTAAGCAGCCAGGCCTAGGAAAACAAGCCCAAAAGAAGCGACTAAAGGACACATGAGCACTTTAAACCTATATATGCTATATATCGGCTATTTGAAAATAGCTGATCTACAAGCTCACATGAGCACACTTTAAACCGATATGCATCGGCTGTTTGAAAATCGGATTTTAGAATGGCATTGTAAGGTTAACATCAGATGATTTCATTCACTTGTAGGTTAAAAATACATGATTTCTTTCACTTTCAGGTTAACAATAGATGATTTCATTCACTTTCAGGTTAACAATACATGATTTAATTCACTTTTAGGTTAACAATACATGATTTAATTCACTTTCAGGTTAACAATACATGATTTCATTCACTTTAAGGTTAACAATACATGATTTAATTCACTTTCAGGTTAACAATACATGATTGCATTCACTTTAAGGTTAACAATACATGATTTCATTCACTTTCAGGTTAAAGGTTCTATGATATTCATTTTCACTTTTTTTTATAAATGTTTTTTGGGGGGTTTTATGACCTCAATTATACCAAAAAAACTGAACTTTGTACATTCAGTGGATATTCTGTGGTCTGGGGTTTTCTGAATAATTAGGCTGAAAAGTAATCTGTGATTGGCCCCTGGACTTTGATGTCACAGTCCATTAATCCCGCCCTCTCTCCTCTCCGCCCCTCCCCTCCCCTATCCATTCCTTTGGGGGGGCGGAGCAGAGGCAATGATTGAAAGTCAAAATCAACAGTGACACCTCAACAGTGACACCCGCAGGCAAAGATTTATTTTTTCGTTGCAGTTGAAAAGGCTTAGAAATCAGAGAGAAAAAATTCTGCCATGGTTCACTGGAGTGGATTTTTCAGTTAAAGCTTTTAATAAACGTTTGAAGGACCATGATAAATACTTCTAATGTGTTGTAAAACTGAATGTCATGAAACCTTTAACATTAGATGATTTCATTCACTAGTAAATTATGATTTCATTCAGTTGCACGTTGCCATCGGAGGATTTCATTGGCTGACAGCATTCTTAGCCATGTCCTGTAGCTGTGTGCTGATGCGAGAGAGCTGCAGCAGTAAGGCCTGGTGGTTTTCTACCAAAAGGCTTTGGTGACGAGCCAGGTTCTGGGTGTCCACAATCTGCTGGGCCCCCTGGAAGTTCAGCCAGCATTAGTTCATTTATAATGAGATTACTTTAGATTAAAGCAATTTTAAATCAGTTTAGATTATTTTGGTGCCGGATGTGAAAGGTATGCTGGGCTCGAACTAATAAGAATGACATATTTCAATTTTAAAATAATGGTTTATCGCATAATTACAACATTAGATCAGATGTGATGAACTCCAGTGGTTCTCAAAGTGGGGTCCGGGGACCCCCAGGGGTCCTTGAAGGTGTTCCAGGGGGTCCCCAGCTAAATGTGTTGATCTAGCATCACAATCGGTTTAGCCACTTCAACCCGATTTCATAGTTTGCGAGTAGATCTGTTATTTTAGCTCTTTAACTCTTCAAAAAATACTTTTCTTTTTTTTAAACACAAATCTTCTCTTCTGGGGGTCCCTGGCACAGACAATTTTCAGACGGGGGTCTGCGGCCAAATACATTTTTGTTTGGGGGTCCTTGTTTGAGAACCACTGCTCTCTACTGTAAGTGGCGGGCCCACCTGAGCTCCCAGGGTTCCCAGCAACTTGGACACCTCCGCCTGGCCTCCTGAAATCTCCTTCTGAACCGAGAGCAGCTGAGAGAGGAGAGCCAGAACCTCGGCCCTCCACTGGACAGCTTGGCCCTGGTTGCTGCCCATCGCTGACAGCAGGGGCCCAAGGTCAAGCGGGGAGCAGGCACAAGTTTCAGTAGACCGGCCAGACTGGTCAGGACTCATCGTCGTGGCAGCTAAATATTTATTGGAGAAAAACATACAATTATCATTAATACTAATTAGCATTCCCTGATGGTTCATTCTCAGTGGTGTAAAGTAACTAAGTACATTTACTCAAGTACTGTACTTAAGTACAATTTTGAGGTATTTTTTACTTCTACTCCATTACACCTCAGAGGCAAATATTGTACTTTTACTCCACTACAATTATTTTAAAACTTTAGTTACTTTGCAGATATAGATTATTATACTATAAAACATACATTAACCACTTTAGCCCTATTTAATGGCTAGGCTATTTGAAAATAGCCGATCTACAAGCTCACAACGCGTCGCGTAGATTTGCTATTTTCAAACATTTTAGTACTTTTACTTTTGGTGCTTTAAGTACATTTTGATACTAATACTTTTGTACGTTTACACAAGTACATTTTGAATTCTGGACTTTTACTTGTAACAGAGTACTTCTATATTGCAGTATTTATACTTTTACTTAAGTAAAACGCTTAAAACGAGTACTTTTTCCACCACTGTTCATTCTGGAGAAGGAGGGGGGGAAAAATCATCATTCATCTTTCCATTGGTTACAATTCTCAGCTGCTTTCTCAGACCTCAGATTCTCAAAACATCTCCACATCATTTAGTCACATCATGAAAGCTGTTTTTCATTCTTTGGAACAAATTGCAAATGCTTTGGCCCATTCTTGAAATTTGCATACCATTGTCTGCTGTATCCAACGTGATCAATAGCTTGTTGATCGAAATGTATTCTACTGGGCTCAGTTGCACCACCTCATACCAAGTTCAAACTTAGCCTAGTTATAGCTTAAACACATTCAATGCGGGAAAGTATCTCTGTCATTTTTATATTTCTTTGACTATTCAAAAATAGCAGATCTACAAGCTCATAGCGCGGCACCGAGTGCTGCGCTATGAACTTGTAGATCTGCTATTTTTTGAAAAATCGTGAAAGTGAGTGCAAATCTTTGAATATATATTTAAAAAAATATATATATATATTTAAAGATTTGCACACATTTTCACATAATAAACAAAAAATACTAATAAGAGAGCTGAGCCAGAAGGCAAAGCTCTCGGTCTTCCGAGCAATCTTCGTTCCTACTCTCACCTATGGTCATGAAGTGTGGGTCATGACCGAAAGAATAAGGTCGCGGGTACAAGCGGCCGAAATGAGTTTTCTCAGACGGGTGGCTGGCATCTCCCTTAGAGATAGGGTGAGAAGTTCGGTCACCCGGGAGAGACTCGGAGTAGAGTCGCTGCTCCTGCGCTTGGAAAGGAGCCAGCTTAGGTGGTTCGGGCATCTAGTACGGATGCCTCCCGAGCGTCTCCCTAGGGAGGTCCTCGCTGCACGTCCCACTGGGAGGAGACCCCGGGGCAGACCAAGGACCAGATGGGCGGATTACATCTCCACACTGGCCTGGGAACGCCTCGGGATCCCCCAGGAGGAAGTTGCTAATGTTGCTCAGGAGAGGAAGGTCTGGAGCTCTCTGCTGGAACTGTTGCCCCCGCGACCCGACTCCGGATAAGCGGTTGAAGATGGATGGATGGATGGAAACAAAAAATAGCAGATCAGACCAGATACAAGCTCATAGTGCGGCACTCGGTGCCGCGCTATGAGCTTGTATATCTGCTATTTTTGAATAGCCAAAGAAATCTAAAAATGACACAGATACTTTCCCGGCTAAAATGGGTTAATTGGCTTTTTAAAAGCCGTTTAAGCTATAACTAGGCTAAGTTTGAACTTAGTGTGAGGTGGTGCAACTGGCCCCTGGTTTGTTGTTCTCTGTTGAATATAGTCTCCCTATTGTGTTCTTTCTATTTTGTTGCACTTTCGTCAATATGTTAAGTTTTTTCCTGGCTTAATTTTTTACTTGTGTTGTACTTTGTAGCACTTAGTAGTTACTTTCAATATTTCATGTTTTTATTTAAAAAAAAATGTGTTTGGTTTTCCATTTTATTTTGTACCATTTTCCTATGTCTCTCTGGCCCACTCCCAGCCCAAATTCAATGTTTACTGACTCTCAAACTTCGGGCAGTCCCACTGTCAAATCCAATTAAATTCCACTCCATCAAGGGCTCTTTCATGCAAGTATTGCAAGTATTTCTGCAGACTTTTCCTGAGGGAACTACTCAGACGTCATAGCATTGTGATATTCCATACGGGGGGATTGCCAAGGGATCGCTCAAAACGTCAATCAACTGTATGCAAATTAGTCGATGTCAACAAATAGCAGCGCTTTCTCACTTTTCTCAAAGAGAGGGCTATAGAGAAGAGATTTATTTTGTAAAGATGAGGGACAAGAGATAAGAAATTAGTTATGTTTATTAAAAGTACAAATATGCACACTAACATGTTTTTTTTTGCAAGGGTAAGATCAAGATGGATAAGAACACAAATAGGACTTAAAGGGATATTTCACTTTAAAAAAACTTTCGGTCATTTTATCGTCTACTCAGGCTTTTGTGAGTCCCCCAGACCGTTTTTAAGTTGCTTGATTCAGTATTTAGATATCTTCTCCATTAGTCCCTCCCTAACCTTTTAGTAGTTTTTATTTGTTGACAAAATTGTCAATATATTTAGTCATAGTTAGCTTAGTTTTTATTTAGTTTTCGTCAGTGAAAAAAGGTAGACGGCGATCATTTTTCGTCATAGTTTTAGTCGACGAAATCAACACTGGGTCAGGGGTACCCAAATGATTCTGCATAGGGAGGTGCCAGATTATTTGCTTAATGTGCAACATTGTTTTCTCACTAAACAAACCAACATACAGTCAGTGTTGGGCAGTAATATATAATGTAATTAATAATAACTTTTTTCAGTAACGAGTAGTGTAATTTATTACAATTGCCAAAACAGTATTATTATTATTACGTATTACTTGTCCAAGAAACGCTGTATTACTGCATTCAAATTAGTTTTTGAGGAAGAGTTCTCTGTTCTTTGCATGGTTTGTCTATGAGCTGTCCGTCCGTCCGTCCAGCTATGTACAGTGGTTACCCGTTCATTCATGCGCGATCTTCAAACGGCCGCCTATTGGACACCGTGGGTTGCCAGAGGTTTCGGTGGGTACCTTTCAAAGTTGACGCCCACAGATTCTTAGCGCCTCCCATTGAAATTATCAGAAAGTGTAGTGTGGCCGTTCAGCCACGAGGTGGTGCTTGGTATCAAAATGTACTTAAAAAGTAAAAGTACTCGTTATGCAGAAAGTCCCGTTTCACACGTTATGTCACGTTATATGAAAATAGCAGATCTACAAGCTCACAACATGTAGCTTAGTTCTGCTATTTTTAAAATAGACAACGTTTATATAAGGCTGAAGTGGTTAATGTATGTTTTGTAATAATACTAATTAAAACTAACTAATTATTAGTTTGTATTGGCCAGTGCGCTCAGTGCTGTATTTCCGAACGCACCCTAGATAACCCAATGTTCCCTTTATAGATATATGTAGGCCTATGTATAATGGAGGAGCCCAGTGTGAAGCACCATGGTTGTCACATGTGCAAAAAGAACAGATCTAACAAGCAATCAACATGTTGCAATGCAATGTGGAAGTGCTCTACTTGGAAGTGTGTGTGTGTGCGCACGCGCGCGCGTGTGTGTGTGTGTGTGTGTGTGTGTGTGTGTGTGTGTGTGTGTGTGTGTGTGTGTGTGTGTGTGTGTCTGTATATGTTTGTGTGTGGTCTCAACCAAAGAAAATGGGTTTGTTGGATCATAACACTAGGCTTTGTCAGATCCACCGCTCCTTCTCTCTCTCTCACACACACACACACACACACACACACACACACACACACACACACACACACACACACACACACACACACATAAGCACACACACACACGTGCTCTTCTCCCACTTCCTCCTCTCCTTTCACTTCCTCCTTCCTTGGTGGTGGAGGCGAGGAAGACTGCTCCTGATGGTTGGTGCCTTGCAAGGCCTCCACCATCGGTGTGAGAATGCGTGGGTGAATGTTATGTATATTGTACGCCGCTTTGGATGAACACACTATATCAGTGCACCATTGACCATTACCATTAGTTACTGCAACTTGGCCATTTTTATAGTATAGTTTGTTGGTATCCTTTGATGCAGTGATGGTCTTTTTATTGTATTTATTTTCTTTTTTGTTGTTGTAATTAACAAGGTCTTAAAAGTCCTTAAATTGTCACTTCATTGTCATCTGAGGACCCCCCCAAAATCATGTAGACCCCCTTGGGCCACTGCCATAAGCAGTCTGTGAGCTGACTGTGTGACATCATGAGATTGCCGGGCAGGAGAACTCATAATCACCTGATGAGATTCACCTGGTGGATTTAGTGAGACACTAACAGACACTGTGGCACACAGCCAGCAAGCAGGGCAGGACTTTTGGACATTAAATTCCTTAAATTGATGGCCTTCCTGCCCTGGTATTTGGCCTTTGTGCCTTCAAAATAATTGACGACACCAAAGGCCAAGTAGCCTTGCCCCTACAATGAAGAAATTCCAGGTCTGCAGGCAAACCCATGCAACCCACTGGAATTGTGGCCTGCCAGCGAGGGGATACTTTTTGAGGAATACCCGCTGTGCACACGTGGACAATATTAAGGACCCTTCTTCCCCCAACCGTTAGTTCAGTTTATTTTATATTAGTTTACTAAACTTTATCTCACACAAGAGCAACCACGGCGGCCAAGTGCGCCATCGAGAGACAGCGCTGTCCAGGCCCGAGAGACGGACTGAGCCATGTGTCGGAATCGGGGCTGCCAGCATGCAAAGCCATGAGAAGCTGGTAAGTGCTCCATTGCATTTTATCTGTATTTGGCAGTGGTGGAAAGTAACTAAGTACATTTACTTAAGTACTGTACTTAAGTACAATTTTGAGGTATTTGTACTTTACTTGAGTATTTCCAATTATTTTACTTCTACTCCACTACATCTCGGATCCCAATATTGTACTTTTACTCCACTACATTTATTTGAAAAGTTACTAGTTACTTTGCAGATTTTGATTATTATTACAAAACATAATTTAACCACTTCAACCCTACATTTCGGCCATTTGAAAATAGCCGATCTACAAGCTCGATGTGACGCATTGTGACCTTGTAGATCTGCTATTTTCAAAAGATTTGTTTACATTTGAAAACTTGAAATGGGACATTCTGCATAATGAATACTTTAACTTTTGGTACTTTAAGTACATTTTGATGCCAATACTTTTGTACTTTTACTCAAGTGCATTTTGCATTCCGTACTTTTACTTGTAAGGGCGCGCTCCCACCAAGAGTTGGCTGGCCGCTGTTAAACGCAGGTTGTGCGCGGCCACAGTTTTTTGCAGCCAGCGGATTCTAAAAAACGGGAGTGTCGCGCCTGTCACTCACTTTCAGGAGCCTCCCCGTAGCCCGCACCGCCTGTGCCTGCTGCCTTGAGCACCATGTTGCTTCCTGAGTCTTGAGACGGTCCGCCTTCGACTCACCCGATTGGACAGAGGGAGAAAATCAGCGCCTGCCTCCAGCAGTTTTATGCTTAGTCACGGAGAGCAGATAAACGCAAGGTCTGCGCGACAAGCGGAAAAATCTGCTCTTGCGTGAATCCACGCATTTGCATTGACAATGCATTGGCAGATTCTGCAAACAGCGGCCAGCCAACTCTTGGTGGGAGCGCGCCCTAACAGAGTATTTCTATATTGCAGTATTGAAAACTTTTTTTTACTTTTTCCACCACTGGTATTTGGTAATGCCAAGTGAATATGTGTGTGTAGGAGGCCGGCCTACAACCGGAACAGTACAAGGGGTTCAGTACAAGTTTACCAATATCACATGCATACTGTACACATAAACGTGTGTAGAGTAAAATCAGAATGCTCAGAAGCCCTAGGCCAGTGGGTCTCAACCTGTGGGTCCCGACATGATTTCCCCAGGCCCAGATGAGAGTTAAGTGACAATTTAAGGACTTTTAAACCTTTTCAATACTTTTTTTTTTTTTAATACTAAAAAAAAGAAGGGGAAAAAAAGAAAGAAAAAGGCCATTACTGCATCAAAAGTAATCAACAAACTGGTCAAACATTGGTCAAATTGTCAAATAATATAAGAAAGAGGCAAACATTTTGAAAATAGCAGATCTACAAGCTCACAGAGCTTGTAGATCAGCTGTTTTCACAATATTTATCTGTGGAACCGAGTCAAGCCAAATGTAATGCCTCAACTCCTGCAATTCCAAGTGCTTGTCAGGGTGGGGGGGTCCCCAGTTGAAATATAATTATTTTGGAGGGTCCCCGGTTGAAATATGATCGGGGGGTCCCCAGTTCAAATATGATTATTTTGGGGGGGTCCCCAGTGCAAACATGATTATTTTGGGGGGGTCCCCAGTTCAAATATGATTATTTTGGGGGGGTCCCCAGTTCAAATATGATTATTTTGGGGGGGTCCCCAGTTCAAATATGATTATTTTGGGGGGTCGCGGCCTGAAAAGGTTGAGAACCACCGCCATAGGCAACGTGGGCCGAATGATTAAATGGTGATCTGTCTAAATACTTCACCTTATAAGTGCAGAATTCTGCTGCACATCAACACTCTCCAAGAGTTTCACTTTGCATTCTGTGGTCGTGCACAATTATGTAAAGAGCTCCTTGGTTGTACAGAGTGTTCTGTTTGGTGACGTCATGCACGGATACAGTACTGGCCGGTTTTGCAGAGGATGGTAAATATAGCATACTAAACCACCAGACACTGTTAAGAAACTGATGTGAAAATTCTGCAAAAGCCTTTTGTTGGCACTGCAATGCAGGTTTCAACCATTTAATTAAAAATATCTTTGCTCCAATCTGCTTGATCGGCTCGACTCCTGCAGAGCCACCCAGTAAAAAAAAATTCAGCACTGCAGTTACTTCAAAGTGAAAGATGTCACCTGTTTCCCCCTCAAAGAATCCTGATCAAACGGAACCACCTGCCCAACTAATCATGTTTGGACGTTATTTTCCATTTTGATCAAACTTGCCTTTGAGCAAAGTCCAAGCGTTAATGTATTATTACACGTTTTAAGTTCTTCAAGAGCAGAATATGATGAGGTGCCACTTCCCGAGGAATCTCAGCTCATAATCGGAATTTGATGAAGATGCATCTATCCCACGGATTAAGTAACTTGAGATGTTTTACAGTGGACAACAATTTCATGGGAAATTGAAATGAAATCCCAACATCCTTTGGTTAGTTTCCAGGGGTCATCAATATGTCCGTACGCGGACAAAGGTGTCCGTGGAAAATTTTAGATTTTCTTTTTTACACACCGTTATAATGTTCTTATTTTGATCATGAGACCCAATTACTGAATGTCAGGTTTTCTTCAGAATATGTATGACACTGATTTACTATGACACTATGGCAGGAGTATCCAACTAGTGCTAGGTTCTCAAATGTTTTATTTGCAAGGACCCACTTAACTCTGAGAGTGTACAAATGGAACCAAATGGACCCTTACGGGTCCATTTGGTTCCATTTGTACACTCTCAGAGTTACAGACCTGTTATGGTCATTCAGGGCTAGAGGAATATGTGTTTCTGGTAATAGTATTGTCCGCTCATTTTGTATGTCTGTGGCAAAAAAAGAAAATTGACAAAAATGTCCACCATAACCCAGCATGGCAATGACCTCTGTTCATTAGTATGTTTCCCTTTGTACGGTATTAATTGTTAAAACAGAATATGATTCATTATTATTTGAATGCGATGATGAGGAGCAGTAGTAGTGGTAGCAGCAGCATTAGAGCGGTCTTCTTACCTTGTGCCGAGCAGTACAACATGATCAACAGGATGATAGACTGGAGAAACATCCTCTCTCTCTTGCAATCCAGCTGTCTTAATTTTCCTAGAATTATACTCTATTCTTTTGTTTCTGTCTTTTCTATTTTATTTTGTGTCTTATCTCCTCATCAGGTTCTTTCTATCTCTAAAGAACCTGTAAAAGTCGGACCAACTCGTGGAATTCTCTCTCTCTCTCTCTCGCTCTCTCTCTCTCTCTCACTCTCTCTCTGTCTTTTTGTGTCACTCTCTCACTGTGCAGTGGTGGAAAAAGTACTCAAATGTTTTACTTAAGTAAAAGTATCAATACTGCAATGTAGAAGTAATCTGTTACAAGTAAAAGTCGGTAATTAAAAATGTACTTGAGTAAAAATACAAAAGTATTGGTATAAAAATGTACTTAAAGTACCAAAAGTAAAAGTACTAAAATGTTTGAAAATAGCCTATGTATAAAAAGGCTGAAGTGGTTAATGTATGTTTTATAACGTTATAATATATATCTGCAAAGTAACCAGTAACTAAAGTTTTCAAATAATTGTAGTGGAGTAAAAGTATAATATTTGCCTCTGAGATGTACAGTAGTGGAGTAGAAGTAAAAGTATAGACAATTGGAAATACTCCAGTAGTAAAGTAAAAGTACCTAAAAATTGTACTTAGTTACTTTACACCACTGGCAGTGGGTGCACGTGTCTCATTCTCTTATCTCAGTCAGGGGCCTGCCTGTCTGTATGTCAGCCTGTACTACTTCCACTTCCCTCTCTGTATATTTATATGTATAATTTATTACTTCACTAAACCTCTTCCTTCACGTGAGCATTATGTGGATCAGCGGTCTGTGCGCGTACGTGCGCTTCGATACACACAATGAGTGTGATGTGTGCACGAGAACGTTCAGCTCTACATCCACCATTAACACCTGCTCACAACTTAACTCTTTAATGCTGTTCATCTGACTGAGTAGAAATAGATTTATGGGTCCAGTGCACCCATAAATCCACACATCAAATCCTCAGCGTTTATATGAAGTGTAGTGCAATGGGCCCGACTCAGGGATGAAGTAACACTGAGGATGCATCATGATGAAATGGTAAATGGATTTATAGAGCGCTTTTATCCAAAGCGCTTTACATAGATTGTGCATTACATTCACACACACACATACATTCATATACCGATGGCGGACGAGACCATGCAAGGCACCAACCTGCTCATCGGGAGCAATTAGGGGTTCAGCGTCTTGCTCAAGGACACTTCGACAGAAACTCTTCTGGGGGATCGAACTGGAAACCTCACAGCTTCCATCCGGCCGCTCTACCGGCCACTCTAGCCCTGAGCCACTGCCGCCCCTGATTACTATTCTCAGGGTGCTGAACATCAATATAAAGTTACTGCTAGGACTGAAGATAATGTGATTAATATAAAGTTACTGCTAGGACTGAAGATATATGATCAATATAAAGTTGCTGCTAGGACTGAAGATAATGTGATTAATATAAAGTTACTGCTAGGACTGAAGATATATGATCAATATAAAGTTGCTGCTAGGACTGAAGATAATGTGATCAATATAAAGTTACTGTTTGCTGCTTGCTGGCTGCTTTGACTGATAGACTGGCAGGTTAATTTCGACAGATAATTATACCACAGAATGTCCAGTTTCACTGTGATTGTGTCTCTCATCAAACCATCAATGTATTATTCACAAGTTACTGATAGTTTGGTGTGCCTGCTGACCCTGACCCTATCTTTGGTTGGTCGGTCGGCAGTCGTGGAAAAAGTACTAAAGTATCTTTTACAAGTGCATGTCCGGAATAAAAATTTAACTTGAGTTAAAGTACAAAAGTATTGGTATCAAAATATACTTTATGTACAGAAGTAAAAGTACTCTTTATGCAGAAGGTCCCATCTCACAAGTTTTTAAATGTATGTTTTGTAATGATAATCAAAATCTACAAAGTAACAGTATAACTCAAGTTTTCAAATAATTGTAGTGGAGTAAAAGTACAATATTTGCCTCTGAGATGTAGTGGAGTAGAAGTAAAAGTACTGAAAATTGGAAATGCTTCAGTAAAGTAAAAATACCTCAATTGTACTAAGTACAGTACTTGAGTAAATGTACTTAGTTACTTTACACCACAGTCAGTCAGTCAGTCAGTCAGTCAGTCAGCTGAACCACTCAGTTGACAAGTTAGTATCACTAGCACCGCTGACAGAGGATAAAAACAACACACAGTGAAGTGTGTGTTTCACCACAATTGAAGTCCAGAGATTTGTATCATGATTACCTGCACATAATTGGAATAGGCCTAGAAATCAAGTATGGGCCAGGCCCTACAATTGAATTTACAGTTGTAAATCACAGAGTAAACTGTGCAAATGACACAATACAACTAGAGCGTCAAGTTACAAAAAAACCCAAACATTAAAGGTTTAAATATGGAGATACAAGGTTTCTGCATGACAACAACGATATGAGGGTCCTATATGATGCTGACACAGGTCGGGCGTTTCCTCTCTAGAGAACAATGTTCACGTGTCTGAGAGTCTAACGGAAGACAGAGAGGTATTGCGCCACACAGTCAAAACAGCAGAAGAGTTGGGTAAGATGAGGAAGGCGTTTACTCACTTTACTCTCCCTTCCTCATCCACAAAGGAAGTGCAGGGAGAGAGGAGGAGGGTCACTGACTCTTTACTGACATTAACCCATTAAGACCGGGAACGCATCTGTGTCACTTTAGATTTGCACAAAATGTGTTGACAACTTTTTTTCAAGCTCATTCTTAACCCACTCACATGAATATGTCTACAGTATTTGCAGATACTTGTGTCATTATGTTTTACCACGGTTCTCCGTTTACTACTCACTATGGGATATCAGCGCCCTCAGGCGATGAGACAGAGCAACACACACGCTCCCGGTGCCAATACTGATTGGCTAAGGGTATGTCACGAGTCCGGAAGACCCGGGAGTATAAAGCTCCCTCGTGACGTAGGCTCTTCCTCTTTTCTCCACTCTGCAAGCGAATGCGCAGAAATTCACACACAAAGAAGCAAGAAATTTTACAACTTAACCCAACGCGGAGTATTTCCCCACGGGAAAATCCTTGCGAAAAATTAAGTTTTCTCCCGGAACTTATTTAAGTATTATTGTTTGACTATCCTCTCAGTTTTCCTCTTTTCCTGGTCTTTGAATTAGCCGGTAGCTTTTTCATTCATTCAGCGGCTAAGCTACTGGTAGTAGCTAGCTAGGTGCTACTAGCCAAGTTAGGCCGCTGTGTTTCCAGACCAGGAATGGAACCACCGAGGACCTGCGGACGACCGAGCTGTAGCCTCCTCGTCGCCGCAGACGACCCCCACCGCGTCTGTATCTACTGCCTGGGGGTCGACCATGCGCTCACCGCTAAGGAGCGCCAGGGCGAGAGGGACGAGTGCCAAGGGTGCTCGTCCTTCACAAGCCAGCAGCTCGACGCCCGGCTGGACAGGGTAGAGACCCTGGTCCGCTGGGTCAGGGAAGACTCAGCCGGAGCTTCCGCCGCCACCGGCACAGGGACCCCAGGAGTGCCGCCCGAGAAGACACTCATGGGACCCCCACCGGTGCCGACGCCGAAGATGAGGCGGCTAGCGGCGACGACGCTGACGCCACCCTCCGCCGCTGCCGCTGCGCATATATCGCCGCCGCAGCTAACTAGCAGCGCCTCCACCTCCCCCCGTCGACACTACGACTGGGCTGCTTCGCTGGCCGACAGCGAGGAGTCACTGGCCTTCGAGGAGCTGGAGGACGAGTTGGACCTCGCGTCTTACCAGGAGGTCCAAGAGGTGTCCATGGCGAGCACCGACGGGGTAGGCGGAAACCCCGAAACCGTCGAAGAAGTGGTCGTCGAACCGGTAACGGCGGTGTTCAAGCGGGCCATCGCCAGGTGCGGTTTGGTGCAGCCCGTGGAGAGCCGCAACGCCACCGCTACTGCAGTAGGTTTCCAGGGCTTGGAGGCTCCACCAACACGGGTGGTGGAGTCCAAGAAGCTCCCTGAAGCAATGGGGTTCAAGACGGCCTTGATGAGCTCCTGGGGGGATCATCAAGACCCGCAAAGGCTAGCCTTCCCCATCGACCTAATCTCCGCCAGGGACCTGGGGCTGATCGAAGTCCCTCCGATGGACCCGGTGCTGGCAGAAGGACTGGAGGACATGCAGTCAGGTACGGTGGTGCTTGGGGGCGCCACACCGTCCTTCTACAATGAAGAATTGAGAAAATCCTCCGCGGCGTTGAAAAAGACCTACGCCGCGGCCGGACAGGTCGCAAAGACCCTCAACGCCGTCACCATCCTCCAGGGCTCCTCTGCCGTGCGGCTCGCGGAGCTGAAGGAAAAATGGGGCGATGACGCGAAGGAGCTGCATCGCTTGAACCAGCTCACCATCTCCTGCACCCAACACGCCATCTCCTGCACTCCAACCATAAGCCCACAGCGCTTGGACAGTCCCTTTGGAGACTGTCCAAGCGCTGCTGGGATGAATATTGTGCATGCTATGAACAAGACAAAGGTATTAAATCCATTGCTAATTCTAAACGCCAATGTACAAGGGTCACGCCAAAATTTCCATTTTTACCATCCATCCAGCAGAGGGCGCCAGAGGCCCACTGTGAAAAGGAAGGTTTACAAAATGGCGGCGCGGGCCGAGGGTCACCCCAATGTTTACAGCCTGCCGTGCACCGTGTCACGCCAGCCTCTGGAGGGCAACAGAGTGCCTCCGTCAGTAGAGGCGGATCCGTCGCTTCCTTTAGTCAGGCCGAGGGGCCTAGACAAGATGGCGGCGGACCTTGTAGGCAACAAGGGGATAGTGTGGAACACTTCCGCACTAGGCCACGTGATCTCTTCACGCAGAACGTCAGGATCGACGCGACCTCCTTTGTCTCTAGCGAGCTCCACAGCTGTAGCTCCGCTGAGCAGAGTTTTAGCGTCTCCGGTTCCCATGGTCACGACCAGTGAAACTAACGACGGCAGCATCCAGCAACAAGCCTCTCGCTCAATGCTACAGGCGATATATGCCGCTGCGCATATATCGCCGCCGCAGCTAACTAGCAGCGCCTCCACCTCCCCCCGTCGACACTACGACTGGGCTGCTTCGCTGGCCGACAGCGAGGAGTCACTGGCCTTCGAGGAGCTGGAGGACGAGTTGGACCTCGCGTCTTACCAGGAGGTCCAAGAGGTGTCCATGGCGAGCACCGACGGGGTAGGCGGAAACCCCGAAACCGTCGAAGAAGTGGTCGTCGAACCGGTAACGGCGGTGTTCAAGCGGGCCATCGCCAGGTGCGGTTTGGTGCAGCCCGTGGAGAGCCGCAACGCCACCGCTACTGCAGTAGGTTTCCAGGGCTTGGAGGCTCCACCAACACGGGTGGTGGAGTCCAAGAAGCTCCCTGAAGCAATGGGGTTCAAGACGGCCTTGATGAGCTCCTGGGGGGATCATCAAGACCCGCAAAGGCTAGCCTTCCCCATCGACCTAATCTCCGCCAGGGACCTGGGGCTGATCGAAGTCCCTCCGATGGACCCGGTGCTGGCAGAAGGACTGGAGGACATGCAGTCAGGTACGGTGGTGCTTGGGGGCGCCACACCGTCCTTCTACAATGAAGAATTGAGAAAATCCTCCGCGGCGTTGAAAAAGACCTACGCCGCGGCCGGACAGGTCGCAAAGACCCTCAACGCCGTCACCATCCTCCAGGGCTCCTCTGCCGTGCGGCTCGCGGAGCTGAAGGAAAAATGGGGCGAAGGAGCTGCATCGCTTGAACCAGCTCACCATCTCCTGCACCCAACACGCCATTAATTGGACCGGCCGGGTGTTGGACGACTGCGCGACCATCGAGAGGGTGCGGTGGCTCGACCTCGCCACCTTCACAAAAGTCGCGCAGAAAATCGACGCAAAAAAGAAACTGCTGGCCCTTCCACTCACAGCAGGTAACCTCTTCTGCGGGGCAGAAAAGTACCTGAAGGACTCCACGGAGTCGGCGAGGGCCCGGAAAGAGGCAGCGGCGGGTCTTTTGGCCCCGAGGTCTCCCCAACCAGGCAGACCCCGCCAGGAGAGGTCTGCCTTAAGGGGGAGACTCTCCTCGCCTCGCCAATCCAGCGCCAGCGGCAGCTCCCGCAACTCCTCAGCCCGTCCCACCAGAGTGGAAGGGCCCATGTCGCTGGGAGTCGGCGACGTCCGTCGCAAGGACCTCCGCTCCCCCCCTCCCCCTTCTTCCCCCAGATCCACTCGACGCGGCGGCGGGAGAGGACGTGGTCGCGGGCAGCGTGTTTGACATTTGCCCCCCGGTGTTACCGGTTGTTCGGCTGCCCCCCCCACATCCACACGGATGGAGTGGGGGGGGATTAGCCCCCCTGGTCACCTCGGGAAAAAGACTTGGCCTTTTCATGGCCCCGACGGAAAACAAGCGACAGAAAGTAACAGTGTTACAGAGCCAGGCCTCTGCTGTTTTAACTTGTCCACATGTTGTTTGCCAGGGTGTTTGTGTGTCAAGTGTGTTTCAAATAAATGTTCTGAAAAATACAAAACCTCTCATTCTTTCACCCGCCTCAGAGCGGCGATGCGGAGGGACCCCCCTTGGGGGGGCCCCTCCGTATCAATGCCCTCCAACCATAAGCCCACAGCGCTTGGACAGTCCCTTTGGAGACTGTCCAAGCGCTGCTGGGATGAATATTGTGCATGCTATGAACAAGACAAAGGTATTAAATCCATTGCTAATTCTAAACGCCAATGTACAAGGGTCACGCCAAAATTTCCATTTTTACCATCCATCCAGCAGAGGGCGCCAGAGGCCCACTGTGAAAAGGAAGGTTTACAAAATGGCGGCGCGGGCCGAGGGTCACCCCAATGTTTACAGCCTGCCGTGCACCGTGTCACGCCAGCCTCTGGAGGGCAACAGAGTGCCTCCGTCAGTAGAGGCGGATCCGTCGCTTCCTTTAGTCAGGCCGAGGGGCCTAGACAAGATGGCGGCGGACCTTGTAGGCAACAAGGGGATAGTGTGGAACACTTCCGCACTAGGCCACGTGATCTCTTCACGCAGAACGTCAGGATCGACGCGACCTCCTTTGTCTCTAGCGAGCTCCACAGCTGTAGCTCCGCTGAGCAGAGTTTTAGCGTCTCCGGTTCCCATGGTCACGGTTTCACGACCAGTGAAACTAACGACGGCAGCATCCAGCAACAAGCCTCTCGCTCAATGCTTGGATCAATGGAAACTTTGCAAGCCGTCCCCTTGGGTGCTGCGCACCGTTCACAAGGGTTACAGACTTTGCCAGGAAGCCGCCCATGACAGACAAGGTATTGTACACTCGAGCGTCGGGCCAAGCGGCCAAAACCTTAAGAGAGGAGGTAGCCTCCCTTCTAGACAAGGGCGCGATAAAGAAATTATCTCCGGATCAGAACCGTCTGGGGTTCTATTCGGAATATTTTCTGGTGAAAAAGAAAGGGGGGGGCGTAAGACCCATATTGAATCTGAAGGGACTCAACAGGTTCCTGCGGGTGTTTCATTTTCAAATGCTAACGACCGTGAAGTTATTACGCACGGTGCGTCAGGGCGACTGGTGGACAAGTATCGATCTGAAAGATGCTTACTTCCACATCCCAATTTATCCCCCGCACAGAAAATTCCTGCGCTTCGGCTTCGAAGGGGAAGTGTACGAGTACATGGTTCTCCCTTTTGGTATGTCGTTGAGCCCACGGGTGTTTGTGAAGTGTACCAACGCGGCCATTGCTCCACTACGGAGACAGGGAATCCGTCTGTCGACCTACATCGACGACTGGTTGATAGCCGCAGGCTCGGAGGAGGAGGTGGCACGGCACACGGCCGTGGCCATCTCCCATCTGATGTCACTGGGTTTCACAATCAACGTCAAGAAGAGCGTTTTGGTTCCGTCCCAGCGGGCCACCTTCCTGGGAATCTCGCTGGACTCGAACACGCTCAGAGCACGTCTATCCAAAGAGAGGACAGACAGCGTTTTGGCTTGTGTGAGATCTTTCCGCCTGGGGCGGAAGGTTACTTACAAACAATGCATGCAAGCAGTAGGTCTCATGGCCTCAGCCATTCACTTAATCCGCTTAGGCAGGCTCTACATGAGACCCGCTCAGAGGTGGCTGAGGGCCCTTCGGATCCCACCCACCTCAGGTCGTCGGCTTGTGATGGTGTCTCCATGGTGTGTGGAGGCACTCAAACCATGGTCACTAGCAGCCTTTCTGTCCCAGGGGGTCAGTATAGGAGCTGTGATTTCGTGGAAGGTCATCACCACGGACGCCAGTTTGACTGGGTGGGGTGCCGTCCACGAGGGCAGGTGGACCAGGGGACTGTGGGATCCGACACTGCAGTCGGCTCACATCAACTACCTGGAACTGCTGGCGGTTTTCCTCGCTCTGAAACATTTCGAGGCACAGATCTTGGGTTGTCATGTCGCGGTCAGAACGGACAATACGACAACCATGTGTTTTATCAACAAGCAGGGAGGCTTGACCTCCCTGGTGTTGGATGGTCTAGCACGCAAGATAACGTTTTGGTGCGAGTCACGGCTCGCGTCCATACGGGCGTCTCATGTACCGGGCCTCCTGAACTTCGGAGCGGACTTGCTGTCCAGGGGCGGTCTCCGGTACGGGGAATGGTCACTCCACCCGGTAGTGGCGAAGGATATCTGGCGCAGATTCGGTCACCCACGGGTCGATTTGTTTGCCTCCGAAGAGAACGCGAAGTGTTATCGGTTCTTCTCAGTGAAGAGGGGGGACCGTTCCATGGGCATGGACGCCTTGGCACACAGTTGGCCGAGCGAACTGCTTTATGCCTTCCCGCCAATGGAGTTGATCCTCCCCACCTTGGAGAGGGTCAGGCTCCAGGGGTTGTCGGTGTTGATGGTGGCTCCAGCATGGGGCACGTGGAGGTCGCGTCGGAGATAGCTCCGCTCCTTTACGATACGCCTCTGCCCCTCCCTCCCAGGGCAGACCTGGTGAGGCAGGGAGGGAACGAGCTGTTCGTTCCACGAGCGCCCTCAGGACCTAGACCTATGGGTTTGGCCCGTGAGAGGGCGAATTTGAATTCATGTGGCTTCCCCCCTGACGTGGTGGCTACCATCCAGGGTGCGAGGGCCATGTCCACAAGGGAAGCTTACGAGGTCAGATGGAATATGTTCGCATCTTGGTGTCTGGAGCAGTCACCAGTGGTGGTGGCTGTCCAGGCCCCGGTGGGCAGCATTCTTACTTTTCTACAGGGAAGGCTAAATCAGGGTTTATCCTTCTCGACGGTGAAAGTATATTTGGCTGCCATTTCGGCTTGCCACCTAGGTTTCGACGATGGCAAGACGGTGGGTCAGCATAACTTCGTGCGCCGATTTATGAACGGCGCCAGAAGAGCTAGACCGGTCAACAGGCCACTGTTCCCAGTCTGGGATTTGACGGTGGTGCTGGAGGCACTGTGCCGTCACCCGTTCGAGCCTTTTGAGTCTATGGACCTGAAGGTCATTAGTCTGAAAACGGTCCTTTTGGTGGCCCTGTCCACGGCTAAACGGGTCAGTGACTTGCATGCGCTCTCGGTGAGCCCGGAGTGCATGAATTTTCTGAACAACGACAGGAGGGTTTTGCTTAACACTCGCATGACTGAGGTTTCATACTCCTCCACCAAGCCTGAAAAATGGTCATTTTGATCCCCAAATCAGGCTATCCTATTGGCTCCCTCTGTTCTCCAGACTAGTTCACACTTTCTCCCCCAAACAGTGGGGGGTTCCATTGTCTTCTAAAAAGCTCAGAGTTGAAAATGGGTTGCCAAATTTTGAGAGAGAAATAAGCAGGCAGGTCTATGAAAGTGTAGGCAGTAGGCTAGTGTGTATTTCTATCTGTCTCCTATATGTCATCATGATTTGTGATTTGTCTATGTGGGGATCTCATTTTTACTTCCATGCAGTGTTGATTTCGTTAACGAAAACGAAACGAAATATGTTCGTCAACGCACATTTTTCAAAGGACGAAGACGAGACGAGACCACCACCCATGAATAAACAATAACTGGGACTAAATCATTATGCAATTTCGTTGACTAATAAAGACGAGACGAAAATGTAATTCACTATGTCTAGGCAGAATCTGAATGGGAACTCAGTCAAACAGAATAGACAAAATAAGGCACAGACAAATTCACAGTTTTAGAAGAATTGGTGATATATTTCTGATATCAAAAAGGAGACTCAAACTTACAATTCAGCAGGACAAGAAATGTATGGAACAGCCAGCAGTATGAACTCAAGGAACACACTGAAAGGTTACAGGTTTTATACAAGTGACTTCAAACAATTCTCACAGCCCCTCCTGGCCCACATGGACACCAATCACTCGGCTCATCCAGGCAGACTTGTTAATTTGTCACCTTAGCATGTGAAGTGAAACAAAAGAATGCAAATGTCTCTGTTAGGAGACAGGGTGTCTAGCAGGCAACCATTCCTAAAGCAGGGTGGAGCCCCAAGCAGAAGAACATCTTCATTTCAAATGTTAATGTTCAAATATCCTCGACACTAAATAAAGACTGGACTAAACTCATGGTCATTTTAGTTCACGAACAAAGACGAGACGAAATATTATATCATATATTTATTATATGATTTTGTCACTCCCTGTCTCCTCACAGCGCAGGGCATGCTGTTCCTCACTCTCACACACACACACCCCCTTTTAAAGTTGCAGCCGCGCACGCACACACACACACACACAGAGTGGCAGAATGGCAGGAGGATTCAGATTTCAGAGCGAAACTTTACAAAATAAAACGGTAAAATGCTTTAAGTTTGCACGGGGCTCGGGAGAAAGAGAAGAGGTGATATGGACACATTTTCGCTACATCGATGTGGAGAACAAAACACAATGCTTGATTTTATCCGAAGGCAAGCAATGTGGGAAAAACGTTTGGTGGTGGTTGTTTACAACGTAACATTAAACGTGGTGTTGCGTGTCGGCTTAATGTTCCAACAAAAACACTAATCCGACCCCAAAGTGCCCAAACTAATGCTGACGAACTTACGTTAGGGAGGAGTAGCGATAAACTTACACCTGGTGTTTGCACTTTCTCCATTTACAGCCCGTACATCTACACAAACGTTCAAATTTCAAATATAAAGTGCTTACCTCATGGCCAGGGATGTTACAATTCTATTCGGGTAACCCATAAGTACCCATATTCTCCGTATTGTCCAATAAAAAACATTTAAATCCGATCGGTGGCCATTTTCTCCGTATTTTCTCCATGCTTTCAACTACGTGACCCTATCGGTTGGGAGGTGTAATTGCACTCTGATACACTATAACTCTATGAGAAAATGACCGCCAATCGGATTAAAATGCTTTTCATTGAACAATACAGAAGTTACGGGTACTTATACCCACCCGAAGTAAATTGTAACATCCGTGGCCACGGAATAAAAACTTTACATTTGAAATCCGAACGTTTATGTAGATGTACGGGCTGTAAATGGAGAAAGTGCAAAAAACAGGTTGAAGTTTCGTCATGACTGTCATAATATGACCGTGATGTAATGCTGCTTTAAATGTAGTAGCAGCAAGCGAACTATAGTAACTTGTAAACAACCCAGTGACAAACCTATATTATTATTATTCATAATAATAATATTCACATTATTGTCTGAGCGTAAAGCTCTCATTCTATCAGCTGTCCACGTCGCTGACAAACGCGTCTCCTCTCCTCCCTCAGTGCAACAAGTGAACACAATGCTATGTTCCACAAATGTGCTCAATCCTGCGCAAAATATCTGATCTTCAAGCATAAAACAGTTGCTGCGTGACAAGCTGTATGCTTGTAGATCCTATCTTTTTCCACCGCTTTGCAGTGAAAGGGAAAGTGGAAAATGGGTCGCCAAATTTTGCGAGAGAAATAAGTCAGGTCTATGAAAATGTTACTGCATGCGTCGTTGTGCCCTGAGAAAACAGGCATGAATGGGGTAATAGCCGAGGCTAATTTGCAACACCAGTCCCTGGTTAGACCTTTCTATATAAATATATACCTAATAAAAATGCATGAAGCTCTAATCTAAACAAGTATGAAAATATATTTATATCTGCAAAGTAACTAGTAACTAAAGTTTTCAAATCATTGTAGTGAAGTAAAAGTACAAGATTTGCCTCTGAGCTGTAGTGGAGTAGAAAAGTATTACCATTATAATGTAATTATATATATAATTATAATATTAATAATAATAGAAAGACGCGAAAAACAAGCCCAACGTCGCTTATAATAAGCAGACATGGCAACATCGACTCGCATAGACTCGCTGCTGCAGCTCGTCTACGGGCCACTCTGCAGGGGGTCTAGAGGTGTGAACTGCTCTTGCCTGGGGGAGAGAGAGGGAGAGCGGTCAATTTAGCCGAAATATAACGGTTGGGATGGTATATATGGTATATATTTCATATTTATAATACGTTTCAGAAGAAAAAAAAAACGGAGATGATTTGAAACAAATATTTAGGAAAAGTCATGAAAGGGGAACTTTCTCAGAGCTTCATGAGAGAAGATAATCCACTTTAAATTCTCAAAATCGGTCATATTGATAGCTTAGTCATGCAAGTGTTAAACCAAACCTGGCGTTCGTTACGAAGACCGGGGTGGTGGCCCCAGATCCGGTTGAATTGGTGGCTTTTCATCCGCCTCCCTTCGCTTCGGCGGAGGACAGGCGGTTACATTGCCTCTGCCCGGTGAGAGCTTTGAAGCTCTATTGCCAGAGGACGGCGGCCAGTCGCTCATCGACACAACTCTTTGTCTCTTTTGGCGTGGGGGTTCAGAGGAAGGCGGTCACCACAGCGACGCTTTCTAGATGGATCCGTGATGCCATTAAGCTGGCTTATGTGAGTAGTGGTGTCCCTGTCCCGGGGGGTCTGAGGGCCCACTCTACTAGAGGCATGGCTACGTCCTGGGCTCTCTACAAGGGAGCTTCGATCCAGGAGATTTGTGCGGCTGCAAATTGGTCGTCACCGTCGACTTTTGCGGCCTTTTACAGTCTGGACGTGGCGGCGTCATCAATGGCGCACGCTGTCCTGGGTGTGGCTGCTGCCTCCAGGTCAGTGGAGGATAGGGAGTAGGCTTGGGGCCTTTTCTCCGTGTCTTCCGACTTCCTCTTTAGGTTTCCTTGGGACCAGCAGGGCTGTGTCTTGGGGATAGGGCCCTGCTCCTCATTATTATGAGGCGGACTGTGTCTGCCTGTTAGTGAATAAGGCAGACTCTTGAGTCTGTCAGGGCCTACTCTTGTTATCTATCCCGCACCCAGTTATCTATCCATTTATCTATCCTGGGCGCCCCAGCCCGGTGGGCTGGGGCGCCCAGGGGCCGTGAGGTCGTGGACCTATGGCCTGGGGGTCTTAGGTCACGTCCGGGGGGGACGTGACCTAGGAGCTGAGGGGCGTGCGGGGTTGTCAGGGTTGTGTGGCTCATTACCTCAAGGGGGGTTTATGAATCCCATAGTGAGTAGTAAACGGAGAACCGTGGTAAAACTAGAGGTTACGAATGTAACCCCGGTTTTAGTAGGTTCGGAGTTTACTACTCACCAGACACCCCTTTCTGTGCGCATTTGGCATGCAGAGAGGAGAATGTTAAGAGGAAGAGCCTACGTCACGAGGGAGCTTTATACTCCCGGGTCTTCCGGACTCGTGACATACCCTTAGCCAATCAGTATTGGCACCGGGAGCGTGTGTGTTGCTCTGTCTCATCGCCTGAGGGCGCTGATATCCCATAGTGAGTAGTAAACTCCGAACCTACTAAAACCGGGGTTACATTCGTAACCTCTAGTTTTCTGGGTAAAAACAAAACATGCTCTCAAATTGTAGAATTGTGGCTTTGCGTCTTCTCTCTGGCGATTGGGTTGCAGACAGTTGGGTATGGCCAGAGATGAAACTGTGTGGGTGGACAGGTTGTCACATGAATGTTCTTATGAATGTAACTTCACCTCAGTAGCTTCATAAATATTGTAAGGACCGGTGGATTCCTGCTTAGAAGGAAGAGCCATGAGACACTGGATTTTGATAGGAGCACTATTTTATTTATAACTCACATACCAAGCCAACTCAAAGCAGAAAAGGGAGAGGCGGTGCCCCTCTGCCACTACCCCTCTCAGTCAGGGCATAACTCAAAAACATACATTTACCATAATAGGAATCTTTTCTCAGCCACTTGGGATGCTACACTTTCCTTTATCAACGCAAACATGGTCATTTTGCTTTTTGATTTGTTTTTTGGAAGTGAAACATGCCTATTCTAAATGCAACATACTGCACATAATAAAAATAGAATTTTGGCCACATATAATACATTCTGGCTACAACATTCGTTGGCTGTTTGGCTTGGTGTGGCCATGCGTAATGGCACATTGGAACTCCAATGTCATTGACTTTGTGTCACAGTTGAGGACAGCCGTGTGCACTCACCCTGTCCTGAAGAGGTGAGGCCATTCAATGTCAAGTGAAAAGTGCAATACTATTTTGTGCATGTCATCATAATTGTTGTTATTATATTTTTCAAAAAGGGCAACAATAGCTATCTACAAGTTCACAACGCATCACATCGTGACGCATTGTGAGCTTGTAGATCCGCTAACATATTTTCTCTCTCTCTCTCTCTCTCTCTCTCTCTCTCTCTCTCTCTCTCTCTCTCTCTCTCTCTCTCTGTGTGCATGAGGTCCCTGTTTCCTGTCACAGGCATTCAGAAGCCTGTGACATGAACAAAGACCTGTTGCATGGACTTTTGAAGGCTTGTGACAGCTAGGTCTTTGTTGACGTGTCATAGGCCTTTAAAATGCCTGTGACAGCCAGGTCAACAGGGACCTGTCTCAGGCCAAGGTTATTATAGTTTTACATTTTCAATTCCTTTAATTTCAGTCTTTTTGTGTGTGTGTGTGTGTGTGTGTGTGTGTGTGTGTGTGTGTGTGTGTGTGTGTGTGTGTGTGTGTGTGTGTGTGTGTGTGTGTGTGTGTGTGTGTGTGTGTGTGTGTGTGTGTGTGTGTGTGTGTGTGTGTGTGTGTGTGTGTGTGTGTGTGTGTGTGTGTGTGTGTGTGCAGTGCTTACAACTGTCACGGCCAGACATATTGGTATTGTTCAGTATTTGTAGTTTTGTACCTTCTTTTTGTTCTTCACGAGGATGTCCCCCATGCAGCGGTGATCAAAGAAAAGAGTAGAGCCGCACACTGTTAGCTCCCTTTGTCGGTTATTTTTTTAACTCATTAAAACCGGGAAAGCATCTGTGTCATTTTAGATTTTAGCGTTGGCTATTAAAAAATAGCAGATGTACAAGCACTGTTAGCTGCCTTTGTCGGTTATACAGTATATTATTCAGACAGTGAGACTGAAGAAGAGCATGTGGGCTCGAAACATCAGTTGAGACTTGAGGCCGATTCTACAAATGCCTTCTAAATCAGTAGGACCCCCAAGTTGATATGTATTTGTCCGCGGACCCCCATCTGAAAATGTTTCGTGCCAGGGATTCAATTCAAACATTTTCAAACACTTTCAAGATTTTTCAAATATGTAAAGTGTTGCGCTGTGAGCTTGTACATCTGCTATTTTTTGATAGCCAACGCTGAAATGTCAAATGGAGCTAACAGCGTGCGGCTCGATTGTTTTATTTGATGTCCGTTCACTTTGGGGCCAGCACCTGCCTTCAAGGGGTCTGATGCAGTGTTGTCAGATTTTGCGATAGAAATAAGCAACCAGGTCTATGAAAACAAGCCCAAAAGAAGCGACTAGGCCACATGAGCACCTTACACAGATATATGATCACATCTCCCCGATTCTTGCCTCCCTACACTGGCTCCCTGTTCGTTACAGGATTCAGTTTAAATATTTCATGACATTCAGTTTTACAACACATTAAAAGTCTTTGTCATGGTCCTTCAAACGTGTATAAAAAGTTGTAACTGAAAATTCCACTCTAGTGAGCCATTGCAGTTGTTTTTCTCTCACATTTCTAAAGCCTTTTCAACTGCAATGAAAAAAGAAAGAGGGATTTTGCCTGTCAATCATCACCTCTGCTCCGCCCCCCCCAAGGAAAGGATAGGGGAGGGGAGGGGCGAGGAGGAGAGTGGGAGGGACTAATGGCCTGTGACTTCACTATCCAAGGGCCAATCTCAGATTACTTTTCAGCCTAATTATTCAGAAAACCCCAGACCACAGAAAATCCACTGAATGTTCAAAGTTCAGGTTTTTGGGGTGTAATTGAGGTCATAAAACCCCCCAAAAACATAAAAAAAGTGAAAATGAATGTCATAGAACCTTTAAGACTTTAATGTTTGTCTTTAAATGGGCTGGCACCATTGTACATATCGGAGCTTCTACCTCCCAATAATGTTACATGGGTCTTGAGGTCTACTGACCAGTCACCTGCCTGTGTTTAAATCACGTTTGAAAACGCACTTGTTGGCGTTTGAAAACTCTGATTGAGAAGCTGCTGTTTTCCTCCAGGCATTGTGTCAAATGTTGTCCTGTTTTATTGTGTGTTGTTTTTTTGCTCTTGTTTATTTGAAAATAGCCGATCTACAAGCTACGAGCTCTTTAGAGAAAAGGTGGGAAATCTTTTTATTCGAATTTTAACAACACAAATCTGGTATGGGATTCCATGGCACAAAATATTTTCAGCAACTACACTTTAGAAACAAGCCCAAAAAAAATACGTGCAAGAGCAGCGATGTTCTTCATTCTTGGCCAGGTTTTAAATCTAGCCGTGAAATCGACTGATGCACTATAAAGGCCTTCTGTTGTCTGACCTTATTGGATTTTGGAACATTATATCTCCTGGATATGGAGGGAGAGGAAATGGAGAACCGGATCGATAATGTCATGGTGAAGGTTAAAGACCGATTGTAAGACCGCAGAATCTCAGAGGGTAAAGATTAAAAAGCCCTGCTTTAAAAATGACAGGGATATAGTATATAATAGTCAGTGGTGGACAAAGTACTCAACCCCAGTACTTGAGTCAAAGTCAATAGTGGTGGAAAAAGTAAAAAAAAATGTATGTGCGTTGCATCGCGATGCATTGTGAGCTTGTAGATCTGCTATTTTCAAAGGATTTGTATACATTATGAATTTGTGAAATGGGACATTCTGCACAATGAGTACTTTTACTTTTGGTACTTTAAGTACGTTTTGATGCCAATACTTTTATACTTTTACTCAAGTACATTTTGAATTCCGGACTTTTACTTGTATCAGAGTATTTCTACATTACAATATTGATACTTTTACTTAAGTAAAAAATTTGAGTACTTGTGAGCTATGAGCACTCTGCCCCCCAGAAACGGCTCAGCTCCAGGAGTAGCTTCTTGGACGGCCACTGCAGAACTGGAGACCACACCGGCCTGCTGCCAGGATCACAGAGTGGCACAACAAGTGGAACAGCCTCAGTGTTGCCAGATGCACGATAATTATCGTATTTGTACGATAATTTTACCCTCTGTGCGATGTACGATCAATAATTCCAAAAATGCCCAAATGTATGATAATTTCGCCTTATCACAATTTACCAAATTTCCTGGCTGCTAATTCGGGATCCGATGAATATAACTCAATATAAGTGGACTCCACCAATGCAGTTTGAAAACTCCACATATAGGTCTCGATTACAATTTAGGATGAAAATCTCTGAAACGCAAACTGCCATTGTAATTTGTAATTTCCCAAAATACATTGTAGGAAAAGCAAACACATGACGGAACACTACAGTATCAATTCAAATGAAAACAAGGGTAGAACGTGTTACCTGGGTTGAAATAACTCGTCTCTATGAGAGTTTGCATTTTGAACACTGACACTCTCTCCAGTTGCAACGCTTGTGTCCCTTCATCAGGGACACGAGGCCGTGGTTTCTGCAGCGAGTACACTTTGGCGCTATTGTGGCCTGTTTCTGGACAATTTCCTCCTGTGGGCAGAGACACACTGGATGCGTAGGAGCCGAACTCTTATCTTATCGAACTCCTGAGATGAGGGGGGCACACCAATACATTATGTCCATTATGGTAACTTATTAGGGCCTGCTTCATACTGCATTCATGTATTTTGATGTTTGACAGGATCATTTCTGTGCCAGTCTTTGACTCCTTTGTAGTGCAGGCTTTCATTTCGATATAGAGAAAATAGGAAGTAGAGGTGTCGGGGTGTTCTGTCCCTCCGTCCCTGTCATGAAAGCGTCTGTGTGAGTTTTTAATTATCTAATCAGTTCAGAGTAACACCGTCATTCAGCCCAGGACGCTATTGAGAATGATTACGTCATACTGTATACAACTAGATAATGGATGCAGAAGAAGAAGAATTCTTTCTTTGGTGTAATCGACACTCCTTTGACATGCTACATGGCCGTTTTTTTAATGCACTGGCTGCAAAAAACTGTCGGCCACGCACAGTCTGAGTTTATCAGCCGGCAGCCATAATTTGGTTTGAAGTAGTTTTTGTTTGGTTGTTTTGTTCCTTTGCACTATGAAAAGTTTTTTTCTTAAAGGACGACTTCACCCATTTTCAACCTAACCTAACTTATATATAATTGGTCCTCACTAATGCTCATGATAAAATGGTAAAAAAATAATCTACTCGGCCTGTGTCTCAGAGGAGGGCTGTGGACAGTTCAGAATCCCGTCTACCAGTGACTTCATCGATGGGGAATCCAAGCTAATAGAAACTGCAGGCTTTCTGTTCCTGGAAAGTTGCAATGCAATAATAGAAGCCATTGTTCTCGCGTTAATAAAAGTCTAAATACAAAATGTGAAATCTTGTTGGGGGAAAAAAATCCTGCTTAACGATGATGTCACTGGTAGACGGGTTTCTGGACTGTCCACAGTCCTCCTATGAGACACAGACCGAGTAGATTCTTTTTTTTTACCATTTTATCATGAGTATTAGTGAGGACCAATTATATGAAGATAGGTTGAAAATGGGTGAAGTCGTCCTTTAAGTACATGTGATGTGAACTGCTTTAACACTTTGATCCAAGTGATTTTCTTATGTGTGACTTTTTAGTTTTACTGGAGTAAAAATATCTTTCAAAGTATACCTTTACTCAAGTATGTTTTTCGAGTACTTTATACACCACTGTTTATTTCTCCATGTTTAACGTGTAAGGCAGAATTTGGCAGAAATCATGAAGCAGTTGCTGCTATTTGTAACGTGGCTACTTGACAGCTACCCTTGCACCAAAAAGTAAATGAAACTAGAAATAAATTTCCTACGAAAATTTCAGTGTGCCTGCAGTTGGCTGAGGAGTTGGCTGAGGGGCTTTGCCTATAACTTTGCCGTGGTAACGCGTAACGGCGGAAAAAGTAATAGCCTGGTTGGCCCGGTCGTTGCGCACGTTTTGATGTATACATTGGCGGGGCCGTGTCAACCGTGTGGGAGGAGTAGCATTTTGGTCCCCTCGGGCGGCCAAAAAAGTAAAGAAAAAAAAGCAGCAAAATAATGATTAAAAAAATAATTAGAGGTAAAAATGAGCATCTAAAACAATGTTTTAATATATAAACAATTACTCAAATGGTTTTGAGTGCTTGTTTCACCCACTTCTGAAGGTCTGACCATTATACATTTGTTCGCAGACCCCTATTTAGGGGGGGTAGGCGAAGTTTCGGAGCATTTCGGGCACTTTTCAAACTGGAAGTGAAGAGGTCCAAGTCCGGGTTGGACCATTGAGCTGCATACCCCTCAGAGAGTGTTTTGGTGTAAAAAAAAAAAGTTGAAAAAAAAAGAATATGGTCCACCAAAAAATATGTCCACCCATCAACCAGCACTCTTAACCGACTCTGTAACCGTTAACATGGGTTTGAATGAGGGACTGAAAGGGGTCGTGGCTACGTGGTTGGGGGTGTGGCTACGTGGTTGGGGGTCCCCGGACCCCCAACAGCCAAACTCTTTGATAACCAGTTGGCTGTGTGGCCGATGAGAGGAGAAGAGATCCTGGTCCACTTCAATGTAAAAGGTTCATAACAAAGGCCACCTAGATGAGGATGATGATGATGAAGGCTGGTTTTGTAGAAAAAGTCTGAATTTTGGACTGAAAAGGGGGCGTGGCTACGTTGTTTCGCCTATAACGTCGCCGTGGTAACGCGAAACGGTGAAAAAAGTAATGCGGTAAGTGGGCCGGTCGTCCCGCACGTTTTGATGTATACATTGACACTAACGAGTAAACCGTGTGGGAGGAGTAGCGTTTTGCGCGGTACGTGCGGCCAAAAGGGGCGGAGTTTAGCAGTTTTTTGCTAATAACGTCGCAATGGTAACGCTTAACGGAAATTCATTTCCGAGCACACGATTCCCGACCAAGCCGCACGTTTTGATGTATTTATTGTTGCGGTAGTGTAAACCGTGCGGAACTTACGGACGGACAAAGTTTTGCAAGGAGAAATAAACTTGGATTAATAAGTATGGCGGAATGCAACAAGTGTGCCACTGCTATTGCATAGCAGGCACACTTAATAAGTATGGCGGAATGCAACAAGTGTGCCAGAATCAGAATCAGAATCAGAATCAGTTTTATTGTCACATCACAGGTTTACAAGGTAAACTAGAAACAAATTTCCTACGAAAATTTAAGTGTGCCTGCGTTGGCTGAGGGTTTTGCCTATAACTTCGCCGTGGTACCACGAAACGGTGAAAAAAGTAATAGCCTGGTTGGCCCGGTCGTTGCGCACGTTTTGATGTATACATTGGCGGGGCCGTGACAACCGTGTGGGAGGAGTAGCATTTTGGTCCCCTCGGGCGGCCAAAAAAGTCAAGAAAAAACCAGCAAAATAATGATTATAAAACCAATAAAAAATAAACCGAAACTCAGAAAAGGAAATTTAAAAAAAGAAAAATTTAAGGTAAAAATGGGCATCTAAAACAATGTTTGATAAAAATCTAATAATTTATTTTAATATATAAACAATTACTCAAATGGTTTCAAGTGCTTGTTTCACCAACTTCTGAAGGTCTGACGCAAAAAATTACCATTATACATTTGTTTGCAGACGCCTATTTAGGGGGGGTAGGCGAAGTTTTGGAGCATTTCATTCTCAGAGGAGGGCTGTGGACAGTTCAGAATCCCGTCTACCAGTGACTTCATCGATGGGGAATCCAAGCTAATAGAAACTGCAGGCTTTCTGTTCCTGGAAAGTTGCAATGCAATAATAGAAGCCATTGTTCTCGCGTTAATAAAAGTCTAAATACAAAATGTGAAATCTTGTTGGGGGAAAAAAATCCTGCTTAACGATGATGTCACTGGTAGACGGGTTTCTGGACTGTCCACAGTCCTCCTATGAGACACAGACCGAGTAGATTCTTTTTTGTTTTCTGAGAAAAAAAAAAGTTTGGGGAAAAAAAAGTGTGGGGAAAAAAAAAAAATCGGAAAAAAAAAAGTTCGGAAAAAAAATTCGGAAAAAAAAATTGTTGAAAAAAAAAAAATATGGTCCACCCAAAGATATGTCCACCCATCAACCTGCACTCTTAACCGGATCTGTAACCGTTAACATGGGTTTGAATGGGGGACTGTAAGGGGGCGTGGCTACGTGGGTGGGGGCGTGGCTATGTGGTTGGGGGTCCCCGGACCCCCAACACCCAAACTCATTGATAAGCAGTTGGCCATGTGGCCGATGAGAGGAGAAGAGATCCTGGTCCATTTCAATGTAAAAGGTTCATTACATCATCATCCTAGATGAGGATGATGATGATGAAGGGTAGGTTTGTAGAGAAAGTGTGAATTTTGGACTGAAAAGGGGGCGTGGCTACGTTGTTTCGCCTATAACGTCGCCGTGGTAACGCGGAACGGTGAGAAAAGTAATGCGGTAAGTGGGACGGTTGTCCCGCACGTTTTGATGTATACATTGACACTAACGAGTAAACCGTGTGGGAGGAGAAACTTTTTTCGCGGTACGTGCGGCCAAAAGGGGCGGAGTTTGGCAGTTTTTGGCTAATAACGTCGCCATGGTAACGCGTATCGGAAATTCACTTCCGAGCACACGATTCCCGACCTGGCCGCACGTTTTGATGTATTTATTGTTGCGGTAGTGTAAACCGTGCGGCCTGTACGGTCCGGCAAACTTTTGTGGCGACATGGATACCTGGATTATTAAGTATGGCGGAATGCAACAAGTGTGCCACTGCCATTGCATGGCAGGCACACTTAAAAAGTGGGTGAAATTCGTTTTTGTACATCGTTCCCATCGCAACGTTAATTTCCATAGAAAGAAGAGGGGGGGGGGAAGAAGAGGGGTGGGGGGCAAGTGGGAAGGAGATCAAAACAAGAGCGCAAAAGAAGGCCAGACAAGTTATCTACATATTTACAAAGTACCTGAGATAATAAAAAACTAAGGTGCCTGAGCATAGCAGCAATGTATGTATACTGTGCATGTTATACTTATACTGTGCATGATATACATATGGACGTTAAGGTGCTTAGAGAAAAAAGAGCACAATAAAAAAGACAAAAAAAGTCAGTGCGTTATACATGGGATTAAGGTGCAAAAGGTCAGTGCGTGTCCACCTAGGGTGGACTGACCCTAGTGTAATCCGCAAGTAGCTCCATGAGGGAGTGCAACAAAAAAGTCATTTGTACCTGGTGTAGTCCACAGGTGTGTCCGAGGGGGAGCTAAGTCCAAGTCATTGTCCCTGGTATAATCCACAGGTGTGTTCAGGAAGAGCCAGAAAAGTTTTTCACCGCCTGCTGTCAGGCTGCTGAACAAGGCTTATGCCTCATTCAGCATCCTGACAGCAGCCGGATTAAAACTGCACCAGTACCTGGTGGTGGAACTCTTGATACTGCGGTAGAGCCCCTTGCCCGGTCGCGGTCGTTGTAGGGGTTTGAACAGTCTGTGACTTGGGTGGTGCTTGTCCTTGATGATGCGCTTGGCTTTGACCACGCACCGCTTTTTGTACAGTTCCTGGAGCGCTGGGAGCTCGTCTCCCATTATTCGCTCTGCCGATCGCACTACTCGCTGTAGGCTGATCTTTTCTCGGGCAGTGCAGTTCCCGTACCAGGCCGTGACACAGCCTGTTAGGATGCCTTCAACAGAACTGTTGTAATACAGCCTGAGGATGCGATTTCCTACTCCGAGCTTCTTCAGGCGGCGGAGCCAGTACAGTCGCTGCTGAGCCTTTTTCCTCACGTGTGTGGTGTGCGTCTCCCATTTGAGGTCCTCCTCAATGTGTACTCCGAGGAACTTGAACTCGCTGACCCTTTCCACTGCAGCACCGTCGATGAGGATGGGCGCATGGTCTCTCCGCGGCCTCCTGAAGTCCACGATCAGTTCTTTGGTCTTGTCGACGTTAAGAGAGAGGTTGTTCTCCCGGCACCAGAGTGCCAGTGAGTTGATCTCCTCTCTATAGTCAGACTCGTCGTTGTTGACGATTCGGCCTATCACTGTCGTGTCGTCCGCGTACTTTATGATGGTGTTGGAGACATGTGTGGCTATGCAGTCATACGTGTACAGGGAGTAGAGGAGAGGGCTCAGCACGCATCCCTGGGGTGCTCCGGTGTTGAGGGTCAGGGGGTCGGATGTGATGCTGCCCATTCTCACCACCTGATGTGCCCATTCTCACCACCTGATGTCGGTTGGACAAGAAGTCCTGTATCCAGTCGCACATGCTTGGGTGTAGCCCTAGGTCTCTGAGCTTTTTGTCAAGCTATTGCATAGCAGGCACACTTAATAATAACATAATCAATTAATTATTTAACCAACCAACAATATGGGAACCCATACCAGTGGCCCCGCCAGAGGCGCACCGTTGCTCCGATCCGCAGCAAACTTGGCACAAACACTGTTCAGGGGCCTGCCATCAGAATAGTCACACCAGGGGCCACATGTGGCTCCCAGGGGCCACGCAAGGAGCCCCCGCAGCCACAGGCGCACCGTTGCTCTTATCCGCACCAAACTTGCCACAAACACTGTTCAGGGGTTTGCTATCAGAATAGTCATACCAGGCGGCAAGGAATCTCTACTGGAATTGAAGCTCTCTTCCGGGTTTTCTTTCAGCCTGCTGTTCAATAGCAGATCTACAAGCTCATAGCGGGGCACACAGTGCCGCGCTATGAGCTTGTATATCTGCTATTTTTGAATAGCCAAAGAAATCTTAAAATGACAGAGATGCGTTCCCGGTTAAACAGCCTCATAGCTCCCAAAGCATGCATTGTCTGTAGTGAGTCTGGGGAAAATCTTTATTGTTGTGTGCCAGTGTTTCCTTCAAGCATAATCCCAATACAGAGAGGCAGAGAGAGAGACAGAGAGAGATGTTCTTTTATCAGGCCTTGGAGACGCCACATTGTCTTTTAGACTTTAAAGACAGACCGAAACCACAAGAGACATTTTAGGCTGGACAAGATGACGAGAAGAGATACATAGCAGAGGAGACAGAAACAGATGGACACAGAGAAAGAGTGGGGAGAGAGAGAGAGAGAGAGCATTAATACAGCACAGGAGCGGGAAGCAAAACAACCCACGTTATCTCAGTGAGCCCAGTGGTAAACCAGTGTGTTTGGTGTGCCTGCAGTTGTGTTAGGCTCATGAAGAGAAGTCATGTTTGGATGCGACAGTACAGCCCAGAAAGCTAAATATTCCCCTGAATGGCTGCCACACACTGGTAGCCACACACAATGGGACACACAATATGTCAAGTAGATATTTTAGACTGGACAAGATGATGAAGAGATAAACAGGAAAGGTCTGAACAAACACAAATTTGAATATGAATAACACAAACAAATGGATAGAAATCAAAGAATACAATCTAAACAATTCTATTGGGTTGAAACATTAAGACTGAAATCTATGGCAGTTGTTAATGTTACACATGCAATAGCTTCAATATAGCTTCATTACATTTATGTATTAACTTTGCATTTCAGTTTTTAAATAGAACATTGTGTCTTGGATTCCCCCCTCCCCCCCCCCCCCCCCCAGACCCATCTGTGAGCTACAGCGGAGGAGGAGGTCACAGATGCGACTAGATATTTGCCAAGTTCTCCTTTCTAAGTTTATTGCATTAATCAAGCTCTCTGGTTTGATGCAGCAGCTTCAGACCTCCCAAAGCGTGGGAGCCTGTGTGCGAAAGATGCTCACAACCGACCAGGCACAACAGCTGGAGGACTATATAGCTTAAAATTTACGGCACGCATGCACGCACGCACGCACGCACGCACGCACGCACGCACGCACGCACGCACGCACGCACGCACGCACGCACACACAGAGCCTCGCTTTCTCTCTCGTGTGCGCGTCGCACGCACGGGCGCGCGCACACACACACGGCCACTTGTTCACATTGAAGGGAGTTGAATTTGAAGCATCTCCATATATTTTGCTGCAGCACAGTTATTAATATACGCGAGCGCGCACGCACACACACACGCTGGGACTGTTGTATTTTACGTACCTCCGTCTCTCTCTCTGTGCTCCGAGTAGGCTACACTCTGAAGAGCACTTGAACCATGAACTTGTAGGTTAATTTGTATGTAACTGTAGTCACTAAACTATTATTTTTCAGAAATCTAATCTAGGAAGAGGGTTTATGTTACAGGACAGGTGGGTCACGTAGAGGTGTACGGTGTGGTAACTACAGTTTGCACTTGATATGACATTTGCCTTTTGTTTTTTTAAGCATTATTGTGTGTGTGTGTGTGTGTGTGTGTGTGTGTGTGTGTGTGTGTGTGTGTGTGTGTGTGTGTGTGTGTGTGTGTGTGTGTGTGTGTGTGTGTGTGTGTGTGTGTGTGTGTGTGTGTGTGTGTGTGTGTGTGTGTGTGTGTGTGTCTGCCCCCTGGTGGCAGGGATTAACACTGTAGCTTATCCACAAGTTTCCTAGGGCGTTGTGGGCATCACTTCCTGGCAATTTGATCCAATGAAATTGACAGGAAGTGATGCCCACAACCCCTAGGAAACGTGTGGATAGATTTCACACGCAGACGTACAGTACAGTGTACAGTACACACACATAGAACAGTGGTTCATATGGGTGGGCCGCACACTTGCATTATTTTTCAGAGCATGTTCATTTCAATGATCAATCAATCTATTTTGTTCCGGCTTGGATCAATAGAACTAATAGTAATAGGCCTATAAGTTCCTATTCATTGGTATCACTATGAAAACTCATATTTGTTTAAATTAATCTTATATTATTTATCAATAAAATCATAGTGTATCGTCAATTATTTGGTGACACCCCCCCCCCCCCCCCTTGCAATATCCTCACGGCCCACCAGTGGGGCCCCGGCCCACAGGTTGGAAATCTCTGAAATAGATGTTTTAGAAGCTGTGTGGTTATACTGTACCAGTGGTGTAAAGTAACTAAGTACATTTAGTTAAAAGTACAATATTTGGATCCGAAATGTAGTAGTAGAGTAGAAGTAAAAGTATTGGAAATTGGATATTCTGTAAGTAAAGTACTTAGTACTTAGTAAATGTACTTAGTCACTTTCCACCTCTGCCAAACAAAGCTTCTAAATTACAAATGTTAAGCCACAACAAACAAGTCCGTCGTCCTTTTTTTATTTGACAATGAATCACAAATCTCTCTACGTCATCCTCAGACCATCCATCCCCTCCATTGGTGTTTCCAGTCGCCTCGGTTCTTCATACATCATGGCCAGCTGGCCAGGCAGTCAACAATGATATTTAATTATAATTAAATGGCTGGGCTGGGCTGTCCAGAGCAAAAGAAACGAACCAGATCAGTTTTTTTTTTTTACAATGACAAAAGAAACGAGTACGAGTCTTTATTCACTTTGGTGTCACAAGGACTAAGTGGTTGCATCATTTTTAACCCCGGGAACGCATCTGCGTCACTTTAGTTTTGAGCTATAACCATTATTTTATACTTTGGCTATTCAAAAATAACAGATATACAAGCTCATAGCGCGGCACCGAGTGCCGCGCTATGAGCTTGTAGATCTGCTATTTTTGAAAAACCTTGAACATACAAATCTTTGAATACATACATTTTTGGAAACGGCATTTTTAACTCAAATCTTCCGTGCCGCGCTATGAGCTTGTAGATCTGCTATTTTTGAATAGCCAAAGACATCTAAAATGACAGGTGCGTTCCTGGATTGAATGGGTTAAGGACAGAAGTTTTTTTTTTTTTTGATGATTGATGAACCTCTGTTCTATCTTTACACACTTGGATGTCATGAAGCACCGTGTGTGTTTGCAAATTTGATTTATTTTTAACTTGCGGCCAGCTGGCGCAGTTAGTTAGTTCGGCTCCTGTCTGACAGCTTGGCAGTGAAAGTGAAATGCAGAAACAGGTTTTATTGTTCTCATTATTGCTGCTTGTTCATAGTTTGTAAAAGTGATTTATTGCAGTTTTTTCCCTCAATTTATTTGGCATAATTCTCCATAGTGAGAGAAAGCTGAAAGACACGCACATCCAAGACCTACTGGATCAAACATTTTAAACAGTTGGAAAAAAGAATAAAAATATTATGCTCCCATATGCAAATATTTAAGGTGCCACCATTAAATACTTGCATATGGGAGCATAATATTTAAGTCTTGCTAGACACTTTTACAAAAACATTGGCAAAGACATTTCCTGTTAAGGAATTTGTGCCAAGTATTTTGTACACGATGTGCCTTCAGCACTTAAACAAATAAGCAGGAAGTGAATGTGGTCACACATGTCTTCCCAACCAATCAGAGTAAGCGAGATTTTATGAAACGTCTGGTTCGGTACCTTATATTTTTCCAGAGGTAAGGTCTCTGCGCCAATTTTCTTGTCACTTTGACGTCACTTTTGTCATGCAACACGTCCTAGGATGTTAAAGCTGCAGTCCATAAACTTCATGATTCGTAGTTTATAACTGCACAAATGGTGACTTTCTTCATGTTTACCTCTTTTGCCTACCTGCTTTTTTTGTGTAACAAAAAGGCTTAGGGTACATAATAGACAGACCAAAGAGTTATAATTAAAATATATAATCTTTATTGGATATTGCAGTATAAAAATAGGTTGTCTTTATTACAGTACAAATACAGTTATCACAATTTAGCTAATTAAAAGAGAGACAAACTGAACTCCACATGAATGCTCACCCTAACCAACTGAACCCCCTATCATGAAGTAGCTCTGTGGGCTAAAGCAGTGACCACCTGATGATCACCACCTGTTATGACATGGAAATGGAACATGATGAATAGCAGAGCATAATAGCAGCAATTCATGAACCCCTATCATATTACCAAAATGCGTAGCCTACATATGAGCCAAAGACTCATCGAAGACATCAGACTGTATGCCCCTAGTCTTGGACACAGACGTGGGCCCCCACACAAAATGCGGAATGTTGCACACTACAAAAGAAACACATTTATAGTCCCCATTTAGCTACCCTTAGCTTCACCATATATATCATACAATACCAACCAGCACATACAGTAATAGAACGATACAATAGAATGCACAGTAATAAAATGAACGAGAGAGAGAGAGAGAGAGAGAGAGAGAGCTAGACTTTAGCTAGATTTTAAATGAATGAATGGAAACCACTCCACCAGCCACACACACGGACCGCAGCGGCACGCTTAATTCAGCAATCTCTCGCTGTGTGTAATAGGGGAACCGTGAGGAAATGTTTGCTGCAGGCGAAAGCAGCAAAAAATCTGGAATCCAATTAAAAAATAGCAGATCTACTAGCTCAAAACGCGTCGTACTCTGACTCGTTTCTGTACAGTATAATGCAATGTGGCCCTCTGGAGTGAGTGTGGAAATATAGTGGTCCTCTCCATCATCAAAGTTGCACACCCCCGATCTACAGTATATTGCCACAGGCCTCCTTCATGTCCTCCTGCCTCCTCTCCCTCCCCCATCCCTTCTTCCACCTCCTCACATTCTTACAGATCTGGAAACACTTCCATACTCTTGCTTTCATTCTTTCGTCAGGTTTCATATAGCTGCCCCTGCAGCTTGGAATCACTGACAGACAGATCTGAAGCTTAAGGACTTGCAGGCTTTGTCATAATGTTCTGTTGGGCAGTATTCCAATCTAAACTTCCCTTCGTTTAAACTTGACCTTATAAAAAAATCATCAATTATATCGACACGTTTGTACCTCTGTCTCCTTACAGGGTTATTTGCCAATTCAATTTCACCTCGCTGCCCTCATAGTCATAAACCTTTAATTATGCATGCTCACGTCTGTCAATACATTGTTGGCACGATTTAGAAATGTGCTAAATGAACCATTGTCCTCTTTTCGATCAAATGCCTGGCTGCGCTGCTCTGTGGCCCCTCTGTGTACTGAGGCTGGCAAGAGTAGCCTATATTTTGGTTTGAACCCTTTCACTCATGCCGCTCTATTCTGTGGCAGTTTTCTCCCCCTCTAAACCACGTTAAATCCGGATAATGGAGCTGCGCCGCCCCAATAGGTTATTCTAGCACCTGCTCTACCCGTCACCATTATGCCGACACCGTTATTTGCGCATGGAGGTGTGCCTGTGGGCGTGTTGTTGCTATATCCCCCACATTGCAATTCTACAGACACACATGGGTACGGGTTTCGGGGGGGGGGATAGTGGAATCTAATACCACTCGCTGGTTTATAAAATCACCCGTCAAGTGCACACAGACACTACAATGGCTTTGTGCGTTGGACCATGAGCCGTGTTGCCAGCCTTGGCGAGAAATCAGCAACCGCAGTCCGCAGGTCTATGAAAACAAAAAGAAGCAACTATAAGGCCACATGAGCACTTCAAACAACTAACTAGAGCTTTCATATCCCCTAAATATTTCAGCCCGGCTCGACTAATAATTGACAAATTAGACCCAGCCCAGCCCGTCAGTAATTTTTCTAAAGAAGCCTTATTTCTCATTAAATCTTGGTAATTCGTTAATTCTTCCAACAGTCTATATTTTATTTAAAAAACAGCTTGGAGCAAATAGGGCTATATAAATATATACACTGCCCCATAACCATTTAAAAATGATTATGGTTATTCTATGAAATATATGTTTCATAGAATAACCGTAATCATTTTTGCGATGGAGAAATCACATCCAATGTTACCTTCTAGGCTACTGTGCTCTCATTTGAAGAAATAATCCAACATTTACTTTGAGGTGAAAAAGACATGAAGAAAGCTCAATAGTCTGAAGATGTCATGTTATGGTTTAAACTTTAAAGGGGGCTCGATCTGCTGCTGCGTCAGCGTCATGACAAGACAGCTGAGTGATTTGACCTACTGTTGCGTTGCGCTGCCCTGTTGATTAATTATTTGGCATCAGCTGTGTAAGAATATATAACTATTTTAAATGGCTTTCATATACTCTTGGGGATCTGACCAATATGACAAGTTGCTTATTGTGAACACAATAGCCTACGCTACAAATTAATTAATATGTGAATTTATTTGGATGTAAAAAAAACGTAGACCCGGCTCAGCCGGTGCTGACGGGCCGGGTCGGGTCCCGTTGGGTTTGGGCTAAAATCAATCTAGGATTACTGAACAAAGGTGGATGATGAAAGATAACGGGGACAATATGGATGTAAGTTAACTTTAACTGCGTCACTTCAGAGGAAACTATGGAGCTACTACAGAGATGTTTACACACCCCTGGAATCCATTAGAATGGTGGAAATAGAACAATACAGCCAACGTGAGTACATAGGCTATAGACCTTTCCTAAAACTGTCCAATTTATTATACCCATGTGCTACTGTTTGTCTGTGTACCACGTACAGTAGGAGCGTTGTCGCAACATGATGTAATTAATTATTTGGGAGCAGACGGTGTGTACCAATAGTATACATATTTTAAATGGCTTTCATATACTATTCCGGATCTGACTAATATGACAAGCTTATTGTGAACACAATAGGCTACAAATTAATATAAAAATGTATTTGGATAAAATAAAAAAAAAGAAGGAAAACAAGCCCAATGTGGCTTATAATAATCAGACCAGGCAACAGTGCAGACAGGTAGATAGGCTAGAGCATATATTGGATCGGGATGACGGCTAGCGCAGTCTTCTCTTAAAGGCAATGGCTTCTGGCACGGTGATTGGTTTTATCATTGTAACGCCCAAACCACACCTATGCATAATGTAACGGGTAGCTCAGGTGTTTGGCGGGTGAGGGGGGTGCCATAGAATACCGAATTTTGCGGGGAAACGCCTCTTGCCTAGTCCGAAATCCGTAATTAGTGGTTTGTTCAAATCTGGCCCTGAATAGAGCCCATAGTCTTTAAAAGGATGGTAATGGTGCCAAATATCTGTGCCTGCTCTGATGTTTAGTTTGTAGCAGTAATTACATTTTGTTTGTCTATTTTGTCATGGTTTTATTGTATTAGGTTTTTTTAAAAGAATAATACGTTTCCTTCCCCCCACCTCATAGCTGACTTGTTATGCATTGTAAACACTATTTATAATAATAATTTGGGTTAGGGTTAGGGTTTAATCTTTCAGCTCGTTTTCAATTATACAAAGTTAAAAAATTCACTCATTACATTTCCTATAATGAAGACAATGGATAATGTTATCTGGCTATAATAGACTAATATTAGAACACGCTTCCAAAAAAGATTACTTGTTTTAGTTTTTTAACTAATATTATTAACAATAGTGACAAATACGGGTCAAATATGGGTCAGAATTTATCCATTTATGTTAAGAAAGAAGGTAAAAAGTAATTAATTTTTCATAAACCCAAACTTTATTTTACTCCTAAGAGCAAATGCAAATTGAGTGCCTCAAATGGTGCTTCAAACTTGTGATTCATGTGACCCTTACTTCAATCAGTGAAGTGCAGTGCTGAATGTGAGAAATATTGAGACCAATATGACTTTGAACAAATATTGGTAATTTGCCAATACATGATTTTGTGAAATAAACAGGTTATGCTGAAGCTTTTAAGGACGAAGAATGAAAGGAGTTAGATTCTAATTGAAACCAACTATCCTCAGTTTTGCATACTCTTGGGATTTTCCCACTCCATATAACATTTTTAATTAGTGAGTCCAATTGACAAAAAAACTGTTTGGGTAGAAAAATGGGTAAACATTGAAATGAGTGCAGATATCTGGGGAGTAAATTCATTTTGATGGATTGCACTCGGCTTACACTCGGCTTACAAGGGAAAGGGTAAGGTGTTCCATCAGTTTTCACTTTTGCAAGAGAGGGAATAGAGTTGCTAATGATAATTCCTAAATATTACTTACTAGATGAATTGAAGGGAATTATAGATTGGGGTATCACCTTGGCCAGTTGGTTAACAGGAAAGCATTCGCTTTTCTGCACGTTCAACTTGTACCGTGATTGATTGATTGATTGATTGAAATGTTTATTAGGCAAAAGAATGTAAAACAACACAGTTACATTTATAATGCTTTTGTCTAAAAGGTCCGGCCAAAAAAGTCCTTGCGGACTTGTTTCCGTTGGGGTCCTTGAGTTAATTTCATAGTCATATATAGTAGCAACCAAACAGTTCAAAAATCAACATGAAAATACAGATAATACAGAAAAAATACCACTATGTACAAAAAAAAGCATTTAAAAAATATATGTACAAAAAAAGGGGGGGGGGGGAGCATGGAAAAATAAAAATTATATACAAAAAAAGCATGAGGAAATACAAAATATGTACAAAAAGAGGAGGGGGGGGGGGTCGTCTGTCTACAGGGAAACTGGTACTAGCTCCTCTTTCGGCCTCCAGAAAGATGGGTTTTTAGGGCTGTTTTGAATGAGCCCAGGGAACTGCATTTTTTGAGGGATGGGGTTCACATTTGACAGTGGGGTCAGGCCTGGTCTCCTGTAGGCTAAAGGTTTTCATTTGAAAACATTTTGTCTTGCTCTCGGGCCAAGATATCCTCAGTATTTTCCCAAGGCATCTTGTCTGGAACACATCTAGCTTGTGACAGATGGTCCGTGTTACTTTGCTCTTAAGTTATTTAAATAAAATGACGAACGAACCCCTCTTGTACGTTGCCCAAATTATATGGCACAAGTTTAAAGTTACATACTGTGAGAGCAGAGAAGCTCGCACACAGTAATACAGAAATCAGACTATAGGTCTTGGTTGCATATAAAAGGCTTTAAAAGATCCAGGCCTGTACAGACACAGGGAGTCCCCACAGAGTGCATGCACTGACAATAGTCCCTGTGTGGATTGGAACGTTTGCCTTAGACCTGTACAGCCCTGTGTCTTTTAAAGACTTTCATATGCAAAAAAGACATACTGTACCGGTAGTCTGATTCAGGGCAGGAGCTCGAGTCCACGAGAGTGACATTATGTTCGAGGGGCAGCGAGCTACGTGCGTACAGTATGTCCAGTAGCTCCACTTTGCCAAGCTATTATGCGATTTGTATCCACCAAAAGTGTCTGTCTAACATGCTGAAACAAAAGCGCAGCAAGGGTCCAACACGTCCATTTGACTTCCAACGTCTTTGCGGTAATAATCATGGAGCATTTCAAAAGTGAAGGTAAAATACAACAACAACCATTAAACTCTGCAACAGAAGTCATTTACGTGTGTGTGTGTGTGTGTGTGTGTGTGTGTGTGTGTGTGTGTGTGTGTGTGTGTGTGTGTGTGTGTGTGTGTGTGTGTGTGTGTGTGTGTGTGTGTGTGTGTGTGTGTGTGTGTGTGTGTGTGTGTGTGTGTGTGTGTGTGTGTGTGTGTGTGTGTGTGTGTGTGTGTGTGTGTGTGTGGAGAAATTATGAAAAATTCCTTTAATCAATTAATTGTTTGCTCCCGATGAGCAGGTTGGTGCCTTGCATGGTTTCCTCCACCATCGGTGAATGTAATGCACAATCTATGTAAATCTCTTTGGATAAAAGCGCTATATAAATGCACCATTTACCATTTTACCTTTACTTCAATTACTTACTTCAATCAGTGAAGTAAGTGCAGTGCTGAATGTGAGAAATATTGAGACCAATATGACTTTGTACAAATATTGGTAATTTGCCAATACATACATTATTTTGTGAATGTCACTGATGGTTATACTGTACTTGTACTATATACAAATTTAATCATCCTTAACCTTTATGTTAAATGCATTATTTCCGACTTAAAATCTTTGTTTTATTTGTGGACTTCCTGACCTGGTATTTAGCCTTTTTGCCCTTAAAAAACTGACAACAACCAAACTTGACGACACTTGGCCTTGACACTAAAATGAAGTACCAGACAAACAAAGGGCAGTTTTCTAAGGCGCAGCTCAACTTGTTAAAGTTGAAAACTCCCACAATTTTCCTTAAACCGCTTAAAACCTGAGGCCCGAGTGTCTACACATTGACAAGAAAGAGACAGGAGAAAGTGGTACAGTCAGCTGGGGCGTTAAGGCCGCTGTGGCCTCAGGGCATGCCATTTCTTTGAAGGGCACAAGGCAAAACTGAGGGGCAACGGCGGCCATGGCCTTCGTGGCCTCCCTGAAAGTGCCGACCCCATAATTAACACCTGTCCGCTCTAGACCATTGGTTCTCAAAGTGGGGTCCGGGGACCCCCAGGGGTCCTTGAGGGAGTTCCAAGGGGTCCCCAGCTAAATGATGGGTTAAGAACCATGGACCGTTATGGGTCTGTAACTCTGAGAGTATACAAATGGAACCAAATGGACCCGTTAGGGTCCATTTGGTTCCATGTGTACACTCTCAGAGTTAAAATAACATCAATTTTACAATATTAATTGGGGTCCAAGAGATAGAAATGCCATTAAATGGGGGTCCGTAGCCTAATGCATGTCAAACTGGGGGTCCTTCATATTAAAATGGTTGAGAATCACTGCTTGAGCTGTAAAAATCTTCGCTTATGGGGGTCCTTGGTCCTTGGCTAATATGTGTCAATTTGGGGGTCCTTGACACGAAAACGTTTGAGAACCACTGCTCTAGACCACCTTCAGAGGAGGGCCTCCTCCTCGTGGGAACAGGGGGTGGCTGAATGACACTGAGTCGGACATTTGATGACGACACACGAAAGAAGAAGAACTGTGTGTCAAAATAATCTGAACTTGGAACGTTTCCAGTGAAAACAAATTATCTGGATTTTTCCCAAGACTGCTGGACCTGAATTCCATTAGGTCTGTCAAAGGCAGGGCAAGTTTATTTGTACTGTCATTGCACATTTCGAAATCTATCTAAATTATTCAAATGAGAGGTGAATATGTGGAGGTTTTGGGAGGGTTGCTGACCCAGGAGTCTTTGGCATGGAGATCACGCACGCGCGCCTATTTGTTTCTGTACTTTTTATTCTTATACTCCCCTACAAGTAAGAGGCAAATATTGCACTTTTTACTCAAATACAATTATTTAAAAAAGTTAAAAATGTATTGTCAATTATTATTACAAAATATACATTAAGCACTTAAGCACTACTTTATACTTTGGCTATATCTGAAAAAAAGTCTTAAAATATTTAACACATTTGAGTATTTTTCCGTTGTTTTGGGGGGTGTATTTATTTCGGTGCCAGCAAGAATGTCCCCAGACAGTAAGACAAACAATCAGCATCACATTCATCCTGGCACATGGAGCAAACTCGAAGAATCCGAGTGATGTGTCCAGTAATCAGTGAGTCCCATTAAGGTCCCTGAGGTCTGGACTTAGACATGTTTTGGGTTATCATAGTGAAAACCCTGAAAAAAGTGCAAAATTGAAATTCCAGAAGTGGTCTCAATTTAAAGCCACTGGTGTCTAGTTTACTCACAGCCAAGTTAGATTCCTGTGCGACCTATGGTTGTGGAGTTATAAGGCCCAGAGTGAGGACATGTGAAAATCGGTTTTTTAATTATTTTTGTACCTTTTTGGCCCTGGAAGGACCTTTAAATATCCAATCTCAAAGTGCCTGGCACCCGTTTAGAGATCTTCTTTTTTAGAATTTTTTGATGTATGGTACATTCCGGTGCGATTTTATTTGAGCTTTTAATTACACTTAGTAGCATCAAAATGGCCAATATTTGGAAAATCAAAAAATCAGAAATTGCAAGATTTTTGCAGTCAACGGCCTCTAGCTCTGGCCAGAAGAGTCTCTCAGAGAGCTAACAAATGTTGTAGTAAACTTTAAGGGCTTGTGAATCCAGCGTATACTTCGGCATCCCGCTGGGACCCTAGGTTCGTCCGCTAGGGGGCGCCGAAATTTCTTACAGAAGTCACTTTTTAAAAAAATATATTTTTATTTATTTTTTTGACACTTTCACTTAATAAATTCGGTGGTGCTGAGTTGATGGGTGTAGGTCCCGAGTGGGCAGGACACCCAGAAATAGGTGAAATGGCCCTTTAACCATCTTAAAAGGTGCAAAAGCATGCCTAAAAAAGTCAATAATAGCAATAATAATAATATAATGAAATAATATAATATATACCATATATAGAGAAGGAAGAACAGTATTTATTCATATCAATACACAGTGGGCAAAATTACAAAATGACATATATGACGCCCAAGGACCGTCAGCAGGGAACTTTAAAACAGGAAAGTAATGGTTAGGATGAGGAACATTGGGTCAGGGATATGTACAATATTTACAGATAATGGTCTATTAAAGTTCAGGGTCCAAGGGAGGGGTATGTCCAGGGGGGAGGTTACCGGAGGTTAAGTCCTTTGGGGGCATGGGTGTCTAGGCGTAGGATCCAGTGGTATTCTTGTTTTTTACGGAAGATAGGGGTCCAGGTGGGGTCGTGTTGCAGGATGGAAATTTTGAGGTTGTTGGATCCGTGGGTGATGAAATGGTGGACGAGGGGTGTATCGGTTTTGAGTTTGTTGGTTATGTTGTATAGGTGCTGGTAGAGGCGGGTGGAGAGGGGCTGTTGGGTTTCCCCTACATATTTTAGGCCACAGTGAGTGCACCTAATAAGATACACTAGGTTCTGGTCCCGGAGGGAGGCCTGTTGGGGGGTGCGGATAATCCGGTCATTATGGATGAGGGTATAATTCTGGTGGAAATGTGGGTGGGGGTCTGAAGGGGGACGTGGGTTGAGGGTGGGGAGTTTACTGCGGGTCAAGAGGTCTTTAAGGTTGGGGTTCCTACGGTGGGCAATGAGGATTTTCCTGTTGGGGATGGAATGGGGGCAGAGGTCCGCTCCAAGGAAGTTGTTCCTGAGGGTTTTTGCGGCCTCTACCGAGTATGGGTGGAAGGTGGTGATGAGGGGTAGGAGGGGTTGGGTTGAGGGTGGTTTCAGGTTGAGGAAGGTGGCTTTGGTTTGGTTGAGGAGGGTTCGGGAGTAACCCCTGTTCCTCAGGACTCTAAATAGGGTGGTTGTTGCTTCTTCGAAGTCGGAGTCCTGGGTGCAGATTCTCCGAAATCGGAGAAGTTGGGACTTGACTATGCTTTTGAAGGTATGGGCAGGGTGAAAGCTGGTACGGTGGAGGAGGGCGTGGGTGTCAGTGGGTTTGAAAAATACTTTGATGTCTAATTGGTGGGTTGTGGGGTATTGAGGGCCTTTGAAGGTGGTAGTGTCCAGGAAATCGATGGAGGTGGGGTGTAAGTTATGTTTGAGGGAAATGGAGGGGGAATGGCTGTTGAGGGTTTCCATAAATTTCTGGAACTCACCCTCTGAGTGGGGCCAAATTCCCCAGATGTCATCCAGGTAGCGGTAGTAGGCTGAGGGACGGAGAGGGCATTTGGCCAAGGCTGTGGCTTCCCAATGGGCCATGAATAAATTTGCTAGGGCTGGGGCGAACTTTTTGCCCATCGCGACCCCTTTTATTTGGAGGTACGTTTGGCCATTGAAGTCAAATTCATTGGTGGTCAGGGCAATTTCAAGGAGGGAAAGTGTGAGGGAATCGTGTCTGTTTGGTTGGGGGTGTTCATTAAAGGCGGTTTTAATAATGGTAAGGGCCTGGGTTGAGTCTATGTTGGTATATAGGGAGTCTACGTCCAGGGAAAAGAGGAAATCCGAGGGTTGGAGGGAGAGGGTCTTGATTTTGGTGACAAAGTCATACGTGTCTTTAATGAAGCTGGGGTGGAGGGTGGAAAGGGGGTTTAAGAAGCTATCTAAGTATTCTGAGAGGTGGTCAGTTTCACTGCTGCAGTCTGAAACTATAGGTCTACCTGATGGGATGGAGTGGGGGGTAGGCCATGTTTCAGGGTCTTTGTGAATTTTGGGGAGGAAGTAAATATGTCTGGCCTTGGGGGGGGTGTCACCAAGTAGGTAGGTCAATTGTTTGGGGTTGAGAAATTTGAGTTTGTGGAGTTGGTGGAGGATGGATTCAATATCTGTGGCCGCTTTCTGGAAGGTTGGATGGGGGATTCTCCTGTAATATTGGGGGTCATTCAATTGACGTTCTCCTTCCTGGACATATTGGGCCCGGTCCATAATTACCACCACTGAGCCCTTGTCGGCTGGCTTAATTATGAGTTGTTGGTCATTTTTGAGGGATTTGAGGGCAATTATTTCATCCTTGGGTAGGTTGGTGGGCAAGGGGTTAGGGGTTAAAAAGTTAAATATTTTTGCAAGCATACTGGGCCTGATGGGTTGAGCGTCGGGGAAGCGCTGTGTAGATGGTCCACACATCCCCACACACAAACTTGGCAAACGGCGATGTGGAATCTAGACAACCCAAGCACACAGCAATTTATGTTCAGTCACACGACGATACGAATGAAAAAATGAATTGGGCTTCAGACAGCATCAGAGGAACACGAGGAATACAAATAGAAAAGAATTATAAGATGTATTCATTTCAGCATTTTGAGCCTACAGGGGGTTTTATCACCTAAGATACAGTTTGTTTGAAATATGAGTTTTGGTTTAAGGGCAAATTGCCCCAAGCTTCAGATGTGTCAATTCCCGGACAGGAAACACAAATAGAAACAGTGATTGCATCTGTGTGTTGAGATTGCGAGGGGAGTGATAACCTCAGACGCGTCGGGTTTGAAAAAAAATTGAAATAGAATTTTTGGTTTGAGGGGAAATAGCCCAGAGCTAGAGGTGTCAAGTCATCACCATAATATAATCTGTTCCCAGTGGTGGAAGAAGTACTCCACCACTAGTAAAACTTATTAAAAACTAATAACAATATTACAATATAAAAAATACTATGTTAAAAGTAAAAAGTCCTGATTTCAAAATATGACTTGAGTGAAAGTATTGGCAACAAAATATACTTACAGCACCAAAGTAAAAGAACATTTGAGAAAATATGTCAAACTTACAAAGAAAATAGTTGATCTACAAGCATACCTTTCAGCTATTTTCCAGTGTAGGACTTAAGCGGTTAATGTATATGTTGTATCAATAATCTAAATCTGCAAATAAATAATTGCGGTGTAGTAAAAAGTAAAAAGCACAATATATGAGATGTAAATGTGTAGTATAAAAAAAAAAAGATCAAGTAAGTAAATGTAGCGTACCTCAAATGTGTACTTAAAGTATTTGATGTACTTACTTTACAGTTCTGTCTGCATCATTGATCTTTTATTAGGTGTTTTATAAGCTTTTATAAGGCCTTTTTATAAGCGTTCTACCCATATCACCTGCTGGGCACACAGTTACACTGTTACAAACACACACTTTTACTCTCATAATCTTGTATTTATAAGATGCAGGCGCTGCCCCAATTGTGTTTGTGTAGGCGCCTGGCAAGCAGGATGTACGCGCACCCCTAGACTCTATGGTCTAATGGTGTCAGCGGTGGAAAAAGTACTAATTTAAATGATTTACATAATTAAAAGTATCAATACTGCAATATTCTATTGCAGAGTTTTATTCTATTTGTTTTGATTTCTAACGTAATGAAAGCGTTAACAGGCAATAAACTATGTGTAAATTAAATGGTGCATTTATATAGCACTTTTATGCAAAGCGCTTTACATAGATTGTGCATTACATTCACCCATTCACACACACATTCATTCACCGACAGCGGAGGAAACTAGCCTGGTAAACCCCCCCCCCTTCCGGAAATCTCATTTGCATTTGATTTCAGGAGTGAGTCTGGCCTGCAGGCTTATCTGGGCATTCTTGCTCGTCCGCCAAATGGACTCGCCTATCAGCGTCCTCGCTCATTGTTCTGTGATTGACAGCGAAGGTTGGCCAATCAGGTGGCGAGTTCGAGTGAAACCAAATGGAACCGAATGCAGCCGACCAAAATGGAACGGCAGCCATTTTTTCTGTTTTTGGTTTTGGTTTTAAAACTTTAAAACGCTCTCAAACTTATTTTTTGAGGCACAGAATTTACTTTTAAGATATCTTTCGGATAGAATTTAGTTGTATAACTTCATATATGTGGTCAATTAATCATGACAGAGCCTATTTAGAAGAAAATAAATCGGCAGAGGCGGGCAGTGACACGCATGTATCCGAATAAAGCAACCTATTTTAGGCATGGCCCTTTCAAAAGTCCCCCTGCGTCATGTTATCTGGTGGTCGGGAAAACGAACTGCTGAATGGCTGAAGGGGAACGAACTGCTGATTGGCTGAAGGGGTTGTCAGTCAGCGGTATTACTCCGGCCTAGCTCCAGCCCACAGCCAAATTGCCCATACAGGTCATAGAGGTATAATATAACTAGAGGGCGGATTGCCCCGCCCCAACTATTCATTTCAATGAAATTGCTCGGTGGCGTTTTGAAGCACCCGGAAGTAAGACGTATTGGTTCCATATTGGTTCCATGGATCCATTCCATTGGTTCCATGGGTCGTGACGCGTTGTGAGCATGCGCACAAACGGCAGATGCACTCGCAGTAGCATTTTAGGTGCATTCTCAGATTTGACTAGGCTTGGCCGCTTCACTGTTCTACCGTGGTTCTGGGGGCTTGATACAGGTCTGCAGGCCAGACTCCTTCCTGAAATCAAATGCAAATGAGATTTCCGGAAGGGGGGGGGGGTTACCAGGCTAGGAGGAAACCATGCAAGACACCAACCTGCTCATCGGGAGCAATTTAGGGGTTCAGCGTCTTGCTCAAGGACACTTCGACACTAACTCTTCTGGGGGATCGAACTGGAAACCTCACGGTTACCATCCGGCCGCTGTACCGGCCACTCTACCCCCATGAGCCACTGCCTCCCCTGTGTACTAAATAGACTTACATCGGTCATGTGTGCTCTGCATTTAAACATTTTCTACTGGGAGCTAGTATAAGAAACGGTGTGCAGACTTCCCTTCCTTCTCCAGTGTACGTATTGTTGTTGTTCAAAACAAAGTGTTGGGCGTGCTTCCCTTTTTGGAGTCTGTTTCATTTCACACAACACCATCATAATCAACAACAGTATCAGTCATGAGGTAATCTTAAAAAACACACGCATACTCGGCATCAGTCAATTTCAGATACAGAACAGAACATGCCGTCACATCTATGTTGCACAAGTCTTGTGTTGCACAATTAAGCAGTGGTGGAAAGTAACTAAGTACATTTTCTCAAGTACAGTACTTAAGTACAATTTGGAGGTATTTTTTTTACTTTACTGGAGTATTTCCAATTTTCTGTACTTTTACTTCTACTCCACTACATCTTGGAGACAAATGTTGTATACTTTTACTCCATTACAATTATTTGAAAACTTTACTTACTTTGCAGATATAAATCATTATATTATAAAACATACATTAAACACCACTTCAGCCCTATTTTATACCTAGGCTATTTGAAAATAGCCAATCTGAGCTTGTAGATCTGCTATTTTCAAACATTTCAGTACTTATATTTTTGGTACTTTAAGTACATTTTGATACCAATACCTTTGTACTTTTACTCCAGTACATTTTTAACACTAGACTTTTACTTGTAACAGAGTACTTCTACATTGCAGTATTGATACTTTTACTTAAGTAAAACATTTGAGTAATTTTTCCACCACTGCAATCAAGATTCTCTTCTCCCTCCTGGCTCCCATGCTGCGAGATGACCTCACCCCCTCTCCCTCCACAGTCTGAGAACTCACCTCTTTAGACTCTACATCACCAACCCTAGCACTCTCCTTGTATCACTGATTGTTGTATTTCTTTACAGCACGGCTCTAAAGAGCCTAGCCGTGGTCTGAGATGGTGTGTGTGTGTGTGTGTGTGTGTGTGTGTGTGTGTGTGTGTGTGTGTGTGTGTGTGTGTGTGTGTGTGTGTGTGTGTGTGTGTGTGTGTGTGTGTGTGTGTGTGTGTGTGTGTGTGTGTGTGTGTGTGTGTGTGTGTGTGTGTGTGTGTGTGTGTGTGTGTGTGTGTGTGTGTGTGTGTGTTCATCTGGAGCTAGTGTATAGGCTGGCCACCAGCAGGACCTCAGAAAGGAGGACAATTTACGTATTGACAGGGACCCCCATAAACCCCCAAGATTAATACCGATTTTTATATTTTTAGAAAACTCTACAAGCTCATCGCTTGTAGATTGGCTATTTTCAAATATAGTGTAAAATAGGTTTGAAGTGCTTTAAACTGATGCTCTATTCAGTCCTTTAGCTGGGGACCCCCTTTATTTAGGTAGGTATTTAGGTTTTTTTTCTTGTTTTTTTTGTTGAATGCAATTATTCCTAAATCTAATCCACACTCTATCGTATCTTAAATAAGAGAGAGTGGAAGAGAAGGGGATACTCTGCTGCTGTTATTTTTTTCTCAATTGGGAATCCGGCAGGATGGGAAAAAGATGAGAGGGTTGGCCTACCTGCAGTTCTCAGATTGAGAGTCATTCTGTCAGTCAATCATGCCGTTAAATGGCATCTTTCCCTTCGTTGCTGACATCAATCATGTCCGTTACACACTGTGACGGTGCAAAGTGCATGATGCTTGTCAATTCTACTTTTCTTCATGAACTCCTTTTCCTTGCTCCATTGTTCACTAAATGAAGTTTTCCGTTTCGGCATCTTTGGGCAAATCTACCGCAGATTATCTACGTTACAACTACAGTACTTGGCGTCAGTTTTATCCGACCCGGCATCCACATGTACTGTAGGCTAAACAAGTGTGGAAGGAGCGTTCAGTGTGAGTGACAGTTGGGAGCGCGAAATGCATGCATGCAGCAATGCATAGCCGGCTGGCTGCCAGCTGATATTCAATAGGCTACCAATGAAACAGGAGATTTACAGAGATATGTAAATATAACCAATAACACATTTACACAGTGATCACTCTCACAAATGCCGGACAATTATGCGTCCGGCCAGGGGTTGGCAACCCGGCCTGTCGGAGATCTGCACTCCGGTACGATGAGCGCACCTTTCTAGTTGTAATTGCTTTACACATTCCCATTCAGCACAAAATACCCTGTCAATTGAAGCTTGTTCTGAATGTTGACATAACTTAACTCTCTGTAGACGAGAACCTACGAACCGATTGAAGCGGTTTCATCCTGTAAATATCCAGATATTTTAATGGATGACTCTAGTTCAGCACCTTTGTCTGTCTGTCTGTCTGTCTGTCTGTCTGTGATATGGGGACTAAAACAAACTGTAAAACTGAATAAAAGTAAAACTAAACTAAAAACAGAATTTACTGGTGTTGAATGTATTATCTATTCAAAGTTTTTCAAGTAAGGCTTTTGCACCTGCACATTTTAAGAAGGTTTGAAATTGTAAGGGTACAGGATTTGCAGAAAAGTTGATACAACATACATAAACATGACTCATAAGACAAATACATTTAAAAAAAACTAAGAATAATCTTTAGTTATGCCACAGTTTAATTTGCCTCGCTACAGTTTCACATTGGCATTCAGTACAGACACTGATGTGTGAGCACACACACACACACACACACACACACACACACACACACACACACACACACACACACACACACACACACACACACACACACACACACACACACACACACACACACACACACACACACACACACACACACACACACATGCTCACATAACATTGCCATCTGTAGGGGCTAAGTCATTAACATCATGGCATTAAGCTTGGAAAGTATTCTAGGGAGGATGCACTCGTGACCTCGCATTTAGCTCCACAGAAGTGCCAGCTAATCCTTGCTCCTAGCTCCTTGGTGCAGAGACCTTGCGTGACTGGCAAACGGACTTGAATTTACGGTTCAAATGAGGATAGACGAGCCAAGGATATGTAAATATGGAGAGGGCAGAATTGTCACTTTCTTGGTCCGGCAATTCCAGATGGCAGATTCATCAGCCTTCGTCAGACACACGGGGAGGCAAATTGGAGCCGTAAGTTCAATGGAATGCATTGAATACAGAGAGCTGGGTGGACAAGCTAATGCATTTAACATGTCACGTTTTCTGGTCTCTTGTTTTTTGATGTGCACACACACTATCATTTTATTGAGGTTTCTAAAAAGAACAGTTTCTTTACATTTTCTAATTGAGCTGTCTCGCCTGGAAACCTGATAAATCTGCCAAAGTGAATGCTGCTCAGTCAGAAACTTACTTTGTGCTCTTTAGATACCTCAAGACACATAAACAAAAATAGACAAGAGATCAGAAAACATTGTATCTTCTTTTATTTCCCTGAAACGATTATCTGACAATTGCCGCAATCATTATAAATAATGTTTATTCATAAGCTATCGATATATCTACGGTTAGATGTTTGATGTTTTAATGTGTATTTTGTCACGGCATTAAAGTGATATCACTTAATTTGCGGTTGTTGTACTGCAGGTACTGTATATACTGTGTTTGTTTACTGCCAACTGTGTGTCTGTCTGTGTGTTTTCCACAAGTCTCTGCAAGATGTGTTGGTGACAGCTCGTTGCTTCAAACTGCTGGATGCTTCAGGCATGTCAACTAAGACGCACTGCGGCAGAACACCATAGAATAGTACATCACTGTAATCGAAAGGTAATGCTAGGTGTGTTTATTATAGTTTTTCAGAATAAAAATAGCCGAATCACCAGAAATAGCCGAAGCTCACAACACGTCCCAGCTTGTAGATCGGCTGTTTTTAGCAAATGTTCCCCCCAGAATAGCGATGCTGGGGTTCAAGTTTGTTAAACGTCAAGTATTTTGAAAGTTACTTTCAAATTGTCATAATGGAAACGGATATTCAGTTTTTGGCGCTGCCTTGATGCCGTCGTAAAGGCTGAATTTACTTTTGGTGCAGTGCAAGGCGTTTTGAGCTTGTAGTTCGGCTATTTTCACAATATCTACCTATGGAACTGCATGAGTCAAGCTAAATGTAATGCCTCAACTCCTACACTTCCAAGTGCTTGTCAGGGTGGGGGGTCCCCAGTTCAAGGGCCATTATCTATTCGGCATTTAAGCCACAGACCACCATTTGACGAGATTTAGCCTCCCACAAAACCACAATTCCATGCTGTATTGATGTTGTATCATCATAGGAGAGACAACAGGCAAACGTTGATCAAAATAACTATTATTTAATTAAGTAATGCAGATGTTTAACAATAATTTTACTCTTGAGAGCGTAAAATGCGTAACATACAGTTAAAGATCTATAAGGGTCCATTTGGTTACCAACTCTCCATCATTTAGCTGGGGACCACCTGGAACCCCCTCAAGGACCACTTGTTGAGAACCACTGCTATAGCACACACAACAAACGGTTAACCACAAACATGGACAATTGTGGCCCCCTGCCTAATCTAGTTGAATAAGCCTTGCATGGCCAGACTATATCACTGCGTGGATATGAGTCTGGTGCTTCTATGAGGAAGTTTCTTTTCCCAAGGGGCGGGATCAAAAGAATGTCTCTGCACGCTATTGGTTAGACCTACAACTAACTACCAATTACAGTCTCCCATATTTGAATACTGGGCCCTGATTGGTCACCCCAGACTTGGGGAGCAGGAAATGGATTCACAACGGAGCGGTGCCAGACCCAAATCGGCAGGGTTATAGGTCACCGTATTTTGAAACAACCAAACCGGGTCAGGTAATCACTTAACCCATTCAGACCGGGAACGCATCTGTGTCTGTTATCTGTTAGATCCCTTTGGGCTATTCAAAAATAGCAGATATACAAGCTTGTAGCACGGCACCACGTGCCGCGCTACAAACTTGTAGATCTGCTATTTTTTTTTTATCTTGAAAATGTGTGCAAATCTTTCAATAATATATTCTTTAAAGCGAACTTTTGTAACTCAAATCTTTGATCTGGGGGGTGCCTGGAACAACATATTTTGAGATGGGGGTCCGCGACCAAATACATATTATTTTGGGTGGTCCTTGACATGAAAACAGTTTGAGGACCACTGATATTGCAACATAAGTTGTTTTTTTTAAACTGTTGTTTAAAAGACATTTGTAGTCCAGAAGCAAAGATTTGAGTTACAAATGCTTAAAAAAAAGTTATCTTCAAAGATTTACAATTTTTTTCACAATAAAAAAAAAATAGCAGATCTACAAGCTCGTAGCGTGGCACTCGGTGCCGCGCTATGAGCTTGTAGATCTGCTATTTTTGAATAGCCAAAGAAATCTAAAATGACACAGATGCGTTCCCGGTCTTAATAGGTTAAATTCAATTTAAAAAATAGCCGATCTCCACGCTCACAACGTGTCACAACTATGTCAGGAGTACAGTGTTTATGGTAAATTCACATCGAGTCGCATGAAAGACTCTTTGGAAGGCAATAACAAGCTTTGTAATGTTGTAAGTGATGAAACAAAGCAATGAGCAGACAGCATTTATACAGTTTAAGCTGCAGTTTCTGTTTCTGTCTATATTTGTTATTTTATGTCACATTAATTCCAGATTATTATGGTCTGCTCTATGCTTCAGAGAGAGTTCAGTGAACCTCATTGGCAGCACTTTATGTAGGAGATGATTCATTTCTCCAGCTCTTTAGTAAACATTAAATAAATGTTCAGGTTAGAATACCAATTTAATTCAATCGAAGTGAGAACTCATGCAGGATGAACACATTAAATTGTACGTGATGGAACAAAACAATGAGCAGACAGAAGTGAAAATTGGAACTGGAACACTAGACAATGGAAGCTGACAAATGGGATCTCTCGCCTGACTGAATGAAATTGGTGGTGCTTAATTTATTCCAAATTGTGTGCAAGGGAGGTTTCTACGGTTGACAATAACAAGCCGGAGAGAACAAAATATACGGATACTTCTGAGGGGCCATACCTAATTTTAACATCTGTGACACTGTGACCATGGAGTAAGCACTTTAAATTTAAAATCTGAAAGTTTATGTAGATGTACAGACAAAAAAGTCATGTATCAGAATAGCCTTGGATCAGAGCGTTAGTGAATTCTCGTTATTGAACGCCTTGCCAGGCACTCGGCTCTGCTCATCTCTCATTCACACATGGGTATGGTGGAATGTAGTTTACGTTTCATTTTTCAATGTCAGGTATTTTGAAGTTAACAAATTATGCTCTGTGATTATAGTAACATTATAATTACATTATAAGTCATTACATTATCAAGTAGTCCACCACCAGGGTTTAGAACACAGACATAAACTATAAGTTGGATTGATACTTGGATGAAAACAAGCACAACTCAACTCCGATCATGACTCATGGACTAAAGAAGGTAATCATGAACCTTGCCAATTAATTCAAACATCTTATGGCGGGGATGAAAGGGAAGCCCTCACATCAAACACACTCCTGACATGTCACGGATAACATTAAAAAGCCTTTAATGTCTCTGAACTTTTTAACTTTTTTATCCTTGTCAGGACTCAGGAGTGTCCTTGGAAGTGAGCCTAAGGGCTTCACTTTTGTCTTCTAGACTCTGTATTGACTTTGTGAGCACCTCTTAAAGGAGGAGTTCACCCAAAAAATGACTTATTTTCTATCAATTTCACACCCTATGAAGCCTTGAATTCATGGATTTATTTTTGTTTTTGTGGCATTCCTAAGCCAATGATTTGATGACCGGGTGTGTATCCGGTAGGAGACACAAATAATCTACTTTGTGTCTCCTACCGGATACATTAGCCGGTAGGAGACAGGAATCAAAGTATTGGCTTAGGAATGCCACAAAAACAAAAAGAAATGCATGGATTCAAGGCTTCATGGGGTGTGCAATTGATAGAAAATAAGTCATTTTTTGGGTGAACTACTCCTTTAAAATGCTGGATACCTGGTTACCTACTGAACTAACAAGAGCACCTGGTGTGTCTTATCGTTTGATCTTATTCATTTTGGACAATTGCTGCATCTCTTCTCACCATTACATCATCACATCCTCATAACCATTGCAACAAGTGTAGCATGATGCACCATAGTGCATGTTATTTTTTTTATAATTAATTAAGACTGCTAAACTGTTTCCACAGTCATGAAATGTATACATGCGTGTTAATTACAGATGCATGAACAGTTGGCTGTACGTCAAATGCAAGTTCAGTTTTAACCACTTAAACCATATACTCTTTGTTTTTAGTTTTTTCACTGTTTTGTTTATTTCAGGATTCAGAAGTATAAAATATGCAGATTTAGTATACCAGTATCAAAAGTAAGTAATCGTACAATCCTACGCCAGCAAGGAGGAGACGATTTTAACCGCATACCCGAATCAAGTTATTCAAACAAAAACAAACAAACAAAGACAAACACGCAGATAGAAAAAGAATGAAGAATAATAGTAATATTCCACATAACACACATCAAAACAAAACATGGCTTGATCGCCCCACAAAACAAAACGTATAATGAACATAATGGTACACCCACACATAGCTTCCCATAATAACATACTAGAACAACCCAGCTGCGCCAGAGATCATGTCTTAAAAATCAGGCTTATACTCAATCAATCTGGAACAGCATGGAACAAGTTGCTTGCGCTGTGTGTGAAGTGCACAATCAGAGTTACAGAGGCTAGAGCATTTGGTTGGCATTAAGGGTGCTGCATTGAACTGGTTTGAGTCCTATCTGTCTGACAGATTTCAATTTGTAAACGTTAACGATACACCCTCATTACGCGAAAAGGTTAAATACGGAGTCCCACAAGGCTCTGTACTTGGACCAATACTATTTACTCTATATATGCTTCCTTTAGGTGAGATAATTAGGAAACACTCTATAAATTTCCACTGTTATGCAGATGATACACAATTATATCTATCGATGAAGCCAGATGAAACGGATCAACTGGCTAAACTTCAAGCATGTCTTATAGACATCAAGAGTTGGATGACAAGAAGGTCAGTTGGCTCTCATGTATTGAAGGAAGCATGAGCTCTGCCCTGGCCTCCCTACTGTGGGGGACTGGTGTAGTGCTGGTGTAGCGCCCAGGATCACTTAGGAAATTGGCACCGGGTGAAAAAAATTGGTTACAAAAATCGCGGGATAAAAAAAAATCTATGAAAAAAAAAAAGAGTTGGATGACCCGTAATTACCTACTCCTCAACTCGGACAAAACTGAAGTTATTGTACTTGGCCCTAAGCACCTCAGAGATAAACTAGCCGATAAGAATTTTAACCTAGATGGTATTACCTTGACCTCCAGGGCCACTGTAAAGAATCTGGGAGTCACGTTTGACCAAGATATGTCCTTTCAGTCCCACATAAAACAAATTTCAAGAAATGCCTTTTTTCACCTGCGTAATATTGCAAAAGTTAGGCACATTCTGTCCCAAAATGATGCAGAAAAACTTGTCCACGCATTTGTTACCTCTAGGCTGGACTATTGCAACGCTTTATTAGCAGGCTGCCCAAGTAAGTCCCTAAAAAGCCTGCAGCTAGTCCAAAATGCCGCTGCGCGCATACTGACAGGAACCAGAAGAAGAGATCATATCACTCCTTCATTGGCCTCGTTGCACTGGCTCCCGGTTAAATACAGAATAGAGTTTAAAGTTCTCCTCCTCACATACAAGGCTCTCAATGGACAGGCACCAGTATATCTCAAAGAACTCATCGAGCCCTATAAACCAGCCAGAACACCATTGCGTCCACAGTATGAAAAAATGCTTACAGCTCCAAGAAACCCCAAAAAGATTAGAACAGGAGGTAGAGCATTTAAGTTTCAGGCACCTCAGCTGTGGAACCTTCTCCCAGTCTCAGTCCGTGAAGCAGACACACTCTGTAAATTTAAGACTAGATTAAAAACCTTTCTCTATGATAAAGCCTATGGCCAAAGTGTATAGACTCAGTCACCCTATAGTCATCCTCTCCCCCCCCCTTTTTCCTCTCTCCTCTCGTCCTCTCCTTTCTCGTCCTCCCTTTGGTTGTGTGGGTTTGTGTCCCATTGGTACAATCGTAATTAACCCTGTACAGATTCACGCTCTAGTAAGGCCTGCCACTAATTCTACAACCGGGGACCTGCTCCCCGGAGTTTCTTTTATTTCCCACGTCGCAGGTCCATGGACCCCCAGCTGCGGCTCAATACTGTGACTGCGGACCGGGCCTCTCCATGGAGCACGACTGTGGATTTCTACTACATTACACCATACCACTACACTATACTGTATATTATCTTAACATTCTTTTATTATACCATTATATACTGCATACACACTATTGCTGTACTATATTATTTTATTATATTATATTATCATATACTATCTTACACTATTATATTTGCTGCTAGTGTTATTGTTACTACTTGCACTGTATCTCTTTCTGTCTCTCCTCTGTCTGTCTCTCCCTCTCTCTCTCTTCTTTCCCCCGACACGGTCGAGGCAGAAGGCCGCCACCCTAGAGCCTAGGGTCTGCCTGACGTTTCTTCCAGTTAAGAGGGAGTTTTTCGTTGCCACTGTCGCAAAACTGCTTGCTCAGGGTGGGATGTCGGGTCTCTTCTCTACATGTAAAGTGTCTTGAGACAACTTGTTGTGATTTGACACTTTAATAAAATTGAATTGAATTGAATTGAGAGTAAACGCCATGAACCCTTCAATCAGTCAACAAGCAACAGCAACAATTTACATAAGTGGAGTGCAAACTGAATGTTGTGCTTCAAACAAAATAAGCTACCAGGTAAACATCAAACCTAGCATCTTTCTAAACAACATAGAGTGGTGCAATCAGGATCTCTCAAGAAAATGAGAGAGCAGTGCTATAGGGCGTGAGGTGGAGTCTGAAGAGTTGATTTTTCAGACTGTGGTGGAAAATGAGGAATGAGATGCATGCAGTTCTGACTGCAAAATGGGGAATTTATCCTGCAGCCTGGGAGCCAGGAGGGAGAAGAGTCGAAGCCAGGGCAATTGGAGGGCGTTTTAATGGAAGGTTCAACCAGCCTTCCTGTTTATGAAACAGACAAATTACAATGGGATTCAGGTCATTCGTATGCTAATACAGCATGCTTTCGAGGGAGATATGAGCATTATATCCTCGGTCATGTGTGTCTAGCAAACAACAAATTGGTGCCAGTCATTATCATCTATATGGGCTGACAAAGCGGAGAGGATGATAATGTGGTGATTAGCATTCATCATGGTGATTCTCTCTCTCTCTCTCTCTGGCCCTCAAGTGAAATGGAGACAGAGCCAAATTAATATGTCCTTCCATCTCCATCAGCTCATGCTCATGAATAACAATTACTTTGTTTCTGTTTATGGCAACCAACACACCTTGCTTCGCTTGCGCGTGCGCGCGTGTGTGATTATGGATTTCAATCAGATTAATCACATTCACATCACTGGCCAAAATATGCCTATTTTCTCTATATATTTTTGGGGGGTATGGAAAACTAAATGTCTCTGTCTCTTTTGCTCTCACCCCATTGTGCCATGTGATTTGAGACATGTGTACAGAATCTCTTTACATACGTACGCATGTATGTATGTCCGTCCGTCCGTCCGTCTGTTATTCGCGTATCTCGAGAACCATCCGACCAACCGACAAAAGTCGGCACGCTTGTCACCAGTGGTGTAAAGTAAGTACATTTACTCAAGTACAATTTAGAGATATTTTTACTTTACTGGATTATTTCCAATTTTCAGTATTTTACTTCTACTCCACTACATCTCAGAGGCAAATATTATACTTTTACTCCGCTACAATTATTTGAAAACTTTACTAGTTACTTTGTAGATTTAGATTATTATTACAAAACATAAGTAACCACTTCAGCCCTATATACATTTCGGCCATTTGAAAATAGCCGATCTACAAGCTCACAATGCGACGCATTGTGAGCTTGTAGATCTTATTATTTTCAAATGATTTTCAGACATTTTATACATTTGAAAACTTGTGAAATGGGACATTCTGCGTAATGAGTATACTTTCTAATTTTGATACTTTAAATACATTTTGATACCAATACTTTTGTACTTGAATCAAGTAAATTTAGAATTTCTGACTTTTACTTGTAACAGCTGTTACAAGTAAAAGTCAGAAATTCTATTCTGAAATTTCAGAGTATTTCTACATTGCAGTATTGATACTTTTACTCAAGTAAAAGGTGTGAGTACTTTTTACACCACTGCTTGTCACCCAACCGGGTTAGGGCAACCCCGAGGGATTCTCAACCCTTTTCGGATCGGGGGCCAGTGGTGAGCTGTGGATTTTTGAGCTATGGGGGCTCTATTTTATGACGTCACGGCGCGCGCACGTGCACGCGGGCATGTGCACATAGCCACTCAGCTCAGTGCTAGTTGAAATACTGTATTCAACATGTGATTATTAATGTAATTATATTTCTTATTATTTTGTTGCATTGTTAATTTGTTGTTTTTATTTTTGTTTCAATTAATTAATAATTTTATTTTCCTTTTAGTTTTATATAAAAGCCCTTTACATAGACTCACCCACATATAAGTAGTTAAAACAATCAGACAACTTGTCTGTGTCTTGTCTCAGAGAACTGGGTCCTCTGCTAAGCGATCCCCTTCACACTCTGCAGTGCAGAGACATGTTGTCTCTCATTGTGAGAGGAATGTATTACACATTAAATTCAAGTCCATGGCTTTTCTCGAGTAGCCTAATGTTATGCAAAGCAGCCAGGTAGAGGCTATTGAGAACGGCTCGCCACTGACGGCGCGAACCTTGAGAGGCTATTGTTTAAACTTTAAGGTGTTAAAGACCGCCGCTGACGGTGCGTGCATGTGGAGCATGCGTGAGCCCCCAGCCCCCATAGTGTCACTCCTGATGGGGGCCCACTTGAAAAAGTCATGAAAGCGTTCGCAGCCCACCCACCCATCTGACCACTTGATCACTGGTCGGATTGGGTGGGCCGGCGACCCGGCATGCATTTTCAGAGCTTGTTTATTTTAATGATCAATCAATCAATCAATCAATCAATCGATCGATCGATTGTGTAATGTGGTATACTTCAAGTTGCTATTTATCTGTATCACAATTAACCCATTAAGACCTGTCAAGGACCCCCAAAATGTATTTGGCTGCCATCTCAAAATAATTAGTCCCAGGGACGCCCAAAAACAAAGATTTGAGTTACAAATTCGCTTAAAAATATATATATATTCAAAGATTTGCACAAAGATATTTTCAAAAAATGTCTGATCTACAAGCTCATAGCGCGGCACTCTATGAGCTTGTATATCTGCTATTTTTGAATAGCCAAAGTATAAAATAATGTTTAAAGTAGCAGATGCTTACCCGGTCTAATGGGTTAAAGAAACGATACCATTTCATTCCGTTTTCTTTTTTATATTAACGTTATTTTATGATTATTTGTGTTTTGCGGGGCTCACGTATTTGGGGTTCACTTGTAATATCCTCACGGGTCATTAGTGGGGCTGTGTGTGTCCAGCCGAAAAAAAGAGTCTCAGTAGCTTTCTTTTATAAGGATGCCTGATCCTCTTAGCAGACGTTGTATTGAACTGTACTTTCCTGTCCTTTTTTTTAAGCAAACGGCTAATAAAGAATTCAATCAATCAATTTGTCACATTCCCTGCATCTGCTGCTCTTAGTCTGAAGTCATTTAGGCTAGAACCATTTATCGTCGCCAGTGGAAAAAAAATCTCAGTAGCTACCATCCCGTGTGTGTGTGTGTGTGTGTGTGTGTGTGTGTGTGTGTGTGTGTGTGTGTGTGTGTGTGTGTGTGTGTGTGTGTGTGTGTGTGTGTGTGTGTGTGTGTGTGTGTGTGTGTGTGTGTGTGTGTGTGTGTGTGTGTGTGTGTGTGTGTGTGTGTGTGTGTGTGTGTGTGTGTCCGTTCAGACTATGCCTAGTAAAAATGTCGGGATGACATTGGTGCAATCAGGATCTCTCAAGAAGATACAAAAGGAGAGAGCAGTGCTATAGGGCGTGAGGTGGAGTCTGAAGAGTAGATTTTTCGGACTGTGGTGGAAAATGAGGAATGAGTGTGCATGTAGTTCTGACTGCAAAATGGGGAATTTATCCTGCAGCCAGGAGGGAGAAGAGTCGAAGCCAGGGCAATTGGAGGGCGTTTTAATGGAAGGTTCAACCAGCCTTCCTGTTTATGAAACAGACAAATTACAATGGGATTCAGGTCATTCGTATGCTAATACAGCATGCTTTCGAGGGAGATATGAGCATAATATTCTCGGTCATGTGTGTCTAGCAAACAACAAATTGGTGCCAGTCAATGTCATCTATATGGGCTGACAAAGCGGAGAGGATGATAATGTGATGATTAGCATTCTCTCTCTCTCTGGCCCTCAAGTGAAATGGAGACAGAGCCAAATGAATAATTATGTCCTTCCATCTGACATTACCTGATGTGTGTGGCGAGGGTAGACGCTTGCGTCGTGCACCAATTAAAGTCGTCATAGTGTCGTCGTGCTATTGTTTTAAAGGTTTCATGACATTCAGTTTTACAACACATTAAATGTATTTATCATGGTCCTTCAAACGTGTACTAAAAGTTTTAACTGAAACCTTTCAGCCTAATTATTCAGAAAACCCCAGACCCCAGAAAATCCACTGAATGTTCAAAGTTCAGGTTTTGTTGGGTCTAATTGAGGTCATAAAACCCCCCAAAATACATAAAGTGAAAATTAATGTCATAGAACCTTTAAAGCTGCTGCTAATTCACTGAAGGCTGCTAATCTGCGTCATCTAATACAGGGGCGCATGCATGCGTTCCCATGCAGCATGCGAGCGCGCACGTTTTTTTCCAGGGTTTGTTACTTTTTTTGGGGCGTTTTGTTACTTTATTTCGGTTCATTTGGTTAATTTGATTAATTTTGTTAATTCGGTACAACAAATGTACTCCATGAAGTGTAGATGTCTGATTTTTTTTTCGTTTTTCTTCATCCCAAATGTCCGCTGTAACCAAATGGACTGCCCCCACCTCGCGGTGGGAGCGAGGTGCAGGGGACTGGACTGAAACACAGTGTCTTTTAATTAAACAGGCGCCGGCGCCACTGATCTGATATGAGAGTGACGACACTAGCGCTGGCTCCCATTGTAAGAATGGAATGCGGAAATGCTCGATCTCAATGAGGAAGTTCCAATGTTTGGAACTACAGCCCATAGCGTGTCGTAACTCTTGCTCTCTCTATGGGTCTGATCTGCGCCCGGACGCTTATTAGTGACGCACGCTTAAGAAAGGTTTTTTGGTTCCTACCCAGCTGCTGATACATTTGGGCGGAACTACCTTTAGTCCATGAGACAGACAAGATTTCATTATCGAAAGAGTGGGCAAAACCATACCTAAAACCATAAATAAATGTATGATAACCTTTCCACAGGAGCAGCTTAGCTCATATTTATCACACTTTTTTTTTATTTTTTTTATAATGAAACTTCCCCAGTTGATTACTTACATGAAGACAATGATTTATCGTATTACAAGTTTTCTGAACTTATATATTTAAATATGCAAATTAGGCACCCGGAAAATATGCCCGAATTTGCATAACTTTCCAGAATCAAGATTGGAACATTGGACAAAGCCAGAGTCAACATTCTTATTTAATTTTGTTAATATGTTGGAGTCAAAGGTTTTCAACGAGGGAATATTCAATATCTGGCTCAATGTGGGGCTCTGGCTCATGGACTAAATGCCTAATTTGCATATTTAAATATACAATTTCAGAAAACTTGTAATACGATAAATCATTGTCTTCATGTAAGTAATCAACTGGGGAAGTTTCATTATGATAACTATTTTTTTAATTTTGTCAACCTGTTTGTGCATGCGCGCCGCCTACTGGGTACAATGTTGGGAACATTTTCAAACATTTTGTGATTATTAGAAGTGGCGACACATGTGAAGGTGGAAAAGTAGATGAATGCCTAGCCAGAGCCATGAGCAATTTTTGTAGCAAGTTGGGAGAGAATTGGACAAATTGCTTGGCTCTGAGTTAGTAGTGCGCAGAATTGCAGGCTGGCTGGACCGGGCTTCAATTAGGTAGCCAAAATTGGATCCATTGGAGTGCATGGTCATTTTCCCAATTTCCGGCAGAGTAAGGCTTTTGGACATACACCTGACAGCAATGCGTTAGGATGGTACACAAACCTGTGGTGGGTTCCTGGATGCTAGGAAGGTAGGGTAAGTGATATGTTTTGGTTAAAACTAAAAGTGTTTTGTTAAAAGGTTAAAGCACCATATTCTGATAGTAATCATTAATCAAAATGTCAGATTTTCTTTTCAAATCTTTGAATATATATTAATTTTTAAGCAAACATTTTTAACTAAAATCTTTGCTTCTGGGGGGTCCCTGGAACAAAATATTTCGAGATTGGGGTCCACGGCCAAATACATGAAATAGTTTGAGAACCATTGATATACAGTAGCTACATACTATACGTTTTTCAGAACATTTTTAGGATTTAGAAGACATTTGTAGAATCGGGTCCTCATGGTCGTAATGGGTTAAAGACCTGAGGACTGTTACTTCCTAGCTAATTAGTCTATTAAATGAGCAGAGTGGCCATTGTGTGCATCATTATACATTTTCACGGCTAACGGCACAAAAAAATAAAGTCTTAAGTCCACAGCATGTCCCCTTGGGGAGGCTGGCTCTATCATTTTCCCCTCCTGCTCATAGCCTCCCAAAGGACATGATGACCAGTGAGGTCAGTGCAACCGGGCGGTAATTCATTCAGGCAGGCAGGGGAGGAATTCATGCTACGGGGACAATAGTGTTATTATATGCCAGTGTTGGCCATTAACATTGTGTCTGTGTCACCTAAGCCAACGTGTCCCACAGCTTTTCAGCTCAAGAACCAAAGGATTAATGTGTTGGCGCCCCCATGGGACCCAAACATACAATTACATTATACAAGCTCACAATGCGTCATCATCACAACGCAAATTATTTTCACATGGGCCTGTTATAGCGCCACCAGGTGGCTGATTCTACCTGACCTGGCGGAGACCTGTGCTCCGAGGAGCACTTTTTCTAGTTGTAAGTCGTTTTGGATAAAATCGTCTGCTAAATGACTGTAATGTAATGTACTGTAATATAATGTGACACTTGCGGGTTCCAGTGGCATTTCTTCCTCTGCCTAATGGGAATGTGTGTGCAAAATGTCACGGAAATTGCATGTTGTGTTCATAATTTGAGGCATTTTGTTCAAAACGGAGCACTTTGTCTTCAAAAATGACTTTTGAAGACATTTTTAGCCAATCAGGATGGAATATGAAAAATCTGAAAAACCTGTTTCGTTTAATGACTATAGAGATACTGTGTACCGATTCGTGTGACGTTTTGACAAAATCTATAGGAGTACTGTCAAAAAATGTGTATTGAAAAAAACAACAGGCCCATGTGAAAAATTGGGGGCAGAGGCTCTGAATTGGCATCCAGGGAGTGTGTGTGCACAGTTTCGCTGCAATCAAGCCAACGGAGCCAGAGATTGTCCACAGACGGACGGACAGACAGACAGACAGACGGACAGACAGAAGGACGGACGGACGGACAGGGTGCAAAACATACTCTCTCGCCATGCCTTACGGCCTGGCGGAGACAATTAATGTAGTACTACTACAATTGTAATGTTTGAATATATCTGTGTGGCATAACTTTATATGACATCGGTAACACTGGTACCATAAAGGCTGGGAAACCACAGAGTGCATTTCATGAACCAAAAATAAAGTCAGCATGTTCACTACATTTCATCTAAAGATCTGAAGTGGAACAGCGAAATTACTAAATCAGATTTGGGGTTTCCCTATAATTTTTTCCTGGTGCATTTAATCTAATATCGGATTTCCCTCGTTTTACTTTGCCCCGGGCTGCACCTCTTAAAACTAAGAGCCTCAATTTGTTTTCCATTGGAAAACAAATTCCAGAAGTTGTTTTGCAGTTCCAGAGTAACAACAGCTGCTTCTCTCATTAAAGGGGAATACCACTCATTTTCAACATTGAACTATGTCTTTAATACACCTTAGAGCTGTTGCGTGGAAATAAGAAAGAAGTCCCCCCCCCCCCCCTTCTATGTTGCCTAGAACTGGGTAATTGATTGAGGTCATGTGATCAGTGACGCAGGGTGTACTACCTTTTTTCACTGATAAAAACAAAATAAAAACTAAGCTATGATGACTAAAACTAAGACTAAATATATTGACAATTTTCATTAACAAATAAAAACTAGACTAAAATGTTAGTGAGGGACTAGTGGAGAAGAGATCCGGTAGAACTAAGTCATTTTGTGCATGGTTGCGCTCGGGTGTTGCGCTCTGAAAATAGCAGATCTACAAGCTCACAACGCGTCGCAGCTTGTAGATCGGCTATTTTCAGTAAAATCAGCCATTACGACACCATCAAGGCACCGCCAAAATACATTTTAATCGACTAAATCTACTGTAGATTTAGTCGACTTATGATATTTAGTCAACTAAAACTAGACAAAAAGTAAAACATTTCAGATGACTAAAATATGACAAAAACTAAATGGAATTTCATTCAAAAGACTATGACTAAAACTAAATAAAAATGTACTGTCAAAATCAACACTGGTACGCCAGTTAATGTCAGATTTTCATAATATTAGAGTTGTTTTGTATGTTTTAAAACATTCTGAGTTGATTTCCATCCAGGGCCCTTTCCTGTTGCGCTGTGAGGATCCATGTCTCTACCCAGCAGTACTGACTCCACTGTAGCTACAAACAGTCACCTCTTGGGGTCTTCTCCCATGTCTGATTTCCACACTCTCCTCATCCCATGCGAGGCATTCCAGGAAAGTGCCCTCCGGACCTTCAGGTCCTGTTCTGTTGAAGCAGTCCATGCCCCGAGAGGATAGACCCCAACCAAAAGTCAGAAAAGATTCTTCTGGCTAAGGATAAGGATAATTCCTTTTAACAGGTCGTTCATGAAAGTCCTTGCGGTCTTGTTTCCAATGAGAACCTGTGAGCAATTGGGGTTAAGAGTCTTGCTCAGGGACAAATTTCATATCATCGGTGCATATGCTGGGATAGCCTGGAATCGAACCTGGGGCAACCAGGGCCTCTGGTTCCCTAGGCGGGCTCACTAACCACTCAGCTATGGCCACCCCATATGGCCGCCCCAGATGGCTACTTTAAAAGGGTAAGAAATCAACTTGGAATGTTTTAAAACATATACAAAACAATGCTAATAATATGAAAATCGGACATTAACTGGCTGGCGTACTGTTCTGGGATGTCCCAAAATAGATGACCCCCCCAGAAAGGGGGTGGGGGTCCTAAAAATGTGAACCCCGTAAATGTTAGCACAAAAGTCCTACGGGAGTACACCTCGTACCGCACTATACAGCAAAAAAGTATTTTATTAGGCTACAACGTTTACGGTCCGACCTTCATCGGGTATAAAGGACAAAAAATATAAAATGTTCAGAATAAGGATTATTAAGTATATGGTCAATACTGTCCGAAGCAAAAAATATTCGCCGCGCGGCCGCGCACTATACAGGCCTCTATCTGAGATTCCCAGGCTGAATTAGGGGCCCAGCACGTCCCTGGACACTACCCCCACATTTCTGTGTTGCCACTGCTGTTGTTGTACCCTACCAGCAATGTTCCCTCAAATGTTTCATCGGTCTGAGTAAAGACTCCAACCCCCTGAGTGTTCAGCAATAATCTAATTACAGAAGTTATTTAAGTTGGATTTCTTTTGATAAATTTTACATGCGTAGTTGACAGGCCCAGCTCCCCCCCCCGAACACGACCTGTTGTGTTCGTATCACCACCAGACCAGTGGTTCTCAAAGTGGGATCCGGGGAAGCACCAGGGGTCCTTGAGGGGGTTCCAGGGGGTCCCCAACAAAATGATTGTAACTAATGATAAACTCTGAGAGTGTACAACTAATGTACGTACTGTGGGGTATCGATCAAAGCCAAGAGTCAGATAGTGGTGGTACAAGCCCAAACATGGGTTTTTATTCAAAAGGTAGCACAGAGTTACTGCATAACGTTCAAATTATAATCAGGGTAAGTATCTAAGCACGGTGAATAATTGTAACAAAGGTTCTTCCCAGGGTCGGGGCTCAGTTCAGACATCAATTATTCAGCACGGTGCGACACAGGTTCAAAGAGGGGGGGGGGGGGGGGGGGGGGCAGTGAAGCTCCAGCTCACACCTCAGGCTCAGAGAGCATTGTTTATACAGTAAGTCTCGTCTTTTTACGGGGCAGACCTGTCCCCGGGCTGTAGGCCTCGTTCTGTCCTCACATTACGGGCTTTTTGATAAGTTCCATACGTGCCTATAACATACAAGAGACATAGCTTTAGCGGGCATTTCACTTAGCAACACAGAGCTTTTGGAAGGGAAATAGTGGAGTATTGTCTTACCGCCTGGCGCCCGTCCGTTCACCATGGAGAGTCAGTTGTAGTGAGAGAGAGAGCAGAGAGTGTTTGTAGCCAACGCCCGGCCTGTCACACAGGTGCGCTGAGTTGGGGCTGATTGGAAGGTACCGCCCCTCGATGACGCGGCCTAGGTTGCAGCGCTGTCTCCTGGTCCTCTCTCTGCCTCTCATCCACTGTCACCCCATGGTGAGGCGCTTACCTGCCAGGCGGTCTCGAGACTCCACAGTACGTACGGGTCCATTTGGTTCCATGTGTAAACTCTCAGAGTTAACACATTGGGTGCCAGAGGTTTATTAAAATATTATACGTTGAGTGCCTGCATTTCTTCCATCCACTTGCGTTATACGTTTCGTGCTGTAGAAGCCCCGACGCGGAAGTGCATGTAAACAAAGCGTGCGTGCGAGACGGCGGAGGGTCCCGACTAACGCCTGGAACAATAATATTTCCAACGCGATCCTCCATTGCAGCGTGATCGCCGATCGAAAACGGCTCGTTTCCACCACGTTAAAAAGAAATGGAGATATTAAGCTTTTAGTCAAGGAGATAACATTGAAAACGCCGACCGGAAGGATTTTTGACATGGAGCCACATCCAGCCTCTTCTTCTCAGAAACTCAGTGGGTGATGTCAAAGTTTCGTTTTAGCGCCCCACGTGGGCCACTCGTATAAAAATAGAATTGGGTCAAAAACTGTCCGGACCGTTTTCGGCACTTCTCGTTTGGATCCTCAAAAACGGTCCGGACCGTTTATGGCACTCGATGTGTTAAAGGTGTGCATGGTCCTAATGCTAATATTTTTCAATAGCCAAAGACATCTAAAATGACAGAGATGCGTTCCCGGATTGAATGGGTTAAAGGTGTCCGTGGTCCTAATGCCTACCAAACTGGGGGTCCATGAAATTAACAAGTTTGAAAACCACTGCACTAGACTCCATAGTGGTGGACAGGTAGCCTACTTTACAGCTGGAACTAGCCGCTGCAGCTCTATAATGTAATTGTGCATCCCGGTTGGATGCATATCATACAGTCATTCCTCAGCTGCATGCAGGGATCAGCACTGGAGATGCATGTGGTTGCAGCATATGGGGGGCTGACAGGCGATTCAAATGGTGTCCTGAGTGAAAGTCATGGGGGCCCTTCAGGGTGTCAATGGTAAATGGTGCATTTATATAGCGCTTGTATCCAAAGCGCTTTACATAGATTGTGCATTACATTCACACACACATGGCGTAGGAAAACATGCAAGACACCAACCTGCTCATCGGGAGCAATTAGGGGTTCAGCGTCTTGCTCAAGGTCAAGGACACTACGACACTAATTCTGGGGGAGCCTGGGATTGAACTGGTAACCGCGCGGTCCCCATCCGGCCGTTCTACCGGCCACTCTACCCCTGAACCACTGCCGCCCGGGTCTTTCAGCAATCTTGAAGTGGTTTCTGCCAATTGGGCCGAAGACAGTTGAACACTAGTCTGGGAGGCATTGCGTCGGAGCTTGGACAGCAGGGGCGCGGCCACTGCGTTGTGATTCAAATCAACAGCCAATGAAGAAAAGGGGGCAGGATCCACATGCAGTGGGTGCTACATCTAAATAGGATCGACGGGAAGCAATTTCCCCTTGAGAAATTGCGGCCGCCATTGTTGTGTACTGTGTTTGCCTCTCGTCTGACTTTTTAGACGAGTCAGACCGGTAAGAGGCGTGTCCGCTCAGATTCTGAGCGTAAGCTACATCCCGCCCACAAATACCAGGGCTCTGGCCCAGAAGTTCCTCGCAGAGCAGGCGAAAACTTCTGGGAACTCAGATTAGTTGAACACATACCATTACCTGCTCATCTCCATGCTACTGGCTGACAGTGGGTAGACTCCTTCATTCTTCCTACACTTCTCATACAACGGTTTGAATGTTCAGAGAAAGAAGGTGACATTAACTTCTCACCTTCTCTCTCATGTAGCACATGATGAAGTACGTCTTCTTCCTTGCTGGCCATGTGCAGTATTTTATTAGGCGACAATGTTTCGGTCCAACTGACCTTCATCGGGTATAAAGGACAAAAAATATAAATATTAAATGTTCGCCCCCAGAATAAGGATTATTAAGTATATGGTCAATACTGTGGGACCTGGAGAAAAACTCAATGACATAAGTTTGTTCCCTTTTTATTTGCTTTATTTAGATATGAGAGAGTGTGCCAGACATGAAGAAGTCTGCTCTTCATGACTCACAACTCACACTTTTCTAATTACCCAAAGACACTTTACATATACATTTAGAGCAGCCAATTATTTTGTACCACCTTTTTCTTCCAATCATGACAATTGACACTACCCCCACATTTCTGTGTTGCCACTGCTGTTGTTCTATCCTACTGGCAATGTTCCCTCAAAATCTTTCATCGGTCTGAGCAAACAATCCAACCCCCTGAGTGTTCATCAATAATCTAATTACAGAAGTTATTTAAGTTGGATTTCTTTTGATAAATTGTACTTGCGTAGTTGACAGGCCCTGCCCCAGCCCGTGGGAGTTGCTCGTGCAACGACAAAGATTTACGCTCCCCCGAACACGACCAGTTGTGTTTGTATCACCACCAGACCAGTAGTTCTCAAAGTGGGATCCGGGGAAGCCCAGGGGTCCTTGAGGGGGTTCCAGGGGTTCCCCAACAAAATTATTGTGACTAATAATAAACTCTGAGAGTGAACAACTAATGCACTGTACGGGTCCATTTGGTTCCATTTGTAAACTCTCAGAGTTAAAGGTGTCCGTGGTCCTAATGCCTTCCAAACTGGGGGTCCATGAAATGAACAAGTTTTGAGAACCATTAAATAGCCAATAGGCATAATATACATGTATTTGATTAAAACCTGCAGAGAATGTTGCTACAGTAGAACATAAACAAAAAAGACAAAAAAAAGAGGAAAAACTGAGCAGATTTTTGATTTGGGACGAAAATGCCCCAAAATGCATTTTTGTATTATTTTGGATTCAAATTGAAAAACAAATAATATGAAGTTCCCCAGACCCATCAGCAGAGGGATGCACAAGTAGCATTAGACTATAGTAAATATGTCAACAATTACAGTAATGTACTTGCTCATGCCCTCATCCACAGAGAGAATCCAATCCAATCCACTTTATTTATATAGCACATTTTACAACTCAAGGTTTCCAAAGTGCTGCACAGAAAATCTAAAACCAAATACACTGGGTAAGCTAAAACACAGAAAAACAACAGCAAAAACACACAGCAAAATAAGAAACAAAACTAGAAAAAGTGCTCCTCGGAGCACAGGTCTCCGCCAGGTCAGGTAGGCTATTGTGGCCTCCTGGTGGCGCTATAATAGGCCAACGTGAAAAGGGTGCCATTTCTTCTTAGGCCTTGCACGACAATCGGACACTGACTGCATTCATGATTTGAGGCATTGTGTTAAAAACATTTGTTTCGCTAAATTAGACCTGTTGGTGGCGCTATAACAGGCCAATGTTAAAAGAGTGGCATTTGTTCCTCAACATAGTGTGAATGTGCGTGCAAAGTTTGAGCGCAATTGGACGCTGCGTTCATGATTTGCGGAATGTTGTTCAAAACAAGCCAATAATGCAAACTTTAGATGTCAATCTTAGCCAATCAGTATGGAATATGAAAAATCAAACACATCCGTCGTGATCACATGACTATAGAGATCATGTGTACCGATTTAAGTGAAATTTGGATAAAATTGGAAGGAGTAGTATAAAATAATGTGTTTTACATAAGTCGGCCTCCTGGTGGCGCTATTAAAAGGCAGATGTGAAAAATGCAGGGCAAAGGTTTTTCCTTGACCTCTAGGGAGTGTGCATACAAAGTTTTACACAGATCGGTGCAGTTATAGGTAAAAACACAAATCGGCCTGTTATAGCGCCACCATGAGGCTGATTTGACAAAATTCAAATGGTAGTTCTTCCTCGGCGTAATGGGACTGTGCGTGCAAAATTTCACGGAAATTGCATGCTGTGTTCATGATTTGAGGCATTTTGTTCAAAACGGAGCACTCCTGCAAACTTTGGAAGACATTTTTAGCCAATCAGGATGGAATATGAGAAATCTGAAAGAAACGTTTCGTTGAATGACTATAGAGATACTGGCCCTCATTTATCAACGCAGCGTATAAACCGGCTTATATTTTTCCATATATTCGGCCGTACACCAACGTCGAAGTCACATTTATCAACGAATCCTGCACAGCCAATCCTGGCGTACATCAGGTCGGAGCTTTGATAAATCTCACGTCTGAAAACGAGCGTCATTTAAATAACACGCCCTTAAATATTCTCAAAACGCCCCGATTTTACGACATGAAGAACCAAAATACGACCAAAGACATCAAAAGCCAATAAGAGTTTCTCCCGATCGCCTCACCTGCCACACACCCACACGCACACGCCCCTCTCTCTCACTCACACACACACACACACACACACACACACACACACACACACACACACGCCCGCCCGCCCAGCTGCGTTTTTCATGTAATCCGTACCGTAGCGGTACAATCTTTGTCACGTAGGCTTGTAGCCTACATGAATGACATATTATACCAATCACATCGCCATGAATGGAATACGTTTGTTTATTAATTTATTTAACCCATACCGAGCAGTGCACAAGCAGTCATGTAGGATATTCCCCGTGAGACTCAGACGGGCGGCAGTGTGATTCCGTGCGTGCCGCCACGTTAATAAGAGATTGGAGCGTCGGGTTTATATCCTTAACCCAGCCAGGTTGTAGTCATCAAAACTCTCTATGACATAACTCCATAACATAGGACAAGCTACTGTAAGTTTGTACACCTCACTGTCCATGAAAAGATCGTCGGGAGTCCCGAAAATGCGCTCGCAGAAGCGCTGTATATTTTGAAAATAGCAGATCTACAAGCTCACAACACGTTGCGATGCGACCCGTTTTTGAGCTTGCAGATCTGCTATTTTAAAATAGCCAATGCAACTGAATGACTGTTAAAGCAGTTTGTTTAAATTACTTTATAAAATGTTATATTTTCACAGGGATTATTTATTAGTGTAGATATACATTTAGGAGTGGATTATGTGTCCAGATACCTGTCAGACAGTCAGACAATGCTGCTCCGCAGGTCTAGAATGGAATAAACGGGTGCAGCCAACGTCAACAACTGGTCTCTACCAGACGTGAGATCTCAGCCTACGGTAGGATGAAGCCCATGTCAGGATATATTGATAAATGCCGAAAGGTGCGGTGATCTCGCCGTACGCCCATTATTTGGGCTGCACCGCGTTGATAAATGAGGGCCACTGTGTACCGATTTGTGTGACTTTTGGACAAAATCTGTAGGAGTACTGTCAAAAAATGTGTTTTGCACAAATAGGCCTCCTGGTGGCGCTATAAAAGGCCCATGAGAAGAATTTGGGGCAAAGGTTCGGAATTGGCATCCAGGGAGTGTGTGTGTGCACAGTTTCGCTGCGATCAAGACAACGGTGCCAGAGATTAGCTGGTCACGGACGGACGGACACAAGGACACACGGACACACGGACGGACGGACGGGGTGGAAAACATACTCTCTCGCCATGCCTTTCGGCCTGGCGGAGACAATAAACAACAAAAGGAGACATCACTGAAGAATACTAGACGCAGAAGCGTCAGCAGACAGCAAAAAAAAAACATAGACCTAGAAACTCTCAAACGGGATCGCATCTGTGGGACAGCATGAGGTTTTGAGCTGAATGATCATTTCACTGAGTTTTGAAAAGTACACCGGGTTGAAATGATTACATACAGTTGTGCAGGTGACAGCCACGGAGGGGTCAAAGGCAGGGGGGGAGATATGTGTTCTGATGGTAGTGACCTTGTCTACAAAATAGCAAAGACATTTTTCACAGACCTCAGAAGACGCTTCCAGACAAGTGGGTTAGGGAGGATTTAGCAGCTGGTCGATAGTTTTCAAAAGAACAGGAGGTTTATCGACATTTTTGAATAACTGTAGAATAAGCTTAATTATTAGTTGCTCAGCAAACAGTAAAATCCTTAGTGTTCATTTAGTGAACAGTGTTCCGTTTTTAACTCGTGAGTGTTCAAACATAACCAATTGGTTCTTTTGTGTACAATCTCAGAGAAACATTTGGCTTTAAGAGTGTGCATGCAGCCAATATTTGGTTTTAAACGACCAAAGGGGAAGTGAGATCGACTCCCATAAGTCCAGGGGCTAGATGAAAGATTAATCAGAATAATCAGAATCAGGATCACTTTATTTGTCAATTTCCCTCCTTACATACATAAATAATATGAAATGTCATTCCCCCTCAGCCACTTGCGGTGCAACATAAAAAATCAAAAACATCTAAAAAGCATTATAAAAAGACCAAATATAAAACACAGCATAGACAGCTAACAGTCCAAAAACTATATGATGTGGAATTCATCTGAGAGTTACTAGCACATGGCATACCTACTGTATGTGTAAAGTGCCATTTATTTTTCTAATTTATATCCCTCGATTTTTGTAACCCTTTTTTCACCCGGTGCCAATTTGAGTGATCCTGGGCACTACACTCCCCCCACCAGCCTAGAGAGGCCAGGGCCGAGCTCATGCCTCCTTCAATGCATGAGAGCCAACTGACCTTCTTGTCACCTGACAGGGGGGAGTTTCCCTGGTTGGACGTAGCGCGTGGAAGGAACACGTTATTCCAACCAGTTCCCTTCCCCTCCATCAGGCGCCCCGGCTGACCAGGCGGAGGCAGTATAGTGACCAGGATTACTACATGTTTTTGTGAGGGTATTAACTACCCTAGGAGACACGGGGAGAACATGCAAACTCCACACAGAGTAGGCCCTTTCGCCAACCCCACCTAGGGTATGGGCGCTGATGACGCGGAGGAGAAGACACGCCCCCAGCGCCCACAGCGTCCCCGGCGGGAATCGAACCCAGGAACTTCTAGCTGTGAGGCGACAGCGCTACCGACTGCGCCACCGTGCCCTGTAAAGTGCCATTTGAAGAGTCTTTTAAAAAGTTACCAGCACAGTATAATAAAGTGCTGTTGTGCATTTCAAAAGTGCAATTACATCATGTCCAGTGCTTAATTTGTTAATTATTAGTTGCCGATGGTCAGCGGTGTGTGATGGAGGTTGCTGGCTCTCCTGAAATCGATCACCATCTCTTTTGTTTTGTCCACATTTAGAGAGAGAATGTGTGAACTGCACCATGTTGCCAATAGTGTCACCTCCTTCCTATAAACAGATTCTAATCATTGCTAATGAGTCCCACCACTGTTGTGTCATCAGCGAACTTGATGATGTGATTATTGCCAAATTTGGCAGTGCTGTCGTGGGTCAACAGACTGAACCACAGGACGCTCAGTCAGGATGCTGTGCTAACTGAGGTGGTTCTTGATGTTTGAAATCAGTGTAATCTTTTAAAACTCTTCTGAAAACCCATCTCTATAAGAAAAGTAGAAAAGTCCTTTTCTTAAAATGTTCTTGCCATTTTTTGTTTCATTGATTATATCTGTATGGGACTATTTTACATTTTGTGCCTACTGTGTTTTATTCACTGATCGTTTGTTGAAGTTTATCTCTAATGCTTATCATGTTGCTTATAAATGACAGACTCTGTGTATTCCTGCAAAGTTGGTGATGTAAATGTAAATAATAAAATGGTATATTTTTATTATAAATAGAATACACCGCTCATCGGTTAGTATTTGAGACCTCGCCACGCATCCGGAGCTACATTTTTTTAGGGCCTCTCTATCTGAGATTCCCAGGCTGAATTAGGTGCCCAGCACGTCCCTGAACACTGCATCCACATTTCTGTGTTGCCACTGCTGTTGTTGTTCTATCCTACTGGCAATGTTTTCATCGGTCTGAGCAAACACTCCAACCCCCTGAGTGTTCAGCAATAATCTAATTACAGTTATTTAAGTTGGATTTCTTTGTATAAATTGTATTTGTGACGTTGACAGGCTCTGCCCCAGCCCGTGGGAGTTGCTCGCGCAACGACAAAGATTTACCAGACCAGACCAGTGGTTCTCAAAGTGGGATCCGGGGAAGCCCATGCAGGGGTCCTTGAGGGGGTTCCAGGGGGTCCGCCAACAAAATTATTGTAACTAATAATAAACTCTGAGACTTTACAACTAATGTACGTACTGTACGTAACGTACGGGACCATTTGGTTCCATTTGTAAACTCTCAGAGTTAAAGGTCCGTTGTCCTAATGCCTACCAAACTGGGGGTCCATGAAATGAACAAGTTTGAGAACCACTGCAATAGACTCCATAGTGGTGGACAGGTAGCCTACTTTACACTTGTGCCACCTGACCGGCCCTGAATACAAACACATTTTGAAGTGTCACTTGAGTTTCAAAGCTCTCAAAATAGAAAATAGAGAGCCATTAAATAGCCAATTGGCATAATATAAATGTATTTGATTAAAACCTGCAGAGAATGTTGCTACAGCAGGACATGAACAAAAAAGACAAAAAAAGAAAGAAAAACTAAGCCGTTTTTTGATTTGGGACGGGGAGACAAAAAGCATTTTTGTATTATTTTGGATTCAAATTGAAAAACAAATAATATGAAGATCCACAGATCCATCAGCAGAGAGATGCACAAGTAGCATTAGACTATAGTAAATATGTCAACAATTACAGTAAATGTACTTGCTCATGCCCTCTTAGGTAGACTGCTATTTATGATGTTGTGGACATTAGGCCCAATGGTCTCCCAGACCTCCTTGAAGAGGCGAGTGGGCATAGCATCTGTGGGACAGCATGAGGTTTTGAGTTGAATGATCATTTCACTGAGTTTTGAAAAGGACACAGGGTTGAAATGATTAAATAGGATCAAAGGCAGGGGGGCAGATATGTGTTCTGATGGTAGTGACCTTGTCTACAAAATAGCAAAGACATTTTTCACAGAACTCAGAAGACGCTTCCAGACAAGTGGGTTAGGGAGGATTTAGATGCTGGTCGATAGTTTTAAAAAGAACGGGAGGTTTATCAACATTTTTTAATAACTGTAGAATAAGCTTAATTATTAGTTAATCAGCAAAGAGTAAAATCCTCAGTGTTCATTTAGTGAACAGTGTTCCGTTTGTAACTTGTGAGTGTTCAAACATAACCAATTGGTTCTTTTTTGTACAATCTCAGAGAAACATTTGGCTTTAAGAGTGTGCATGCAGCCAATATTTGGTTTTAAACGACCAAAGGGGAAGTGAGATCGACTCCCATAAGTCCAGGGGCTAGATGAAAGATTAATCAGAATAATCAGAATCAGGATCACTTTATTTGTCAATTTCCCTCCTTACATACATAAATAATATGAAATGCCATTCCCCCTCAGCCATTTGCAACATAAAACATCAAAAACATCTAAAAAGCATAATAAAAAGACCAAATATAAAACAACATAGACAACTAGCAGACAAAAAAACATATGATGTGCAATTCATCTTAGCCCTAGAATGTCTGTGATCTTACATACATTTCAAGTATTCCAAATACACAGTCATAGATCTCTCTCGGTCCCCCACTGTGTAGTGCCTATCTGCGCGGCCATAAAAGTGCTCTAAACTCCGTCTGTACTCACCCAATAATTAATTCCTAAGACGTGTAGTCATATTTTGTCCTCTAGTTTCATATCCATGTGAAAGTTCTGCCAGAAAACGTGTGTTTAGTCAAATATCTCCACTTTTTCACGAGCTGCACACGGAGGTCTTTCTGTACGACGCGAGGGGCCAGGAATGATTGCAGCACTGAATATACGTAACTTCCTTTAGGACGCACAAATGTTTGGGACACACAATTGGCAGGTGATGATTCATTACCCCACAGCAATCACAAGCACCTGTCAATTGTGTGTCCCAAACATTTGTGCGTCCTAAAGGAAGTTACGTATATTCAGTGCTGCAATCATTCCTGGCCCCTCGCGTCGTACAGAAAGACCTCCGTGTGCAGCTCGTGAAAAAGTGGAGATATTTGACTAAACACACGTTTTCTGGCAGAACTTTCACATGGATATGAAACTAGAGTACAAAATATGACTACACGTCTTAGGAATTAATTATTGGGTGAGTACAGACGGAGTTTAGAGCACTTTTATGGCCGCGCAGATAGGCACTACACAGTGGGGGACCGAGAGAGATCTATGACTGTGTATTTGGAATACTTGAAATGTATGTAAGATCACAGACATTCTAGGGCTACAATTCATCTGAGAGTTAACACATGGCATAACACCATCTCTTCTGTTTTGTCCACATTTAGAGAGAGATTGTGTGAACTGCACCATGTTGCCAATAGTGTCACCTCCTTCCTATAAACAGACTAATCATTGCTAATGAGTCCCACCACTGTTGTGTCATCAGCAAACTTGATGATGTGATTATTGCCAAATTTGGCAGTGCTGTCGTGGGTCAACAGACTGAACAACAGGACGCTCAGGATGCTGTGCTCACTGAGGTGGTTCTTGATGTCAGAAATCAGTGTCCTCTTTTTAAACTCTTCTGAAAACCCATCTCTATGCTAAGTCCTTTAAAATTTAAAATGTTCTTACCATTTTTGTTTCATTGATTATATCTGTATGGGACTATTTTACATTGTGTGCCTACTGTGTGTTTTATTCACTCATCTTTTGTTGTAGTTTATCTCTAATGCTTATCATGTTGCTTATCAATGACAGACGTATGCGTATTCCTGAAAAGTTGGTGACGTGTGTGTGTGTGTGTGTGTGTGTGTGTGTGTGTGTGTGTGTGTGTGTGTGTGTGTGTGTGTGTGTGTGTGTGTGTGTGTGTGTGTGTGTGTGTGTGTGTGTGTGTGTGTGCGTGCGTGCGTGCGTGCGTGCGTGCGTGCGCGCGCGCGCGCGCATTTTCAAAGCAGTCTTGCCGTGCTGGAGGTGCCTCCTGCATGTGGCCACATTCTGACCTCTTTGAATAATAATCTGCCCCCGGAATAATCACTTATTCAAGGGGAAGAAGTGGTGGCTAATTGCTCCATGCTTTGCAGCAGCTGCTGAACTGCTTGGACCGCAGGAAAACCTCATTAGAAATCGGGACACTGCAATGTGGTTGTTCTGGTTTGAGCCTATACTTGCCTTCCATCTGTCTCAGCTCACCTAACCTTCACAAAGAGTTTTGACATTTGGGTTTATTAAATAAGAGCCCCTCTTTTAATATGGCCTGACTCCTCAGAGCAGAAGGTTTTTCAGGCCAAGGACCCCTTAGCAGAGAGATAAGATGAAGCAGGGACCCGCGATACATATTGTATAAAATTGTGTTGCAGATTAAACTTTTTCATAGATGCAGCTTCATAGACTTGTTGGTCAGTGCAGTGTAAAGTAATTATTTTTGTTGAACACATTATCTTTTAATGTGTTGGATTAATTTCATGTGCATTTTCAGACATCTAACCACTTAAAAATGCAATACTTAGCAAACTTGACCGTTGGCTCTGTACTTGTATCCTTGGCTTAGCCTGGTTCCAAACCATAGACCCCGCCCACTCTCTGAGTGGACTGCCTCTTGGTCTGGTGTTGAAATCTGAGCCTAGGATATCTTCGATACCGTCCAGTACCATCCAATGAGAGTCGGAGGTGGGGGTGGGTCTAACAACAAGCCAATCAGCGAATATCTGCTAAAACAAGCTGTGCGATGACGTCAGATGTAGGCGGATCCGTGGATCTCTTGTGATTGGTTTAAGGGCTCTGTTCCATTTAGTGTAGCACAGTAGTTCTCAGACGTTTTAATTTCCACGACCCCCATAACTCTGAGAGTGTACAAATGGAACCAAATGGACCCTCACAGGTCCATTTGGTTCCATTTGTGCACTCTCAGAGTTACACACACGTAAGAGTCCATTTGGAACCCCCTCAAGGAACCATGAGGGTCCCTGCACCACAATTTTAGACCCACTGGTGTAGCAAAGTGTTTCCAGTAAGCCAATATGAACAATGGGCCTCATGCAGCAATAAGTTCCTAATGTTTCCTCTTACATTTCTTCCTAAGTGAATTCCTAAGAGAAGTCGAGTCAGATTCATGAAACGTTCTTAAAAGGCAGAATTGTTCGTAACTATGTTCTTGATGATGATGAATCCCAATCCTCGTAACTTGAAGGGATGTGCCAGTTAATCCTAATTACCATAGGGAGCCGGCCCACCAATCCCCCTATAAGGCATGACTGCATGGCTCTGCCTGCAGTCACACCTGTGTGTGATTGCTGCACACAGAAATCACGGGAAATCACACACAGAAATAAAGTTGAGAGAATGAAGTAAAGAATACCTAAACTAAAGTCTAAAGATGGTTGAACACCAGACTCCAAACATAAAAATAAATCAATAGTTCTGTGGAGGCACTTCTGAAGTGAACAGCAAATTATTTTATTTAGTTAATGAATGTATTTTATTATTTCTCTCACATTAATCAACATTATCACCACTAGACATCAATGTAAATTTGCTGAAATTAGCATGTTATCCATATTTCATGTTCAGGAGTAGCGTTAGTAGTGGATATAAAACATTTTATTACTGAAAGCAGGTGGGTGGATATGGAGGGTCTTTAAGGTAGCAGCTGCTTGGTATGTAATGGGGTGGAAATAGGGGTGTGGTGGGTGATATGGTGGTGCAAGGAGGGGTGTAGTGGGCTGTGTGGGGGGTATGGGGATGGGTATGACGGGTGGGTATAGGGGGGCTTTCAGGTAGGAAGGGGACGGGCAAATGGGGGTGTGGCGAATGTCGGGATATGGGGGTGGGGGTATGGGGGGGCGATGAGGGTCGGTTGGGTGGGGGGTTATGGGGTGGGTATGGGGCTTAGGCTTCAACTCACCCGGGTCCGTTTGGGTTAGATTGTAATTTCAGACCTTTTGAAAACTCTAAAGCAGTTGTTCTCAAACATTTTCATGTCAAGGACCCCCAAATTGACATTTATTTGGCTGCAGACCCCCACCTGAAAATATCTTCTGCCAGGGAAAAAAAATCAAGATTTATCCAAATGTTTCAAAAATAGCTGATCTACAAGCTCAAAATGGCCAGTAATGGGACGCGTTGTGAGCTTGTAGATCGGCTATTTTCAAACAAAGTATAAAATAGGGTTAAAGTGATTAAACTTTTCCTCGTTTGCTGTGGACCCCCTGGAACTCCCTCAAGGACCCCTGGGGGTCCAGACCACACTTTGAGAACCACTGCTCTAAAGATATGATAAAAAATATTATTGTAATTTAAATCCTATATTATACAACTGTAGAATTGAAGAAACTTCGAGAATTAATTATTTTTGCACAAATATGTCACACTTAAGAACTCAAAGGCCAGCCTAAGAGTGCTCATCAGTGTGTGTAGATTATGTTCTTACCTGAGAACAGATCATAGCTAAGAAAACATTGGAGTATACCAAAATCTTCTTAAAAACCTCTTAAATGGGTCTAAGAAAAAAAAATCCTCTTAAGAAAGTGTGCGTAGATTCTGTTCTTACCTAAGAACAGATCACAGCTAAGAAAACATTGGAGAATACCAAAATCTTCTTAAAAACTTCTTAAGTGGGTTTAAGAAGAAATGTCCTCTTAAGTACTGTTGCTGAATGAGGCCCATTGTCAGCACCATGACTCTGTTTGACAGAGCCTTCATTAGTATCATTGGCAACACCTGTGAATTTCTTCACAATATGGCTGCTGAGCATAGAGCCTATTTCAGACTGAAGCTCCACACAGCTTCAGGCTGATAATCAGGCTACCCTTGGCTCTGTGTCTACTCTTTTTTTAAGTTCCTATCACGCAAAGATTTGGTAGTAACTGAGGTTTACCCAGAGACAGATCATTCACCAACAGGGAGCCCCTGCTGGCTCTCAGCCACAGGTGTGGCTCTTTCCCTTTTCCTTTAATTACGGTGTGGGTCACACAACTTTCTTCACGCTGAGCATGTGAAGCACGTTTCTGAAGCCATCTGGAAGTCCCTGGTGCCAGTTCTCCTCCATGGAGGTCTGGAGGAGCATCACAGACAGCTTCCCTCAGTGCTGGACACTGCCCAAAGTTGTGTTGGCACCATAGAGATGGGAAGCATGCGGTACGATCCAAGCACCATCCAATTCTGCATCTCCGTACTACTAGGGGATATACGCAGTGTTTACTTCAGTACTCTACTTAAACTACATGTTTAAGTACATACAATACATAAGTATCTGTACTTTCCTTCAGTATTTTTTTTTCTATGGCTTTCAGTCCATTATATTACAAAGACAAACATTGTGCTTTTGACTCCTATACGTACATTTCTAGGAAGGCTCCCCCTGGACCCAACCGTACAAAAGTTACATTATGAATGAACCACTTAAGCTCTATTTCAAAAATAGAGAAAATAGTCTATCTACAAGCTCACAACGTGCTGTCATTATTATTATAATTATTATCATTATTATTATTATTATTATTATCCTTTGTAAAATGTCTAAATTGCAGTACAGCAATGCATTTGCAATTTGTACTTTTTTATACTTAAGTATTTTTTAAAGTAAGTACTCCGGTACTTTAACTCAAGTACAAATTTGACTGACCAACCCTCACCTGCCGTTGAGTAATATTTGACCAGGAGTTCTGGGGTTGAGTACTTTGGCCCAATTCCAATGTTCTCCGTCACAGACTTAAGTGACGTCAGCTGGTAAGCTTATAGCGAAAGTCTGCATCGATGCTGACTTACGGAAAGGGTGCATAAAGGACTCTGTCAGAGCTCCCACGACTTACGGATTTCAAATGGGAAAGAAGCCCTCAAGCCCTCAGACTTCACGTGAACGCGCGCTTATACGTCAGTGAGTCAGCAATTAAGGGGAGACATTGGAACTGGGCGTGTGTCTGCCACTGGACGTACAGTATATGCCAACATTTCCTGGCAATGGTGGATGCCCACTACGTCTTCAGTGTGACTGGTGGGTAGTGTTGATTTTGACAGCAAATTTTGATTTTGTTTTAGTCATAGTCTTTTGAATAGTCATATTTTAGTCATCTGAAATGTTTTAGTTTTCGTCTAGTTTTAGTGGACTAAAGATCATAAGAGTTTAGTCGACTAAATGTACAGTTGATTTAGTCGACTAAAATGTATTTTTGGCGGGCCGTGTGATGCCATCGAAATGGCAGATTTTCACTAAGCTGTGAGTTGTGAGCTTGTAGATTAGCTATTTTCGGTCTGTGACACCCATGATTACTTGTCTTAGTTCTACTTAAGGCAGGTACAGACTGCAGGACCTTTAAGTGGTCGGGGGGTCATCTGATCGTTAAGCATTACACACTGCAGGAGTTTATTTATTGAAATCGGCTGTCATAATATCGTTGTGGTCTTCACAACAGGATTGATCCCCGACAAGGGCTGACACACTGTAGGATAGTTCACTAGGATGCTATCTCCAGAGTCAGACCCAATACATACATTTGAGTTTATTCCAATTCATTTTAATCGACGTATCCCGTGATATGCCTCTCTCCCTCTCCCTCTCCCCCCTCTCTCGCTCTTTCTCTCTCTCTCGCACGTCAAGTGCGCAGAAGCGGTCAGTGACAGCGTTGCCATGTCCGCTTATTATAAGTGACTTTGGGCTTGTTTTTCTGTAGAGTTGCTTGTAAATATTGGTTGTTGCGGGGTGCATTTTTTGGGCTTATTTGTGTAGTTGCTTATTTGGCCTTGTTTCCTATTGTTGTTTAAACCAGTGGTTTAAACAACACATAATATGTATTTGTCCGCAGACCCCCCTTCTGTAAATATGTTGTGCCATCATAGACCCCCATACAAGATTTGTGTGGATTTGGAAAATATTCCACAATTTTCTCAAGATTTTTCTTTGAAAATAGCTGCGACGCGTTGTGAGCTTGTAGATCGGCTATTTTCAAATATCCAATGTATTTGTAAATAGGTTTAAAGTGCTCAAGTGGCCTTTTCTTGGGCTTGTTTTCATAGACCTGGTTGCTTATTTCTCTCGCAACATCTGGCAACGCTGTTCAGAAACAGCGTGCACATGCTGCACACACACACACACACACACACACACACACACACACACAGAGCTCGCTCTCGCTCTCACTCTCTGTCTGTCTCTCTCTCTCTCTCTCTCTCTCTCTCTCTCTCTGTACAATTCCTCTAAAATAAACAGCCCACCAGGCTCGCTCACTCTCTCATTTTGTTTTATAATGTTAACTTAATACAGGACTGGACGATAATATTGCGGTAGGGACTGTTTGTTGTGGTCAGATCCAGCGACGCTCCCCTGGCCACGGTGGCTGTAATGTGCTCTCATTGGCTGTAGCGTGGATCTCCTCGCAGACCCCTTTCATACTGTATGATACTGTGAGATGTCTAGTCGGCGACATAGCTGAATATCTAACAGGGTAGTTATCTGAAAACGGTCGGAAAGCCGCCGCAGAGCGGATTATCGCGCCCATATCGTCTCGCGGTGCCTTTCACACACAGCGAGCATTATCTCGCAGATCAAAGGCCGATCTGCGTCAGATCGGGAGGTTTTGTCGGCGAGCGCCAAAAAATGTCGGCGACAGCAATATCGGACCCAATCTCCTGCAGTGTGTACGGGCCCTTACTAGTCCTAGTCTAGTCTAGTTTTTATTTGTTGACGAAATTGTCAGTATATTTAGTCATCATAGCTTAGTTTTTATTCACTTTTCGTCAGTGAAAAAAGGTAGTCGGCGGAAAAAAAAGTCATAGTTTTAGTCGACGAAATCAACACTGCTGGTGGGCATGACGGAACCAGTGATGGAGGTGGCACCCTCTACACTTTGGTGAAGCCCTCAGAGAGACGGCACCCCGGACCTCCCACCATGCAGATGCATAGTGAAGCCAGGAGCAGAACACCGTGGACCACTGTCTTTCAGTACATGTCTTCATAGGAGATGAGGCCTGTCCCCTCCACAGAGATATTATGAGACCCATGCTTTTCCTCTCAGTGGCGTATACATGTACCTCCTCAGTCGTGCCAGGTTGGTTGAAATGGCTGATTTGCAAGCTCACAACATGTCATGCTGTTTGTGTATTTAAAAGAATGTCTCATCGATTTGTTGATATATCAAAAATAAAGCAAGTTATCAAGAACAACAAAACGTGTTTCTCAGTTATTCGATGAATCGAGAAAGAAATTGAAAGAGTAATTGCTAAGAAAAAAATAGTTGATGGTTGCAGCCCTAGTTCTTAAAGATGCATTTGGCATTCATCCTTTCCTCCCAGGAGCGTACTATGTACCGGCACTTCATTTATTTAAATTCATTGAAACATTTCTGGCACAGGATGCAATCCTCTACGCCAGACTCAACACAATATGAATATTTTCTTTCAAATTGCGACATTCACATTCACAATTCATAATGTCACAAGCCAGCCCTATAATTGTACAAAAAGTATTTTGTTGACCAGAATTTGTCAAGTCTATTGTTGAAGGTATTGACTGAAAGGAGCCTGGACCACTTCCTCTGGAAGTTTGTTCCCATGCTCTTTCAGCTCAAAGCAGTGGTGGAAAAAGTACTCAAATGTAAAAAAAAAAGTAAAAGTATCAATACTGCAATGTAGAAGTGTGTTGTGTTTGTCGTGTCTTATGTTTGATTATTATGTTTAACTTGATTATTATGTTTAACTAGTTTATTATTTTTAGGTGAGAACCTTTAAGCCCTTTATGGGTTTCCTTTTCTCACCTGCACCTATTTCTGCATTGTTTTAATAATGTTACCTTTGTTCTGTTTTTTTATTTTGCGAATAAATAAATAAAAAATCTAATCAATTAAATTGAAGTACTCTGTTATAAGTTAAAGTCCAGGATAAAAAATGTACTTGAGTAAAAGTACAAAGGTATTCGTATCAAAATGTACTTAAGGTACCAAAAGTAAAAGTACTAAAATGTTTGAAAATAGCAGATCTACAAGCTCACAACGCGTCGCATCGCGACGCGTTGTGAGCTTGTAGATCTGCTATTTTCGAATAGCCTATGTATAAAACAGGGCTAAAGTGGTTAATGTATGTTTTATAATGTAATAATTCTAGCCCCTTTCGGGACCCTGTTTACCTTTTTTGTATTTGGGAAGGCGGTATACCAGGGTCCCTTGTTGGTTAGAACACGCTCTCTCGTACCGGCGGCTACCACTGTCTGGTCTCGGGCGTACAGCTCGTCGCTTAGAAGTTGCAGAGATTTCTCAAAGGTACCAACAAGAGCAATACTAACACGCGAGAAAGCGGCATCAAAAAGCGGGGATCGGCGATGCCGTTTAACATTTTTAATAATTTAGTAAACCTTAAGCTCCTTTCTCACACTCTGCTCCACTGCCCATGTTCCGCCTCCCCGCGGTGACTGACAAGCTGCGCGTCCTACGTTACTGCCTCTGATTGGCGAGCTCCCATACGCTTGCATGACAATCACAACGCGGGACATGGGAAGTGGAGCTGCAGGAGCAGAGTGTGAGAAAGGAGCTTAAGGTTTACTAAATTATTAAAAATGTTAAACGGCATCGCCGATCCCCGCTTTTTGATGCCGCTTTCTCGCGTGTTAGTATTGCTCTTGTTGGTACCTTTGAGAAATCTCTGCAACTTCTAAGCGACGAGCTGTACGCCCGAGACCAGACAGTGGTAGCCGCCGGTACGAGAGAGCGTGTTCTAACCAACAAGGGACCCTGGTATACCGCCTTCCCAAATACAAAAAAGGTAAACAGGGTCCCGAAAGGGGCTAGAATAATTCATATCTGCAAAGTAACTAGTAACTAAAGTTTTCAAATAATTGTAGTGGAGTAAAAGTACACTATTTGCTTCTGAGATGTAGCGGAGTAGAAGTAAAAAATATAGACAATTGGAAATACTCCAGTAAAATAAAAGTACCTCAAAATTGTACTTGAGTAAATGTACTTAGTTACTTTACACCACTGGCTCAAAGTGTAAAGAATTATTTTCTCTTTTCAGTTATTGTATGTCAGGCCTGCCACAGCTGCTCCGTGTGTGAAGGAATTCTTCCCAGCTTCATAAGGCTCACAGGAGCAGAGGCTCTCCGTGTGCCATTGGAGGGAGGCTGTTTGCAGCTGCTGCTCCCCAGGAGGTCGCCAGGATGGGGGGGGGGGGCTCCAGCAACGCCACACGGCGCGGCGGCGTCCCATGAGAGACCTTCACCCCGAGCAGTGGCTACAGGAGGAGGTACTGTGGAACGGGAGCTTGGGAATTGGAAGGTTCTCGGTTAGATTCCCGCCTCCTTCTGAGTTAGTGTCCTTGAGCAAGACGCTGACCTCCTAGCTGCTCCTGATGAGGAGCCTTGCTTGGTTCCCTCCGCCATCGGTGTGTGAATGTGTGTGTGAGTGGGTTCAAGGTTCAAGGTTGTACTTTATTGTTACATCTTGTGTACAGGTACATAAGAGTAAAACTTATTTTGGTTTG